>NC_041393.1:758903887-758935264 GCF_002162155.2 Triticum dicoccoides | reverse complement strand
TTTTTTCTATTAATAGAATTTTTTGGTGATATTATTGTTGAATATGCATGTTTGATGATATTATTGTTAATAGATCTTTTTGTTAGATTAGATGTGGTGTAATTTAGATATGTAGTTCATATTGTGTAATTTAGATTGTGTAATTAATTTGTTCATTTTTAATAAGTACTACTTTATTTTATTTATAGTAAGTGCTTCATATATATATAGTTGAACTAGCTAGTTGATTTAATAAACTAATTTATTTTACTATATATAGAAGTAGTTTGTTTCTAGTAAGTACTACTTTATTTATTTATAGTAAGTGCTTAGTAGTTGAACTAGACAGTTGATTTAATTAATAAAACTACTTTATTTAACTATATATAGAAGTAGTTCCCGCATCGACGTCGGCGATGCCTATCCCGCATCCTCGTCGTCGTCGACTCGGCGGTGGAGGCCTGCTTGATCAGGGCCATGTTCGGGACTGGGCTCCGCCGGGCTGGTATTGGGAGGTGCTACCTTCCGGGGACGTAGGTTGGTGAGGAGGCAGCCCGTTGTTGACCCGATCCTTGTTTGGTGGCGGTCGCGTGGGCCAGTGACGGTGCCGAGGCTTCCGGACACCGCGGAGGTGGTACGTCACCGTGTGAGCGAGGAGGACGAGCACGTCCGTCGCTACATGGTTGCATTGGAGGGCAGGTTCGACAATACCTGGCAGGTTCTTCAGGGATCTCACTGGAGCTATGATCCTGTGATGGTTCCTTATCTTTGGGTGTCCACCGCCCGCGTCGATACCCGTCGGGCGCTATGGTTCTAGTTGTATTAGTGATGCTATATTAGTGATAATATTCGACGATGTATGGACACCAAGAGATGATGTACTTTTGCTTATAATTATTGAATGCATGCAAATTTGAGTACTACTTTATTTTATGATTTGGTTTTGCTTATTTTATGATTTGGTTTTGCTTATTGAATGCTCGTATTGGATAAGTTCTCCTTCATTTCCGTGTGCTAGACAATTTGGCGTAATAATGCACTCGGGAATGAAAGGAGGAGCTACGTACATCACCGATAGTCAATCCGTGATTAATAATCTAGTTTAATATTTGAATTATGAACATAGCCCGGAAATGTCGTACTCGGACGACGAAAATCGCCCGGGGAGTGCGACTGGTGCCACGACGACCGAGGTATGTGCGACAGGTTCATTGAGCTGGACGAAGACCGGCGCTTCAGCATTAAGCTCGAGGAGACCTGCGATGTTCATACGGTACGCAACGACGACAATAGTTTTTTTTCGTAATTAAGCATGACTTCAACTATTTTAGCGTGTATTTTTCATCTTTTCCAATTTGACTAGCTTATCCCATGCTTTGCAAGACACTATGTCTTGGAGAGGATGGGTTTTGAAGACCATGAAAGTTTCGAAACCAAAAAAATTATTCTAAGTACCCATCATGGTGTGTATTTTCAAGTAAAGTTGTACAATGCTCAGAGTGTAACCCATTTTGGTTGCAAAAATTGGGAAGCACTTTGCAAGATGTATGGTCTTGATGAGGGTATGCTTGTCACCATGGATCTTGGTGATTCTACAATCGAGCAAGACAGACCTTCGATTTGGGTCCTTGTGGATACACCTCCAATTCTTCCCTCATGTGAGCTTAACATAGTTATTAAGTAATTTATATTGTTTATTTCAAAATAGTTGACAACTTATTATTTCCATTGACAGCTTATTTTTATTCTTTAAAGAATGTGCGGAAGATGGTAGACAGAACCTACTACACCGAAGGCTCCGAATTAACTTATCAGGAGAAAAATCATCTGGTCGCATTTTGTACTGATCTTGAGAGTTACAATATCTACAATCAAACTCCTCAACATTATGGTCAATATGTGCCACCAGTGCACGTGTTGAACTACGGTAACTACCATGGAGGTACCCTGGTAAGATTATTTTTTACTATTACAACATCCGTGCATCTTTTTGCACACATCTAAAAATAGTACATCATTGCTAACTAAGAAGTTATTACTATGTTTTTTAACAGATAATCCTGAATGATTGTGTGCCTTATCTGATGTATATGCACAGTACCCTTCATGTTTTGAACATACAACCAGGTCTTCCTACGAATCTCAACTGTCCATACCGGGTTTCTAAAAGAAGTGGAGACATGACAATCAAAGAATGGAAAAAATGTATGGACAGTCGTAAGGAGCTTCTTGGAAGCAGAAGGCAGCGAAGGGCAAGAATTGAAGACAGGATGATCGCCATTCTTCATAATGGAGAGTCAGGGTCTATATTGTTTTATGCTATTTTACCTTAAGGGTGTTTAGGTCCTACCTACTGATGATCATGTGCTAAGAACAATTATATAGGGTTGGGTTCGATGACTATGAGGATGATGATCGTATGACTTATTATTAATAACGAGTAGAAGTTTGTATGATGATGCATGATTAGTAGGACTTGTTATTATATATGATGATGTATGATGCGAGCATGCATGAGTTGTTATATCAGCGGGTGAAATGAACATAACAGCAGCGTTGGTAAACCAAGGACGTAGATATAAGAGAGGACACTTCTCTCTATTAGCTAGCTAATAACAACCTAAAAAAACACCCAAAACCCCTAAAACAGCCACTTTTCTAAAAAAAACATGGACTTTTGGTCACGGTTGGTGCCAGCAACCGGGACCAAAGGCCCCCCTAACTAGGCTCGGCGGACCGGCCACGTGGAGGCACATTTGTCCCGGTTCGTGTTTGAACCGGGACTAATGGGTGGAGGTATTAGTAACGACCCATTAGTCCCGGTTCATGAACCGGGACTAAAGGCCCTTACGAACCGGGACTAATAGGTGTTTTTCTACTAGTGCTAGTAGAAAACAGGGCTTTGGTCACAGCTCAATGTACACATTAGTCCCGGTTGCATCATGAACCGGGACTAATGTGAGCATTAGTCCCGTTTCGAGCGGCTAAGGCATCGGGAAGGCATTAGTCTCGGTTAAAATGGAACCTTTAGTCCCGGTTTGAGACACGAACCCGGACTAAAGGGTGTCTGCATCATGAACCGGGACTAATGTGAGCATTAGTCCCGTTTCGAGCGGCTAAGGCATCGGGAAGGCATTAGTCTCGGTTAAAATGGGACCTTTAGTTCCGGTTTGAGAAACGAACCCGGACTAAAGGGTGCGACACCCTTTAGTCCGGGTTTGTGTATCAAACCGGGATTAAAGGTTCAAACTCTACCCCCCCTATGGCCTTTTCAGTTTTGTAAAAAACAAAAGAAAATGATAAAAACTTGAAAAATTAACATCCTTCGAGATGTAGTTATGTTACTACATCTAGTAGTTAGGAAAATTAAAAAACTTAAATTTGGACATGTCTTGCAAAAAGTGTTATGAAAAAGTAAAACTGCCATATCTTTTGCATACCATGTCGAAAAAATGCATAATATATCAAAAAAATCAGCACGAAAATCCGCATCGAATTTGATGGCCGTAGGCTTATTTGCAAATTTTTAGAATTCTCAAATTCTAAGAGGAAAAAAAGATATGCTCAAATTTCAGTTTTTTTGATTTTTTGTCAAACTGTGGTCAAACTAATTATTCAAGAAATATTAGTGTTACTAAATAATTATTCAAGAATATTAGTATTACTAAATAATTATTTCAGTTTTTTTTCTAAATTTTGGTCAAATCTGGTCAAACTATGGTCAAACTACTTATTCAAGAAATATTAATGTTACTAAATAATTATTGGTTTTAAGAATAATAGTTTCAAACTCAAACAGTGTAACGTGTGACTTCATGCTCAACTTCAACTCCTAACGGTTAAGAGCATCTCCAGCCGTTGCCCCCCCCCCCCCTAGGACGCATAAAAATCGCTCCCTGGGGGCGAGCCGGGGATTTGTTCGGCGCTGGGACGGTTTTGCGCCTAGTCGTCGCCCCCAGTCGCCGATTTTGGCCCACTTTTGCAGCCCCATTTCGGCGAAAAAGGTCCATATGGGCGAGAATAGGCCCATATTCGGCGTGGTCGCCGTGGCTCGGCGTTCAATTATCAACATAAATATTTTTTATCACATATTTCATCACAGAAAATTCAAATACTTCAACAAAATAGTACAACAACAAATAGTTCAATACAAATTATATAGTTCAATAAATAAAAACTCATATTTCATCACACGTCGCGCCCGGTGTCGCCCTTGAGCCTCCATAGGTGCTCTATCAGATCTTGCTGCAGTTGATGATGCACCTGTGGGTCTCGGATCTCCTGACGCATACTGAGGTAGGCAGTCCACGTTGCCGGTAGCTGGTGATCAACTTGGGCAAGAGGACCCTGCCTGTGGTATGGTTCAGTGTCAAACACTGGCTCTTCCTGCTCGCTCTCAATGATCATGTTGTGTAAGATGACACGGGAGGTCATGATCTCCCACATTTGATCTTTTGACCAGGTCTGAGCGGGGTACCGGACAACAGCAAATCGAGATTGGAGTACACCAAATGCCCGCTCGACATCCTTCCTGCAAGCCTCCTGAATCTTCGCAAAGCAGGCGTTCTTGCCTCCAGGCACAGGGTTTTTGATGGTCTTCACAAATGTCGACCATCTCGGATAGATGCCATCAGCTAGATAGTACCCCTTGTTGTAGTGCCGCCCATTGATCTCGAAGTTCACCGGAGGAGAATGACCTTCAACAAGCTTGGCAAAGACAGGAGAGCACTGCAGCACGTTGATGTCATTGTGAGTTCCTGGCATACCAAAGAAGGAGTACCAAATCCAGAGGTCCTGTGTGGCCACCGCCTCAAGTACCACACTGCAACCACCTTTGGCGCCTTTGTACATCCCCTGCCAAGCAAATGGGCAATTCTTCCATTTCCAATGCGTGCAGTCGATGCTTTCAAGCATCCCAGGAAATTCTCTTGCTGCATTCTGTGCTAGGATCCGAGCAGTGTATTCCGCATTGGGTGTTCTCAAGTATTGCTGTCCAAACACTGCCACCACTGCCCGACAGAACTTGTAGAAACACTCTATGCTGGTGGACTCGGCCATGCGCCCATAGTCGTCCTGTGAATCACCGGGAGCTCCGTATATGCAAGCATCCTCATCGTTGTTGTGCATTTCTGTATCGAGGTGAATCCAAGTTTGCCGGTGCAATCCATCTTGCATTTGAAGTAGTTGTCGAACTCCCGGATGAAATTCACGATCCTGAGAAAAAGCTTCTGCTCATCCGATAACGGCGCCAAAATGTTCTGTCGCCGTGAAGTGGAGCATCGGCGAAGTACTCGGAGTAGATCATGCAGTAGCCTTCAAGATGATGCCGGTTCTTTGCTTTCACCTGCCCCGGCGCCGAGCCACCTCGCCGTGGCTTTTCATTGCTCGCCAGCAGCTGGGCGAGGGCGGCGAGCACCATGAGATGCTCTTCTTCCTGGACGTCGGCCTCGGCTTCCTCCTCCAGCAGCGCGGCGAGCGCTTCCTCGTCATCCGAATCCATCGCCGAGGCAGGCAATTCGCCGAACACCTTGCGCCTGGTGGGCGTGCACCCGCCGTTAAACTGCCCTTCCGCGGCCGGAAACGCCCAACTGCTATCGGAGGGGCTGCCGCGGCGAACCTCTGCTACCTCTGCTATTTTTCCCGGTGGGGAATGGCTATCTAGCGGCGAAAGGCGGCGGGGGCGCCGGGATATAGCTAGTGACGGCCGAGAGCGCGGGGGGTGGGAGGCGAGTCGGGGAAGAAAATGTTGACTTTTCACCTGACGGCGTGGGCCAGCCGCGCTTTTCCCTTGCGCCGGAGCCCCCAAGCGCCCCCCAGCGCGCTGGGTTCGGCCTGCGGCCGCCGGGCGGAAAAAAGGGCCGAACCGGCGCTTTCCGTCGTCCTGGGGACGCGACTGGGGCGTTCTTTTGGCGCCGGCGCCGAAAAAGTCGCCTGGGGGGGCCTGTTGGGGGCGCGGCTGGAGATGCTCTAATAGGATTGACAGCTTAGTATTGTCAGGAAAACAACGATTGCAGACTTGGAAACAAGGGGGAATAGAACTCGAAAGTTAAGCGTGCTCAGGCTGTAGTAGTGAGAGGATGGGTGACCGACCGGGAAGTTAGACGATCTGGCATGAAGAGGGGTCAAAAAAATAATCAAAAAGACTAAAGGTCGAGCTCCAAACAGCGGCCACGTGGATGCCTTTAGTCCCAGTTCGTAACACAACCGGGACTAAAGGTGGAGGGGCCTTTAGTACCGACCCTTTAGTCCCGGTTCCAGAACCGGGACAAATGAGCCTTTTTCTACTAGTGTTTCTTCCTTTTTTTCCCTAGGAATTCCACATATATGCCAATGTGGCTGCTTGCTTGGAATGTTCTGGGTGGAATCTGGATTAGCTTCATGACTACCAACAAAACTAAAGGTGGTTACTTAACCACAAAAATAATATCTTTGGTGGGTGTGTGGTTGTGTGACGGCACAGGGTCCCCAAATTTTCAGCGGCCTCAAATTTCCGAGCAATGCGACTCAAAAAAAGAAAGAATTCAAAGCACTGCACCCACAGCCCATGCTCATTACTTAGGGCTGGTCCGCGCATGTCAAGATGCCTCACATGGATCAAGTCTCTTAAAAAGGGCGAACCAACATGTGGTTTTATAATTAGAAGGATAGTGGTATCCCTAGCCCACCAGGCTTAAGACCTAAACTTGACATTGGTGCTTGCATTTTTTTAGATTTGTTTCAGTCCTTCCGTCGATGTGCTTCAGTGAGAGGAGACGTTCCTGTCGACTATGAAGGCGTCTATGGCGACTCCGGCAATATCAAGATGATGTGCGTCTGTATAGTGTTAAAAAAATAACAAATCCTCCAGCTCCCGAGGATCGATGCGTCACTTCGACTTCCTTCAATCTACTTCGCGCGACGGTGATCGCCGACCTGGATTGATCCCTTGCCGAAGACGCAAGGCCTGAGATGGCACGATCAACCACGCTAGCAGGGCCCGGGAGGTGGAACCGGGGATGATGACTCGATGGACAAGTCCTATAGCCATGAAGCTCGGCTGACAGATCGTCTTCCGCGGGCGCGCAATCTGCTAGCTCGTCCATCTCTCAAGGACCTGCATTCCCGTGAGTGTCAGTTCCGCAGTCCTAATAGCAGTGCAGATTGTTTGTCGTTTTTTTTTTCATCTTTTATCTAGAGTTAAATGTTTCAAGATCAAGCCTATCTTCTACAAATCAATCTAGAAAATTAAAATAGGTCCAGTTTTCAGAGAAATAGACCCGTTTTACAGTTAGGCACAAGGCCTCCGATTTTGTTGGCCTGGCTATGCTTTCATCCAGCCAGGCCGATTGCAATGGGCAGGAAGATAGTGTGGTCTCCTCTGGCTGAGAATTTATATAACAAACAATAATTCTATGGTGACAGCGTCGCCTTTGACGGTGAAGTCGATGGTCAGTCTTCTGGTAGTACAATAATTCTAGCTAAGACCTCACCATCGAGCTGTGTCACGTTCGTCTCTGGTCTCACTCACTGTCCACCTAATTAAACTTATCCCTGCTGTCGCCCACAAAAAAGAAAAATCTTATCCCAACTGTATGTAAGGTCTAGACATTCAGGGTGTTACCCTTCATTTTCTTAGTTTTCCTACTTGCTTCATTTTTTTTCCATACGACGGACGACTGCTTGCTTGATGGTTAGTGTTGTGATGGAATCTGGACTAGCTTCATGGCTAGCAACAAAAGTAGCTACCTAGCCTCAGAAAATAATATCTTCGATCGATCCAGGCTGGTCGCTACAGGGATGAAGATTGTGTGGCTCTCTTCTAGGTGACAATTCCTTGGCTGGGCAATACAACAATAGTTGAACAGTGACAGCATCGACCTAGCTATATAGCTAGGGACCAGGTCAGTCTCCCGGTACAATAATTCTAAGACCCCATCAACTCCTTGTGGTTTCATTGGATGGGCACCATGCCAGAAGCACGAGTACCATCCGGCTATAAAAGGATCCACGAGGGACTCTTCCCAACCACTTGCACCTAAACCAGCACCACTTCCCAGCACACAAACCACCAATTAACCCTGCCTACCGGCGCTGGCGCTTGAGGAGATGGAGGCGGCGATTGGCATGGCAAGCGGGCTCATTGGCAGCCTGGTGAATCTGCTAGCCAATGAGGCTGTGGGGGCGTACGTTGCCAGCACTGAGCTTGGCCTCAACTCCACACAGATCAAAGATGATCTGCTGCGCACCCAAGTTCTGTTGTGCGAAGCCGACAGAAGGGCCATGAGCAACAACGCCGGTCTGGAGGGACTGTTGCGGAGGCTCAGTGCCAAGGTCGATGAGGCCGAGGATGCCCTGGACGAGCTCCACTACTTCATGATCCAAGAAAAGCTCGACAACACCAATTACACACTGCCGGATCTGGGTGATGACCTTCGGGGTCATGCTCGCCATGGTCGCCATGCTCTTCGCCACATCGTCGGTAACTGCCTTACATGTTTCTCCTGCTCTTGTTCGACGAAATATGATGATGGTCGTGTTCCTGTTATTGTTACAAATAACCCACACAATGCAACGGAGCAGCCTGATAGTGGTGGTAATGGTGATCGTCCGGTTGATAAGTTGTTATTCGATAGAGTGGCCATGTCTAGGAAAATTAAGTCAGTGATAGAGGAACTACATTCGTTGTGTGACTCTGTCACTGAGTCACTCAAAATAGTTCCGCATCATAGCAGTAACACTGCCATAAAACGACCTATCATTGGATCAACCAGTGCACAGAGTATATTGTATGGGAGGACAGAGCTTTTTGAGCAAACAGTAAAAGATATCATTACCTGTGACACAAATAGCAGTGAAACATTGTCTGTTCTTCCTATAGTTGGCCCAGGTGGTATTGGAAAGACAACTTTCACTCAACACCTATACAATGATAAAAGGATACAAGAACACTTTGATGTTAAGGTTTGGGTATGTATATCTGATTTTGATGTGTTTAGGATCACCAAACATATCCATGACCACATACGTGAAAGTGAAAAACAAGAAGGCAGCACTTCCCATCAAACAACCAATACCAGTTTAGACCTGCTTCAAATATATATTGGGCATAAACTAAAGTCCAAAAGGTTTTTAATTGCCTTTGATGATCTGTGGGAATGCAATAGCGAGGATTGGGGAAACCTGTTAGCTCCATTGATGAAGGGGGAGGCCAAGGGAAACATGATTCTCCTCACAACACGATCCCCGTCTAAAGCTGATACTGTGAAAACAACCGATGCAATAGCACTGAAAGGCCTTCACCCTGAAGATTTCTTCACATTCTTTGAGGAACTAATATTTGCGGGAAACAAACCCGAGTATTACCAAGAGGACTTGGCTAATCTTGCAAGAGATATTGCAAACAAATTGAAGGGTTCACCTCTAGCAGCTAAAACAGTTAGTCGGATACTGAAAAGGGATCCATCTCGGGAACATTGGACTGGAGTTCTTAAAAACAATAAATGGCAAAAACAAGAAAATTCTGATGACATTATGCCATCTCTAAGAATTAGCTATGATTATCTTCCTTTCCATTTGAAAAAATGTTTCCCATATTTTGCCCTGTTCCCCGAAGATTATAGGTTTAATAATCTAGAGATTACATACTTTTGGATTGCAATAGGAATCATTGAAAAAGATGAGAATTACATGGAACAACTTGTGGACAATGGTTTTCTCGTGAAGGAGAATTATGTACTACATGATTTATTACACGAACTATCACGGAGTGTCTCGTCACAAGAGTGCCTCAATATAAATAGTGGTGAAAGTTTTAGAGCTGATGCCGTCCCCAAATCTATTCGTCTTTTTTCCATCACCATGGAAGAAAAATATGATGTGACTTTTAGGGGAGAAATGATTAAACTGAGGAGCAAGGTAGACATTGTAAATTTACGGGCTTTGATGGTTTTTCGAGAATATAGTGAAACTATTAATGAGATTTTGGAAGATACTTTCATGGAAATACAAGGTCTCCGTGTCCTATTTATGAAAGTCAAGTCCCTGAAATATTTCCCACCCAACCTTTCAAAGCTTATCCACCTCCGATACCTAAAAGTTTCTGGACACACAACTGACTCAGAGCTAACTTTGCCTAGCACACTCCCTAGATTTTATCACTTGAAACTATTGGACCTAAGTAGTTGGTATGGTAGGGATAAATTGCCTAAAGACATTAGCCGCCTTATCAACTTACACTATTTAGTTGCTAGAATTAAATTCCATTCTCAATCTGTTGAACTCCATTCCGATATTCCTAAGGTTGGAAAGATGAAGTGTCTAAAGGAGCTTACAAAATTTTGTGTCAAGAAAGAGATTGTTGGATTTGAGTTGAGTGAGTTGGGGGAGTTAACTGAGCTCGGAGGAGAACTCAGTATATATAACCTTAAAATGGTGGCAACCAAAGAAGAGGCTATGGAAGCCAAACTGATGTCGAAAGCTGATTTGAAAAAGTTGGAGTTACTTTGGGGCACAGAACACGATCAGGGAGAATCTGATGTCCTTGGTGATAGTACAGAATTATCTGATGTTATTGATGGTCTTGAACCACATCCTAATCTTCAATCACTTGTTATTAAAAATCACGGTGGCTCAACCTGTCCTAGTTGGTTGTGTGGTTCCATTGGCCTACTAATGCTGACGTCCCTCTGCCTAGAGGATGTTTCTTGGACCATTCTTCCACTTGGGCGTCTGCTACATTTGTCGTCACTCACGTTGAGGAATATTCCTAGACTTGGTCAGATCATATCTGGCTCTTCTGACATTACAGACAGGAGTTGTTCGCGGTTGAAGGAGATTATCCTCTTTCGGCTGCCAGAATTTACTGAGTGGGTGGTGACGCCTAATGCCCGTTGGTTTCCAAGGCTTGAACTTGTCCATTGCTATGGATGCCCCAACCTCCGTTCGTTTCCCTTCCTGGAAGAGGGCTCTGGTTCTTATACGAGCCTATCGACACTCCGAGTTTTCAAATGCCCCAAGTTGCTCCTGCCCCCCATGCCGGCAACTCATATTGATGTGCCTGCTGGTCCTTCACGGAGTATGGAGTATGATGAACATGACTTGCCTTTGACGGGGCATAGCGGTGCTGCATCAAAGTTCACATGGGCGCAACTCCCAAAGCTAACCTCTCTGAGGGAGCTTTGTATTGAAGGAGACTCAAGCTTTGTATCTATGGATCTGCTCTCAAACCATACATCTTTGACCTGTCTACAACTAGAAGATTGCGAGAATTTAGAAGTAGATGGGTTCAATCCTCTCATCGCAGCTGTCAACCTCAAGGAATTTGCGGTTCACAACAGGAGAGGAGATCGTTCTCGCTCTGTAGCGGCAGATCTTCTCTCAGAAATGGTGGTGGCAAGTAGGAGTGACATACTGTTGCCTTCTGCGGGCTGCTTCCGATTGGGAACACTTGGCGTGGATAGCATCTCAGCAATGCTTGCTGCTCCTGTATGCAGCCTCTTCGCCACTACCCTCCACAAATTAATCTTCAAATTGGATCAGCGGGTGGATAGCTTGACGGAAGAGGAAGAGAATGCGCTTCTGCTCCTCACCTCCCTCCAACACCTGTATTTTTGGTTTTGCCCAGCCCAGCCCTCCCTCCCTCAAGGGTTACACAGATTTTCTTCTCTCTGGAGCCTACATGTGGGTTATTGTCCTGAGGTCCGATCGCTGCCCAAGGAGGGGCTCCCCACTTCTCTGCGATGTCTAATAGTAGAAGGGTGCACTCGCGAGCTATGTGAGCAAGCCAAGGAATTTGAAGGAAGAAACCCATATTTACGGGTAGATGCCTATAAATGCATAGATTGAAGTTTAAATCCGAGGTAACAAGCTGAGTCTCCGCGCTGACCATTTCCATTTATCTTCTCGTTTTCTATAGTGCTGATCTGTGAATTCTGACTTCTGACAGGCCACATGCATGTAACTTGTGAATCCTTTCAGCCATGTCATCTACGAGCTATATGTCTGCATCTGGAATATCATACTCTACTTTACAATATGAAGACCAAGGTGGCAACCGGCCGGTGGACCTGGAGGTGAATATCTGTTTTCTTGTCTATATGTACTCTTTTTATAAAATCTCATCAACTGAAAAATCTGTATAGGCTGAAGCATGCAATCCGATTGCAATGGAGATTGGAACCGGGCATATGCTCAATTGAATATTGCTAGGCAAATGAAACACCTACTTATTCTGTAAGTGTTGGTACATGCATCATCTTGCATGGAAGAACCTCTATGTTAGTGCTTTTTCATCATTTCAAAATTCTGAACTTTGTTGCTTAAAAGTAATGTCTTCTTTTCTTTTTATGCTCTTCCTCCTCTCAGTCTCAGGAAAATCCAGAGATGTTCCTATCTAGATACTGTTAGTTCAGAAGCTTTATTTCACAAGTTGAAGTTGGCGACGGGATATTCAGGTAGTTAAGCTACTGCTTAATTGCTTATGGGCTTCTATTTTATCTGTTCCATAACCCTTGTTCTCATAAACAGTTGACACCATTCACGGCCAAGCTAGTTTTAGGAGAACGATCTGAAGCTTCAATGCCACGCACCTTAGAAGAAGGCACATTTCATTTACAAAATTATGTAAGTTCAGTTCATCTTATTGCTTTACAATAATATTTGCATTTTGTACAAAAAAAGTGGTTCACACTGAATTGTTCTTGTATCGGACTCAAGTACATGCCAAGTGTAGAGAATGTGTTTCGTTGGCACGCAGCAATTTATGAATCCATTAGCTCCATGCTACACAATAGTACATTTCAAAGATTAAACAGTGAGATACCATGTAAGAATTTTTCTATAAGTATATAATGTAACTGTAAAAATTATAATGCAATTGTAATATTTTATTCTAATTTGGATTATGATAAATGTTTCAGGTCTGGGATCAGAAAAGCGCTGTGTATTAATGGTTTGCTTGGAGTATTGCCCAATTCTTTTGCACAACAATTGCCTGGCTTACTAATGATTTGTTAGCTTTTGAATCACGATATTGACATTTTGGTTGGAAGAGCAATTTATCCTCGGGTACGTTCATGTCTAAGCAGTTTTAGATGGCAAGAGTGCTGCTCCATTCTTCTTGGTTTGAAGTAAGAATGTCTGCTTAGCCTTTTTTTGAAAATCTGAACATCACATTTTGTGCAACATTGGAACAGGTTGATTTGGTGTTCTTGAACTTCATGGTAATTAACCACTAACTGCCAACCGCAACTTGTTCAGATTTTAGAGATTACATATATGATATATCGTGATGCTTTACTGGCAACCTTGATCCGTCAGAGTTTCAGCTCGAGTTTAGCAGGTTTACAACTGATGAGTGATGAGCAACTCAAACTCTCAAAGTAATGAATTGAGCATTTACGTTATGCAAGTTCCCTTTAGCTTGTTCAATGAATTGGCTGACCTTAGATTCAGGACTTGGATTCTGTAGAACAATGTGCAGCCAACAGTGAATCCAGAAGTTGGCTGTTTGTCCGGACAACAAAAGTAACCAGTAAGCCTTTGTTTTCATACCCCTGACGAAATGGTGTGCAGTTCTGTGTCATCGACCCTATCGAAGGTACTGATTACATCACATGTGGTCTGTGTTGTGTGATGGATGATTCTGGTTTTAGGTACTGATTTGTTTCATGTATGTGGTGGCAAGTGGCATGCATGCATCATGGTACAGGTGTGTGTGACGAGCCTGAAGTGCTCAACCTGATGAAGAAGAGGAAGCTAGTGCAGTATGATTCAAGACTACGAAGCATTGCAGGAGCTGCCGCCTCCTCCCTGGCCTCTCCACACCGCTACTCTTTCTTCAGCATCCTCCGCGAGCGCATCGTCCACTCGTTTCTCCACTCCTATCTGCTCTGCCCACATTTGGCACTGACGCCAGGGCGACCGTCGTTGGGCAAGGCCGGTGCGCCCCTACCGTCGCCGGCCAGCTCCCCACCACTCCATCTTCCTCCACCTCCTCTCTTCTCCTCTCCCGTCCTTGCTACTACTGTACATGCTGATTCAGTCCGTCCGTGTGCTCAGTTTGCTAGCCGCACCTAGCTAGTCATGTCCGGCCTTATCTGCTGAACTCCGGCCAGCATCTCTGAATAGTGGGTATCCTGTTTGGATTGGATCTCTCAGAAATGTCTCCTTTGGAACAACATGCATGTTCCTCAAGTGTTGATCAGTACATCAATTCTTGCCTACTGTAATAAACTTACTTCAAAGGCTGGCTGGAATTTCGTTATCGCAGTTCCAGCTCCAGTTAGCAAGCAAGAAACAATATGAGAAGTTGTAGTGTTGTTGTAACTGCTGCTTGCTTTACGTCTGACATGACAATCTAACTGTAGTTTGTTAACCCTGAAGAAACTGCTTCTTGTTTAGATATGTACTGGAGTAGCAACTTGTGTGAAGCAGCATACTTTGAATAAATTGTCCATTCTTGGATTGTGCGTGTGCACATGGATTTCGTTCCCTTTCTGGGTGTTTTTTTTTTTGAGGTAAATAATAGAATTGCCCTCTTGAACGTTTTCATTGCTCAAAAAGTAGCCCCCTCCTGATAGCCTCCGAATGTCACGGACCTGGCCAACCTCTTTTGGTCGGCTGCCCTGGCTTCGTTGAATTTGGAGGCGTGTGTTACCGGTATAAAACGACACCAAACGCCTTGCCGGCGGTGACTTCAAATCCAGAAGCCGAACGGTCTTCGAAGGAATCCATACTAGTTGCCCGCGCCCACAGATTATACGAAAAAGGGTCTCCCCGCTTTAGATTATAAAGCAACGACCAACCGATACAACGAGCTTGTTGGGACCGCAGCACAAACGAGCCCAAAAGAAAAAGGAGAAAAAGAAAAATGAAACAAATGTCAACGCTGGCAGCTCAACTAAGCGAAGATGGCCGACATCCGCTGCACCCTCCGGAGAAGTACCACATCCCGCCAAGCACTCCGAAGCCTCGCGTACCAAGCAACACCTTCATGAAGGAATGCGACGACGACGACGCTGCTGCCCGGATAAGTCTTAGGGTTCCCTCCGATACATGGATGGCAGTGGGGAAGGGGTATCATTGACGCCCCTTAGGAGGGTCCGGCAACGCCCACGGGCGCAGTTGCGCCAGTGTCGAACGAGCCGCCAGAGATTTCTCCCGCCCCGAAACCACCACCGCCATCACAGACAATCGAAAGCGCGCCGCCCAACATGCCGCCCACCAGCCTGTGCCACCACGGATACCGCACCATCTTCACTGTCTCACTGAGGCCACCAACACGAGACCTGGAGGTAGGACAAGGAGACACCGGGCTCGATGATAACCGCAACGCAGCCGACAGGAGGGAACCACCTCCACCGCCGCGCGGAGCCGACCGGACATAGCAACAGGGACCTGCCAGGCAACCACCGCCCTGGCCGGACCCCAACGGGTCCGGATGGTCCCTGCAGCCACGCTGCAGCACGCCGGCCGCCGGACCCATCACCACCGCAGCCATGGCCGCCTAGCCTCACCACCAGGGAGCACCACCGTCGCGGCCCAACCCACAGGCTCGCCCCAGCCCAGATGGGTCCCGGAAGGGTCCAGATCTGGTTCGAGCGGGCACCGCTGGCCAGCCCCCACCACGCCCACCGATTATCACCATCTCCTCTCTCACTCTGAGTCTATGTTGCTGTAATCATTAATAGAAATCACATGATTATTGTATATGCAGCCAATATTTATGGCCATATATGTGGAGGCAATGTCAGCAGAATTTCTGGTATTTTTTTTTCTGCTTCTTAAAATTTTCCAAAGGAAAACGCTTCCAGCGGGGACGCCGGCTGAAGCATGCGCCGGTCGCATCAGCATCGTCAGATCCCACCCAATCACACGGTCCCTTTTTCTTCCTTCTTTTTCCCCTGCATTATCTTCCTCCTCCCTTCGTTTCTTATCCACAATGTTGTTCTCGTCCCCATGGGGACCTGCCGGGGGATGAACTGTTACGAGAAAAGCTTCAACCTTAGACATAAAAAGCTTCAACCGGCGTTTCGTTTTTTGGTACAATGCACTACCAGCGTCGGCGGTTCGAGGACGACGGCGCTGCTCCGACCAGCACTACTTTGCTAGAAGCACCGTGCATGATGCTACAACCGGCGTACCAACTTGCTACAACTAGTGTCTCGTTATGCTACCACTCATCACCTGTGTTGATCTTTTGCTACAACCACGCCAACTATTTGCTACAACCGGCATCTCATTATGCTAACACGTACCACTGGCATCGGTTTTTCTGCTACAACATCGTTGCTTTTTTACTACAACCAGCGTTGCCATTTGCTACTAAGAACCACCGGCAGCGGAGAAAAAGCTGTGACCGGCGATATTTGGTTTTTGCTAGGACTGGCGGTGTTTTTTGCTGCAATGGCAGAGTTCTTCATCGGGACGGTGATGGCTGCTCGTTTTTCTGCCGGAACGACGAGGGGGGCTGCGACGGCGAGTACAGTATGTTGAGGATGCATCGGAGACGGCGAGGGGGGCTGCGACGACGAGTACAGTATGTTGAGGATGCATCGAAGACGGCGAGGGGGGCTGCGACGGCGAGTACAGTATGTTGCAACCGACAACGACAAGGGGCCATGAACGGTGTGGGTGATGCGTAGATCATTACGGATGGTGGCGAGACAGTTAGCGGGGTCAAAGTTGGCGAGGGCCGCGAAGGCGCCGGTGATTCATCGGCGTCCATGGCAAACACCATGTGGCCGTCCGGCGAGACAGCCTGCGTGGGCAGTTATCTACAGCAGGTCAACGCAGTGTCCCTCTCTCTAATCTGAGAACGAGAACAACATTGTAAGGGAAGAAGTTGAAGAACCCACCCTCCCTCCCTCCCCTGGCCGCTTCCGCGAGCGCCGCCGGGAGGGAAACCCTAGCGCGCGGGCTCGCCCGTCCTCCTTGCTCCTCCCTCCCCTCGCCACCGCCCCGGCGTGTTAGCGGGCAAAGCCCGACCAGCTCGGGCGGCGGCGGGGCCTCTTCCTCCCCCCGCGCGTCGCTGGATGGCACAGGCCATCTGGGCTGGGCGGCGGCGCAGTGCGAGCTCAGGGCGCGGCGGCGCGGCGGCGGCGGCTGGCGACGGGTGCGCGGCCTGCAGGCGGTGGCGTGGAGTGGCTGGGGCAGGCTGGGGCGTTCTCTGCTCCCGGCGGTGGCGGCTTTGGGCGCGGCTCAGATCTGACGCTGCGGCGGTGCGAGTGGCCTGGCCCCCTGTGGTGGCGGGGCCCTGGCTCGCTGCAGGTGGTGGCCGGCTCCGGTGCCCGGCCCTGCTGCAGCGCTCTCTAGTGGTGGTGGGCCTGCCGGCCCCCGGCCGATCCGGCGATGGCAGGTGCCGCGGGCTGTGCTCGGCGTGGATGGGGCTGCCACGGCGTGGTGGTGGCTCTTGGCGGTGGTCGGGTCCGTCTCACGGCGGCGGCTGGACTTCTTCGGCATCGGCCCGTCGGTGAGCGGCTTGTGCAGGCTGTCGTCCCCCCTATCGGTGCCCGGGTGCAATCTTCGTTGGAGGATTGGCTCGTCCCCAGCTTTGGTCCATCGCTCGTCTCGCGCCCGGGCTGCATGACCGATCTCCTCTCGCGCCTGGCAGCAGGACCGAGTCTGTCTCGCGCACGGCTACAGGACCACGCTCATCTCGTGCCCGGTGACAGGACCGAGCTCGTCTCGCGCACGGTGCAGCAGGACGAGTCGATGGAGGCCAGATGCTTGGATGCGCTCAGTCTCTCTGGTTAGGGTAGCGGCGGGTCTCGGGTGTGGTGGTGTTTAGGCCTTGGATGCCGGGGCGGCGGCCCTGGTGGTGGTTGCGCGGTGCTTATGGGCAGAGCCCGTGGCTCGGTGCTGCCCGGTGACTATGGTCGTGGGGGCGGTGTGGTTTCCGGGGTGTGGCGTTCGGTGGCAATGAGTGTTGGCCGGGGTGAAAACCCGCTCTTTCTTCGGACGGACCGGCGGCGGCGAATCTCGCTCCCTTCCTGAAGGCGTTGTCGCGGCTCTCATTGCCCCTCGTGTTGCTCTAGGGGAAACTCTGACCCTAGGGTCGGGCGGTGGCGGCGCTCCGGTGTCGTTTCCTTCCTGAAAGCGCCGCCTTGGAGCGCATGGTTCGTCATATGTGGCTTCATCTCATTGCATTGGCGTGTTCACGGCGGCGGACCCTGGTGGCTATTGTAGTGCTAGGGGAGGTGTTGCTGCGTTCAACATCTTTGTATCCTTCTTTGGGTGTGTGCGTGTGTTTTGGTGGCGTGCGTTTGTACCGTGTTATTGTGGATTGTGCTTTATATATAAAGCAGGGCGAAAGCCTTTTTCGGTAATCTGAGAACGAAGCTTCAGCCCCGCCGACTTCTCAATTCTCATCTCCCTGCCCTGTCCACACCGCCCTTACATGTACTCCTTCCTCATGGGATCAGCATTCCATACCAGAGACGATGGTGATGACGACGGCCTTGGAAGATCTATTCATCAATTCGTCCTGCTGTATGTAAAGTTAATTAGAAGGCTAGAATTTAATGATTGAAATTTAGTTCAAGCAAGCAATTACCCATGGAAAAGTTGTAGCCGCTCCTTCAGACTGGACGGCTAGCTGCCACATCCTACTCATTGCTTTGCTCATGTTAAGCGGTAGCACAATTTAACAAATTGTCCATTTCTGGATTATGCTTATGATCGATAAGGGCATATATAATTTCTGAGTAATGAGTGTCCAGATAGGCGTACATGCATGGCTGATGAAGTAAAACAATACAAATTTGGTGTGTTTTAGAGGAGAGACCCGATGGTCCAGCTTTTACTCAAACCTTTACAAGGTCATTGAAGACCCTCTGCAACAGCAGCAGACTGATCACCAGCCAAAATTTACAGCAGCAGACTGATCAACATCAGCAGATAAAATGAAAACCACCAGCCAAACCTAAGCTAGGCCGGCGAAAATGAAAAGGAGTTTCTCATCCCACACAACACCAAAGGAACACTGAACACGGCTATCAGCCAGATGCTCCTCTGTCTGTCAGGCTGCATTCCAGGATTCAATCACTTTCAACTCCGCGGTAATCTTCTCCACGACATGCTTCGTCCCCTGGGGTGCGTGACCGGCTTCTGGCACTGCAACACGAAGGACACAGCACAGTAAGTAGTACTATGTAACAGCGAGTAGAGAGAACTCAAAGGGATTTTAATCTGAGACGCAGCCCCTAGCTAGGCAGAAATCCACAAACTCATCTCTGTTCTGGGGCGACGTGCAAAGCCTCCATACATCCCGACAGAGACAACAGCCAAACGAACGTCGACATAAAATGTGCCTATAATCAATGCACCCCAAAGCATTGCATGCTGTGATCCCAGCCAATTACGAATAGCTACCCGTGACTTCTTTTTATAAGCCAGTCGTGTAATGTCATTTATAAACTGAAGTCAGGTACGTACACACACCAAATGTGAGCTGTGAACCCAGTTTACATACATCTTACAGACACACAAGGCCAGATCCAACCAAATAAACTAAGAACTTATAGAACATAAGCCAGCCAGCACAGTTCGATAGATAACACAACCAAACATATATAGGGTTCTTAAACTTCATGCTTTTTGTAGTTCAGGACGGAGAAATAAAAACACATGTTCCATTGCCAAACAACACTTCGAACAAAATGGCACGTAAGTAAGGATTGTGCATCTTTCAGAGAGCATGCTTACTCCCAATCCTAGATGAACAAAATGTTGTTGTCCTGTCAGATACTCCCTCCATCCCAAAATAAGTGTCTCAACTTTGTACTAACTTTCCGTCCCTAAATAAATGTCTTAACTTTGTACTAAGGTTGAGACACTTATTTCAGAATGGAGGGAGTAGAATGTAAAACTTTCCTACTGTGTTTACTCATTACTCTTAGGCACGATTTGTCATGCCAGGTTTCTTATAAGATGGTTGTAATTTCAAATCTTTAGCAGAAATCAACACGGCCGGAGAGCACAAATCAGCTGGCAAATCTAGTAATGTGCATGTGGACGGGGATGAGCTGGTAGCTGCTGCTTACCTGCGGATTTGAATGTGTAGGGTTGATTCTACAGCACAAGCTCGCCTTCTCGGTCATTCACGGTGACCACTGCTGCAGGCCCCTCTTCTTCTTCCAGATCCTCCGGTCCTACACCTTTGAAACAAAAGAAAAAAATGAGCATTAATTTGCATTCTTGGGCCTGAAAGAATTAAGCTAGCTAATTATGTCAAAGTCTATAGAAGCCTAGCTGTGTGAGAGATTAGACTTACTCCCAAGGATTTGAATGTCGACCTCTGGCCTCACTTTAATCACTCTTAGTTCCAAGTAGGAGAGGACAGGAAACAACGATGAGTTGATCCATCTGGGCAATGTCGAGGTACAACAATTAAACTCAAATGTGTGGAGGTGTGGAGGGGACACCCAGCCGTCCCAGCTGACATCGAGCCTTGCAGCCCCCCAATTTTAGACTACACAATTTCTTCAGATTGCCAAGGGACACCAACAAAGATTCACACACTCTCTCATCTTCTTCTGCCTCCCACAAAATGCGAAGCACCCTCAGCTCCACCAGCTTCCCTAGCTCTTTCTCAATCTCATCAGTACCACGCACCTTAACAGACTTGAGCTCTTCTATGGACACCAAGTTTCCTAGCCCATCTGGCAATCTCATATCTGGATAAACATATAGGCACATCAAATGTCCTAACCGAACAACACTTGATGGCACCTCCATTGATCCAAACGTTCTCAAGTCCAGTGTTTGCAAAAATTGTAGCTTTCCAATTTCCATGGGGAGAACATCAACATATGTACCTTGTAGCCCTAGGTACCTCAGATGTAATAATAATTTCCCAACACATCTAAGATCAATGTGGTGGCCACTTTCCCTAAGGTCGCACCGTTGTAAATGCAATACACGCAGAAGTTGAAAGCTGGAAAGAGTCTGAATCATATCAATATCAGTTCTAAACAGAGTAACTGACCTCAACTTTGACATACTTGTGGCATTGACCCAAGGTGTGTTGGGTTTGACATTTTATTCTGAAAGGATAACCTGCGAACCATGCTATCCGAATTCATTTTGCCTTTCTTAGTATCATCCAATATAATAACGAAGTTTTCTTCACTTGATAGAGAACATATGAGATCAAGTACCATATCATGTACACGACAAGATATCGGCCTACCTTCATCATCATGATATGCTGGCTGAATCAAGTTCCTATTTAATAGCTCACTGAAGAATCTCTCTCCAAGCTCAAATAGTCTAATTCCTTGGTCTTCACCTTGGATAAAGCCTTCAGCAATCCACCTCCATATCAATCGGTCTCTATTTATCAAATAATCTTCAGGGAATATACTAAGATATAATAAACAGGTCTTTAAATGAGAAGGTAAATCGTAATAACTAAAGGATAGTATTCTCTGCATATCCTTCACAGTACGACCTTCTGCAAGTCCACGACCAATAGAACCAAGTATGTTGTCCCATTGATCCTTTGACTTTATCTGTTCACCATTGCCTGCCAAAAGGCTAGCTATAGTAATGATGGCTAGTGGCACGCCACCACATTTCTTCAGAATTTCTTCTGATACTTGCTCCAATTCAGCGGGACATCCACTTCCTTCAGGGAATATTCTTTTGTAGAAGAGCCTTCTGGAGTTATGACTATCAAGAGATTTCATCTTATGAATAATATCACCACTAGATACGCGACATGCTTCAGAGACACTAGTTATGCGGGTTGTCATTATTACTCGACTACCGAGATCATTTTTAAAGAAACCACACTTGATAATTTCCCATGCATCTTCACCCCATATGTCATCAATCACAATTAAGTACCTGTGTGATATTTTTAGGACGTTAGTTCATGTGTCAATGAAGAGTACATAACCAGGTTTTTTATTTCTTAATTCTATTAATAGCGAGTATATCTTAGCAAAGATGGGGTGGGGCTATAGCCTTGGAATTTACATCAATGAATACATACCTTTTATCATGAAGAAACCCTGTCAGCTCATCGATGAGTTGATCATTGTCCCTAACAGCTTCATTGATGTTCGCAAACTTAATTTTTTCAAGTCCATGTAACATCTTCTTGAAAATATTTGTTATGTCGGGATTCCGAGACACCGAAACAAACACTCTACAATCGAACTGTGGTTTGATCTTGTTGTATATTGCTCTAGCAAGGGTTGTCTTTCCCAATCCACCAAATCCAACAATAGACAACGTCTTGAGTTGCTGCCTGGACATCTCATCCCCATCAAATAGCTTTCTGGTCAGCTCATCCCGTGTGCCCTCGATGCCCACGAGTTCGGTGACATCTGTGTACACAGCCTTGAGACGAGGATCAATGGCATTCCCCACACCATCTGCACGCGTCTCGAGCACGTACCTTTGATGGAGCTCACCGAGCTCCTTGGCGAGGTCCTGAGCATCTTGGATGGTGTCAGAGATTTGATGAAGAGCCTTGCCTTTGCTGAACAGGTTCTTGGTCTGCTTGAAAAACTTCTTGACTTTGTTCCTCATGTTGTTGGGGCCAAGGTTGCCATGACTGCCATCGTAGACGCGGACCATGTAGACATCCACGGCGTCTTCCATGTTGTAGGAGAGCTCCCGGACCTTTCCTGCCCAGATCCGGACCTGCGGGTCGAGCTCATCTGGCGGCACGCTTCCCACTTTGTGGAGGAAGACGTACATCATCTCCAACTCCGTTCGGAGGGACTTGACGCGCTTGGTCACCCGGTCGCCCAGGGTGAATTCAGCCGCGAGCAGTTCGCCGAGCTTGCGCTCATCGCCCCCGCTGCAACCTCCATTGCGCTGCTCGAACCGGATGGGCGTTGGCAGCTCTCTCTGGCTGATTTTCTATAGTGGCTAGTCTCCGGTGTGTTTGTTCCCGGATCTCAGTTGTGCCGCTAACTTGGGAGTTGCGACGTCGTAGTAACGTGAAGCGAGGCAAGGGTGAGGAGAGGTGTGTCGGTAGGTAGCAGGGGTCGTGTTGTTTGGGGTGAATTATGAGGGGGTGAGGTAGTAGAGTTTTAGTCTGGGTGCGTGGACCCGTGAGCTGCTTATAATTACATGATCTCGTTTAACTATGGGCAAGGGAAACTTAGACCATAATTCATGATTATTTGTTTCGTTTAACTATGGACTTCATCTTTCATATAGAATTAATCACCCACGAGTGCTACATTTTATCTCAAGAACTTGTACACGGGCACTTCAATGGCATTCCTCGTTAACAACAAAAAATGCATTTGTGAGCTAGAATATCAACAGAGAATATGTACGTCAGAAGACCAAAGCTAAGAGTTGCATGTTGCATTGATCGTACATCAAGCTATTACCTATAGGATCGCGTCAGGATCAATCAAAACAATATTCACAAAAAATGATCAATCAATCTTATATTTACTAATTGGAGGCACCTTTAAAGCCTTCTCATTAATCCACGTCTTCAAAATTAATTACACCGTTGGATTAAATAATTAACGCCTGAGATAGAAAGAGAATTTACATAACACGATGTGTCCAAAATATGTCTCCTGACACGTACGATGTTGCTACGAATACGTGATTTTAGTCCAAGGTGATAAGTTTATTTAAGGAAGAGGTCCAACGTGAACCTAAAAAAAAGTCCAACGTGATACAACAAAGTGTACAGCTCATGCACGTACGTGACCGTGTCCATGCATAAAGGCATGTGTACAAAAATAATACAAAGGCCCATACAAAAAATAAGGGCAACATGTAAGGCCATTTTTTTAGCATAGTACAATCAAACTCACTCACATACACTAGCATATACTCACCCATCTATGAATGTACAAAAACGCACACCCTAACCCTATGAGAACATCCGATAAACTGAGTCGGCATATCATCTTGAGATTGACAAAGTCACCACAGACGCCTTCGTTGTCGACGGCAACGTCTGCTTCCACTGTACAGACATCTCCGGAAGGTCCGAAATAAAATCAGGAAAGTGCAAGCATGAATGTCATGTCTAGGACATGAATTCTGGTGGGCCGTGGATACCACTGTCCTCCTAACTATCCAACCACAGATTGGTTGTACGGTCATTTAAACATGGTTTCAAACAAAATATATATAAGGGTGTCCTCCTGTAACAGCAAACATGGTCAGTTCACCAACCAGATATTGCATCGTCGGGATCTTTTATGTGCATATAGAAACAAAAAATGGACACATAGAAAGTGGTAGTGGTTTGATCATATAACAAAACACTTCAAATTTTTTGAAGGATTCTTTTCGTGGTTTAAGGAATTTAATCTTTAAGTTCTGATTTGACAGGAGATTCTTTCAATCTTCTCAGTTTCCATGCCCAGTCATGATGGACGATGTTCTAAAGGACGTACGTCGATGGTTCACCAATGGAGAGCAACTCAAACTCTGCCGGTTGCGTTCCCCATTCATGTTTGTCGATGGATATACTGCTTTGTCTGATGAGCATGCGATTCATGAATTGGAGGATTCTTTAGAGGCGCAGATTGCTAAGATGTATTTGCATATATATTATGTCCGTCTATGCATGTATTTTTTGTGATTATAATAAAGAAAAATTAGTCATTAAAACATATGTAAATTCATATACGTTACTATTGTAAAATAAACTGGATGTATCCCATGTGACTCATAAAAGAAATTGTTTAAGAAATAGTTGGTCGAGGCAAGAACTTCTTATCTTAATAATCTATGGTATAATGAGAATATACAACAATCTATTCTTTAATATGTATAATATTTGCTATGATATCACACATGTTTATAGAAACCCGTGGATTGATCTGTCCATTATTGTGTATATAGAAACATACTCTATAATTCTACGGCGCTTCCATGGCCAAACAGAAGATGTTTATATTTTTTACATAGGGTAAGAAAGGAAGATATATGCTAAGATAATCGAAGCAATGTACCTTCGCCCGACCCTATGTCCAACCAAGGTACACATGCATGTGTTATTATAATAGTCTATATTACAATATTCATGTTATTGGATGCAAACAATCTAATCACAAAATAGTTGAGCCAACGTTAGCGTCGTTACACCCTATGTCCAACCAAGGTACACATGCATATGTCATAATAATGATCTACATAACATATTCACATTATTGTTTGTCAGTTTGAATTTTCAAAAAAAAATTATATTAAATATTAACTTCGCTAGACCGTGCAGGTCCACGGATTGACGACTAGTTTAACAACAATCAGATTAGCAAGTAATTGAGATAGCCCACCAGGGGACACACATCACATGGACCGAGCTGTGCCTCCCTGGAGAAACTCATCCAAGGGAGGTAAGGCCTCGACATCATCAGTGACATTAGTACAACCGTGTCAGCCAGCAACATTCGGTGCGGGGCAGCCTGCTCGTGGAGGTGTCGAGTGCTGATTGCAGTGGCTGCCGCTCGTCATGTCTGCTACAACTCAATAAACGAAGGCGATGATTTTTTTCTGACTTTCAGGCAAAATAAAACACCTGCCATCTTACCACATGAGTTGAGATTTACACTATGTTCATCAGTGGCATTAGTACGGCCGTGGCAGTCGGCAACACACTTTGCCGAGCCAGCCTGCTCGCGGATGTGTCGAGTGCTGATTTCAGTGGCTGCCGCTCGTCATGTCTGGTACAACTCAATAAACAAGGGCGATGATTTCTTTCCAACATTCAAGCTAAATACTGATCACGTGATCACGTTGGTTGAGATTTACGCTATGTTTTCATCAGTGGCCCTAGTATGATGGTGTCAGTCAGCAACACATGGTGCTCCGCCAGCCTGCTTGCGGATGTGTCGAGTGCTGATTGCACTGGCTGCAGCTCGTCATGTCTGGTACAATTCAATAAGTGAAGGTGGTGATTTTTCATGACATCCAAGCAAAATAAAACACCTGCCGTCTGATCACGTCGGTTGATATTTACTATGTTCATTAGTGCCATTAGTACGACAGTGTCAGTCAGCAACACACGGTGTCGGGCCAACCTGCTCGCGCATGTATCAAGTGTCCGGTACAACTCGATAAATGAGGGTGATTATTTCTTTCCTACTTTCAAGCAAAATAAACACCTGCCATCTGATCACGGTTGTTCAGATTTACACTATGTTCATCAGTGGCCTTAGTACGATCGTATCAGTCAGTAACACACACGGTGCGGGTCCAACCTTCTAGCGGACGTGTCGAGTGTTGATTGCGGTGGTTGCCGCTCATCATATCTGGTGCATCTCAGTAAATGAAGGCGATGATTTCTTTCTGACTTTCAACCAAAATAAAACACTTGCCATGTCAGTAAACGAGGGCGACGAACCCTTTTCTTACACGAGAAATGAAACACTTCCCGTCTGAGCATGTCTATCATAGGAAGGAATAACGTCATAATTGTCTTTGAAACCCTAACTTACTACTTTATTGAGATACTTTTTCTCTTTGGCAAATTTGTAACTTTAGATTTCTTGCACTACTTCCTTGTTGTTTGATCATTCTCTTAGTAGATGTTCTTGGTCAGATTGATTGTGCTCCCATTTCTCGTAACCCGCTCCATGGGCGACTATCTCAGCCTGCTCCATGTTCTTCTTTCCTTGTTAAAAAAAGGGTTTCTCTAAAAAAAAAAAGGAAGAGTTTGTATCTTAATTTTCAGCATTGCTAGATAGTCACTACCTTTCATCTGGGATTGTTGCCCGCCCCACTAACAAAATCTAGTGTGTTCCTGCAAATATTGGCGACATGTTATCTTCCTGGGTCTTTCTATAGTACTACCTTCATCTCAAAAATAAGACATTTTTGTGTGTGTCACCCTAGTCATACATGGATCTGTGACCTCCGACGTTGCATCGGGGATTAATCAAACATCTTTTCAGAACAGGGATCATTAATCAAACTAAACACAAATAATTTACACACTAATTGCGATAGCCTACCAGGGGCACACAGCTAATCTTGGCGACACGGGCGGCGACCCGATCTCACCGGCTCCGTCGCCTGCTCCTTCACCTGACCGCCGCCGGAGTTCACGGCCAGGCGAAGCCTGCGCGGTGGCGGTGGCGGCGGGGCCGGGCCTTTCTCCCTCCTTGTTCTGGTGGCCTAAAGGTGATTGGAAACTCCACATGCGGGCTGCTGGCAACGGCAATCATATCTCCAGACCATGGGGTTGCATCATCTCCATGTCGATTGTGTGATCCTGATGGCTGGCATCATCTCCATGTCCATTGTGTGATCCTAGTGGCTGGCCATCTCCATGTCCCAGTGCGTGCTCTAGAAGATGCCTTCCAGCCGTTCCTGGACTCGTACAGGGAGATCTCCGTTGTTTCCGTTCCTGATCCGCTGCTTGAGCGCCACGCCACCAAGCTATATGCCTGCTGGTGACGGGCTACTCCGGTTGGCGGCGGCTTGCGAGCACAAAGGCAAAAATATCGACCGTGTGAAGAAATGCGGTTATGAAGCGGATCGGCATGGCCGTTTGAAGGCTATGTTTTGCCAGATCTGGCTTCTCCATCTCGGTCGGCTGTGACGGCAACGGTGATCACACCGGTTTGTAGCGGCCACAAGATCTTCATGAGAGTTCCTCTCTCTTGATCCAGTTGGTTGTTACCGACGGTGTTTTGCAATCTACATATAACAACCCGACGCAGAAGGTATGGTTGTGCAATGGAGGCGGTTGGTATTCTAGCCCAACGCTTTAGCTGTTAGGATCATGGAAAAGTGATGGCCACAATACATGATGGGCTTCGACGAGCTCCGGGGTGAAAACCTAGTCTGACCCAAGTTCGTTATAGCTGGCAATGGCAATGTTTCTGGGTCGTTACCTTGTTGAAGGCATTGCTCGAATATGCTCAGGCTAGTACTTCAGATGAAAACCTAGAATCTGGCCTTTGATGGTTGGATCCGGTGACGGCGCCGCTTTAGTGTCGCTCCTTTCTTGAAGGCGTTGTCTTTGAAGAATCTCGTTGTCCTTCGGTGTCATGACATGGTTGGTGCGGATATGGTTATAGTTGTAGTTTGTCGATCGCAGATTTGATAGTCTCAGGGTGTTTCTTTTATCTCTTTTACCTCGCTTAGGCATAGCTTTGGTCTTATACGACTTGGCTATTTGCCAGCGTTTTTTTTTGTGTGTGTATTGGTGTTGGCTGTGTGCATGTTAGCTATGATGAGGCCGGGTGTATGTTCATTGTGTTTGTATTCTCTTGATGCTTCATTTTTTAGTCAATAAAATTCACCCTTTCTCGAAAAAAAGTCACATGGGCCAAGCTGAGCATCCATAAAGAAACACATACATGGGGGAGTAGGGCAATGCCTTAGTACGGTTGTGGCAGCAACACGCGGCGTAGGCCCTTTGAGCATCTCTATCAGTCTTGTGCATCATGTCCAGTGCAACTCGAGTTGTGAGGGCGATGGCCCCTTTCAGTCTTGCACGAGATATAAAAGACATGCCATTTGAGCATCTCTATTCCGGGAAGATATAACGTCAACATTATCTTTAGTACCCTTATTTATCATTTTGTTGAAATACTTCTTTTCTTTGTAGCACATTTGCAACTTCAGATTGCTTGCACTACTTGCTTGTTATTTGACCGTTGTGTTAATAGATATTCATTGTTAGATTGATTGCCATCCCATTTCTCCTCCTCTCGACTATCTGTGTGTTGCCCTTGACACACGTTGTCCGCTCCATGTTCACCTTTCCTTACTAAATGAAGAGTTTCTCTCAAAATAAATGCTAAAACAAGAGACAACATCTTAATTTTGGTTGTTTCTAGTCAGATTCGTTCACTACCTTTCACCCTGGGATTGTCGTTGGCCGCCCTACACAAACAAATTCTATGGTGTTTTTGTAAATGTTGTGGTGGGTTGTCTACCTGGGTCTTTCTAGCATGTGTTTTTGTGTGTGTCTTGTTTCATTTGATTATTAATGGACGTGCGGTAGTTTTTAAAGAATGTAATTGCATATCACCACACGATCTTACATGGAGTTGTGACATCATTGCGTCCGGAACAATCAAACCTTTTTTTCTGCACTGAGATCAAACTAAACACATACACTTTACACAGGGTAGCCCACCTCGGGAAACACATCACGTGGGCTCCGTGAAGAAACACATCCAACAGGGATTATGTGCAACGTCTTAGTACGGTCGTGGTAGCAAGATGTGGCGTGGGCCCGGCCTGTTCATGGACATGTCGAGCCGTTATCGGAGTGTCTGGTGTTCAGCACGTCCGGTTCAATGCTGTGCCAGGAAACACATGTCATCTGAGCATATCTATCCTAGGAAAACATAATGTCAATACGATTTTCAGAATCTTAATTTCTCATTTTGTTGAGATACTTTTTTTGTATGTGGCACATTCCCAACTTCAGATTTCTTGCACTACTTGTTTTTTTTTTTTGCTTGCACTACCTGATTGTTATTTGATGTGTTAATAGGCATTCATAATCAGATCGATTGTGCTCTCATATGGTGTCGCCCGCCCACCCCATGTACAACTATCTCAGTGTGTTGGTGAGGGACGAGGAGATGCGGGTGGGAACATGCATATAGATGGCCATCAAGGACACCCACGCGAACCAGACCATCCTCATGGTGTGGTGCGTGAGCTCCAACTTCCACAACCTTCACGCCGGCATGGACTCATGGCACGTATGCGCGCGTAGGTTTTCCTACCTGTGTGAAAGCGTTTCCTTTTATCCGCATGGCCTCAAGAGCCTGTGATGCCAAACTCCATGCCGGACCGACTCATCTCAGCTGTTGACCCTGCCTAGGACTTGTAGAGTTAGCATCTAATTTGTGTTCTTGTAGTAGCACTAGTCATTTGTTGCATGAAACTAAATTACTCCCTCTGATCTATATTAATCGTCCATACTTAGTACAATTAATACGGATCGGACGGAGTACCGATATTTAGAAACAAACTTTAGTGATTACTTAAAAGCAATTTTCAGGCAGATGTAAACAAATCATAGTGGCAACAGAATTTGGAGCCTGCGGAAGCAAGCTTTTACTGGTTTGAAATGAGTAAATTGCACAGAACAATCACAATTGTGGCATCATTTGTAGAAAAGTTGGTTTTGCAAAAATGAAAAGGTTGCAATTTACACTGCGTGCAAAGTTATATTTTCTGCACTGAAACTGACAGGTCGAGCCTGCTTTATGGTGTGGACGCGGGAAAAAAAATGTTCCCAAGGAATTAGCAGTCGTAAACAGGGGTGGAGATGGTCCTGCTGTGTAGCCGTACGTGGATATTCTCTCAGAAATGGTGGTGGCAAGCGAGCGAACTATTGATGTCCATCGTCAAAAGCAGTAGCCACTCGACTTGGGTTCCCTTTCGCTCTCCGGATATATTATACCAATGCAACGACATGCAATGTGGCATGTAATAGTAGAAACGAACATCCCCAAAAACCTAACAGAACGAAAAATACGGGGCTTTTAAGATCTAGAGGGCGGAAAATGAAAAAAAAAATTCAAACTTACTAGTGGCGCATCATTTGCTAGGTGCGCCACTAGTAACAGAAAAAAAAATTGGATTTTTTTTTCAAAATATGATACGTAATATGACCGGAAAGTTTGAAATATTTTTTCAAAATTTCATCACACTCATGAACATGAATAAAGTCCTAGACATCAACAAGGTTTAATAGGGTTGATATGATAGATATCTCAACAAGTGCATGTGAAGTGAGCTGGTGCTGGAGCTGGATAGAACTACGAAGTTAAGCGTGCTCAGGTTTGAATAGTGTGAGAATGGGTGACCTTTCGGGAAGTTTGACCACAGAGTGCGATTTGACTTGAGATTAAGCATATTGACCCGAGATTAAGCCATATTGACCCGAGATTAAGAAAAATTTGAAAAAAAGTTGGGAAAAAAATTTGAAAAAAAATTCTAAAAAAAATTTGAAAAAAAATTGTTAGTAATGGCGCACTTCTATGTGGTACGCCATTACTAAGCCAGATAGTAATGGCGCATCAGATGATAATAGTGGCGCACCTGTAGTGCGCCATTAATGGCCAAAACAGGTGCACCACTAATTAGCCTTTTCCTAGTAGTGTCGTTAAAACCCTCTCTAGTGAGCCATCCCAGTTCAAATTTGAACTAATGGCAATTCACACTTGGCGCAGCCTGACCGAAATCGGTAAGCAATGGAGCGTGATCCGATAAGGCCTCGATTCTTTCTAGTGCCCGTACCGAAGCTAGGGGATATTTAAATTCCCAGTCGGTGGTAACTAGTACCCGGTCAAGTTTTTCAAAGGTTGGGTTTGCTCTGTTATTAGCCCAGGTATATTGGCGACCAGATATACTGTGTTCCCGCAAATCGAGATTGTCAATAACACCATTAAAAAGAAACGATCATCTAGTATCAAACTGGTCATTGTTTTTCTCCTGCTGATATTG
>NC_041393.1:758889256-758903429 GCF_002162155.2 Triticum dicoccoides | reverse complement strand
TAACCAAATTTTATTAAGTGTTTATTTGATACTCTCTCTCTCTCTCTCTCTCTCTCTCTCTCTCTAATTTGCTTTATAAGTCAGACATGAATTTTTGGTTTGTAAATTTAGTCGGTCAAAAAATTTTATTTAGTAAATTTGATTAACCAAAACGAATTTTAGTGCACATGTACCGCAGAAAATAAATCCTTATACATGAATTTGAATGCATGACAAATATTCTATAATACATGGTGAATATTTTTTATATACATAGTGACCAATTTTCTTGTTCACGCATTGTTAGATAAAGTTCATCTACTTTTCAAAAATTCATATTATTTTAACAACATGCTCGTGTAACTAAAAAGATTTTCCTGTCGCCAAAAAAATGAAAATGTGTTCTCATCTCATTAAGAAAACATTTTTATCTCAAAAGAATCTAAGGTGCAACTGACAAATAAATCATTTAAAACCAGACTCGAAGAAAACAGCATGAAATGGGCAGCAAAACATGACTCCGTCATATGCGACCCGCTTGTATGAGCGGTGCTTAAAGGTTATCATTTGTAAAGGTCACCTCACCTTCTCCACTGTCATTTATCATTTGTCACAACTTGGGAGTTTTTCTTTTTTTTCGTATATTGTTTTACTTTCGTATATTGTTTTATTTAAAACATTATTTCTCTTGAACTCCGCATCCAAATCCAAACCATTTTCATTGTTGGATTTCTCGCGTAGAGATCTTCCAAACTCGATCCCTTGTTAATAGGCTTTGACAAAAACATCATGAAAAGACCGATAAACAATAAAAGCGAAAAAAAGGTGATCTAAAAATTGTATGATGAAAAAAACAGAAGAAAAAACTCCAAGCCGGAAGCACATTTTTTTTTTCATTTTCGAGAAGTAAACATGTGCTTCTCTTCAATCCACTGATCTTTTCCCCCTTTCAGACAAGCACAGCCGTGCTTCTCTTCGAACCACGAAAAGCAAGTATGTGCTTCTTGTGGAATCACAATATACAATATGTAGAAAAAGTTCACAAAATTAATATATTCATGATTTTAAAAAATTTACATGAATTTGATAAGATGTTCATGAAATTAAAAATATTCATGATTTCAAAAAAAAGTACACAAATTTCATAAGATGTTCACAAAATGAAAAAAGGAAAAAAGAAAAAGAGTACAAAAAAAAGAAAAACTACCATTAAAAATAAAATCAAATAAAAAATGAATAAAGCAGGAAAAACTGAATGGAAAAATATATTAGAAAAAAACCTGGGAAGGTTCTCCCAAGAGGGAAAACGCTAGTTTGGCCGGCCTAAAAATGTATTCCCTCCATTCGGAATTACTCATCCAAGAAATAAATGTATCTAGATGTATTTTAGTTGTAGATACATCCATTTTTGTGACAAGTAATTCCGAACAGAGAGACTATGTGCGTATAGCTGGGAGGTGCGTTCGTGGTCGCTCCGTGTGCGAAATAGGATTGGCCGTGCAAACAAGGGAACTCCTACTTGTCACTCTCTTCAGTAAATTGCCAAGGACTCACACCGGAGTAGGTACTTGGCCAGCCCACGTTTGAGCATGTCTAGCACACCCCGTATAACGCCGATCCGCATAACGCGTTTACAGTTTGAGAAAAATCTGTTTTGCGGGACGAAATCGTGCGCTGCAGAATAGACCCCATATATGAAACTGTATAATTTAAAAAGCTTTCGCTGGAGAAATTGCAACCACATTGATCTTTCATAGTTCACTACATAGATCATACAAACTACATTCTACTACTAGAAGGAGGGGATCTGCAGGCTCGCAGCGGCTGCCAAAATAGACGAGTTCGAGGCGGCGAGGCGGACGCGGTGGAGGAGCTCAGTCCACTGCCTCTTCACGTGGAGAAGCACCGCGTCGGAGGTCAGCCACGCGGCAGAGGAAGAGCCCGCGGCCGAGGAGGGCATCCGCCCGTGCCGGCGGTAGTACTCCTCCGTCACGCGACGGAGGAACCTTGCCGGCAGCTCGAGGCCTTTGTTGGTCCACTTCTTGGCCGCGCGCTTCCTCACGCCGTCCGCACGGACACATCATTCGCGCTTGGGGGCGTCGCCCCGACTAGAGCTGCGGACGGAGCTCCACATACAGCCCCACATGGCGGCTGGAGGCAGAACTAGACTCACCGGCGGCGAGAAATGCGTCAGAGGGAGTGGGGAATCGCGGCGGCGGGCGGCTGCGCGGGGGGGATAGGGTTTCGACCCATATCTGCCCCGCAAACCCGTAGTTATACGGCTTCGGGGGTAAGGTTTGCTAGCCGAAGTAAAAAAAATACGGGCCGGACGAGTATACGGGCTTTATTTTGGCAAGAAAATTTGGTCGAGCCCGTATACTCGCTGAAATTATACAGGTTCGCGTGTTATGCGGGGTCTGCTAGAGATGCTCTTAGCGACCAGGAAAAAGAGCCATTTCCTTCAAAGCTACCTAGGAGCACACGGCGGCTATCCCACTGGAATCTCATCCGTTCAATTGTCTTGGGGATCCCAACCACTATATTACCGTAACACATATTGGATGAATTTTGTCAGGTGCACTTATCCAGCGGTTTCTGTATCAAACGAAGTATAAGATGCGTTCATGCTCTCACATGTCGTGCAGCATGCACACATCGTTCAAGCTCCATTGCCCAACAACTAGAAATAACTTTTGTTCAGAAACTGTGCTGACATGTGGTACAGGCGGTGACTTTGTTTGCCTAATGATCCAAAGTATTAATGAATCAACATTAACTTTCATGAAAAAATTGCACGCATGCCCATAGGACCCTCAAGAGGATATACCATCACTAGTAGAAAACAGGGCTTTCGTTCGGGCCTGGCCAGCCCATTAGTCCCGGTTCGGCCACGAACCAGGACCCATGCGGGCATTCGACCCGGTTCGTGAGCCCAGTGGGCCGGCCGGAGCCTCGTGGGCATTGGTCCCGGTTCGTGGGGACCCATTTGTTCCGGTTCTAGGCATGAACGGGGACCAATGGGCATCGCTCCTAGCCCACAACCATTGGTCCCGGTTCTTGGCTCGAACCGAGACAGAAGGGGAGCTTTATTCTCGGTTCCAGCCACGAACGGGGACAAATGAGTTGCCTATATATACCCCATCGCCGCAGCAGAGCACTCCACAGTGCTCTATTTTTTGCTGGCCGGCGAGGGGGAGGGCATTGGGTGCTCTAGCTCACCTCCTATGCACATGAGGTGTTCGATGAAATGCCCAAGCCACACTAGTTAAGCTTTCTCCTCTTGAAGCTCGACCTCAGAGCTCCATTTTTCCCGAGATTTGCCTAGGTTTATATTAGTGGTCCGTCACGCCATGTCCCCATCTTCACCGCCATCGATCGCCCGCGCCGATCTCGTCGCCGGCACCACCGTGATGAGCCTCTTGTTCTTATCTTCTTTCTGAAAGAAAAAAAATTCTTACTTTACATAGATACTTGTCTAATTTTCTTACTTTTGGCACACATAATTATATATAATGCACACAGATGAACCAACAATGGATGTACAGTGACAGACACACCTCCGAGTACATTAAGGGCGCGCATGATTTTCTTGAAGTGGCTGAGGCTAACAAGCGGAATAATTTTATGTGTTGTCCATGCCCTAAATGTGGGAATACAAAGTCTTACTCTGACTGGAAAATCCTTCACACCCACCTGCTTTACAAGGATTTCATGCCACACTATAATGTTTGGACGAGGCATGAAGAAATAGGGGTTATGATGGAGGACGGCAAAGAAGAAGAGGACGATGACAACTATGTGCCCCCTGAATACGGTGATCCTGCAACGGGGGGAGCTGCTGAAGATCAAGAGGAACCAGACGATGTGCCTGATGATGCTGCAACGGGGGAAGCTACTGAAGATCAAGAGGAACTAGACGATGTGCCCGATGACGATGATCTCCGCCGGGTCATTGTCGATGCAAGGACGCAATGCGATAGTCAAAAGGAGAAGCTGAAGTTCGATCGCATGTTAGAGGATCACAAAAAGGGTTGTACCCCAATTGCGAAGATGGCAACACAAAGCTCGGTACATACTGGAATTGCTGCAGTGGAAGGCAGAGAATGTTGTGCCTGACAAAGGATTTGAGAAGCTACCGAAAATATTAAAGAAGAAGCTTCCAAAGGATAACGAATTGCCCGACAGTACGTACGCATCAAAGAAGGTTGTACGCCCTCTAGGATTGGAGGTGCAGAAGATACATGCATGCCCTAATGACTACATCCTCTACCGCGGCGTGTACAAGGATTTGAACGCATGCCCGGTATGCGGTGCATTGCGGTATAAAATCAGACGAGATGACCCTGATGATGTTGACGGCGAGCCCTGCAGGAAGAGGGTTCCTGCGAAGGTGATGTGGTATGCTGCTATAATACCAAGGTTGAAACGACTGTTCAGAAACAAAGAGCATGCCAAGTTGATGCGATGGCACAGTGAGGACTGTAAGAAAGACGGGTAGTTGAGAGCACCCGCTGACGGGTCGCAGTGGAGAAAAATCAAGAGAAAGTACATGGCTGAGTTTGCAGGTGACTCAAGGAACGTATGATTTGCTTTAAGCGCGGATGGCATTAATCCTTTTGGGGAGCAGAGCAGCCATCACAACACCTGGCCCGTGACTCTATGTATCTATAACCTTCCTCCTTGGCTGTGCATGAAGCGGATGTTCATTATGATGCCAGTTCTCATCCAAGGCCCTAAGCAACCCGGCAACGACATTGATGTGTACCTAAGGCCATTAGTTGAAGAACTTTTACAGCCGTGGAATGGAAACAGTGTACGTGCGTGGGATGAGCACAGACAGGAGGAATTTAACCTGCACGCGTTGCTGTTTGTAACCATCAACGATTGGCCCGCTCTCAATAACCTTTCAGGACAGACAAACAAGGGATACCACGCATGCATGCACTGTTTAGCTGACACCGAAAGTATATACCTGGACAAATGCATGAAGAATGTGTACCTGGGCCATCGTCGATTTCTTCCGACCAACCATCAATGTCGAAAGAAAGGCAAGCATTTCAAAGGCGAGGCAGATCACCGGAAGAAGCCCGCCATGCATACCGGTGATCACGTACTTGCTATGGTCAATGATTTACACGTAATCTTTGGAAAGGGTCCCGGCGGACTAGCTGTTCTGAATGACGCCGAGGGACGCGCACCCATGTGGAAGAAAAAATCTATATTTTAGGACCTACTCTACTGGAAAGACCTAGAGGTCCGCTCTTCGATCGACGTGATGCACGTGATGAAGAACCTTTGCGTGAACCTGCTAGGCTTCTCGGGAGTGTATGGGAAGACAAAAGATACAACTGAGGCACGGGAGGACCTGCAACGTTTGCACGAAAAAGACGGCATGCCTCCAAAGCAGTATGAAGGTCCTGCCAGCTACGCTCTTACCAAAGAAGAGAAGGAAATCTTCTTTGAATGTTTGCTTAGTATGAAGGACCCAAGTGGCTTCTCGTCGAATATAAAGGGAATAATAAATATGCCAGAGAAAAAGTTCCAGAACCTAAAGTCTCATGACTGCCACGTGATTATGACGCAACTTCTTCCGGTTGCATTGAGGGGGCTTCTATCGGAAAACGTCCGATTAGCCATTGTGAAGCTATGTGCATTCCTCAATGCAATCTATCAGAAGGTGATCGATCCAGAAATCATACAAAGGCTAAGGAGTGATGTGGTGCAATGTCTTCTTAGTTTCGAGCTGGTGTTCCCACCATCCTTCTTCAATATCATGACGCACATCCTAGTTCATCTAGTTGACGAGATTGTCATCCCGGGCCTCGTATTTCTACACAATATGTACCCCTTTGGGAGGTTCATGGGAGTCCTAAAGAAATATGTACGTAACCGCGCTAGGCCAGAAGGAAGCATCTCCATGGGCCATCAAACAGAGGATGTCATTGGGTTTTGTGTTGACTTCATTCCTGCCTTAAGAAGATAGGTCTCCCTAAATCGCGGTATGAGGGGAGACTGACTGGAAAATGCACGCTTGGAGGGGACTCAATAATATGCGGGGACAGATATTCTTGGTCTCAAGCATACTACATAGTTCTACAGAACTCTACCTTGGTGACCCCATATGTCGATGAACACAAGAACAGTCTGCGCTCCAAACACCCGGAGTAGTGCGACGACTCGATTACATGTGAACACATTAGGACTTTCAGCAGTTGGTTGGAAACACGTCTCAGAGGTGACAACACTGTTTGTGATGAGCTATACTCGTTCTCCAGGGGACCATCTTCGACTGTATTGACTTACAAAGGATACGAGATAAAAGGGAATACATTTTACATGATTGCCCAAGATCAAAAGAGCACCAACCAAAACAGCGATGTCCGCTTTGATGCAGCAACCGAGAGGGGAAAGGACACATATTATGGTTACATAGTGGACATATGGGAACTTGACTACAGACATGATTTTAAGGTCCCTTTGTGTAAGTGCAAATAGGTCAATCTGTTAGGAGGCGGGGTACAGATACGCCCACAGTACGGAATGACAACAGTGGATCTGAACAATCTTGGGTACACTGACGAACCATTCGTCCTAGCCAATGATGTGGCACAGGTTATCTATGTGAAGGACATGTCTACCAAACCTAGAAAAAGAAAAGATAAGGAAGTGAATACATCATACGATGAGCCAAAGCGCCACATAGTTCTTTCAGGAAAAAGGGACATCGTGGGAGTGGAGGGCAAGACAGACATGTCTGAAGATTATGAAAAGTTTCATGAAATTCCTCCCCTCAAAGTGAAGGCTGTACCAAGCATCTTGATAAACGATGAAGATTATCCATATGAGAATCTGGAACTACCTGCAAGTTTCCTGGTTGGATAGCAATGATATGGTGCAAATTGCCTCACTTGCAATGAAGGAGTTTAATAAGCCTTTTTTCTCAGAGGTGGTTTTCTTGCATGGTGGAATATTTGGAAAGTTAGGAATGACAGGGCTTTTAGGCATGTCAACCCAACTTTTAGGCAGTGGAGAAATGGGTTTATTCATGATATTACTCTTCTTTCACACCTAATCAAGACCAGATACAAGGAGGATCTGCTCAAATGGATTGATTTCCTGCCTCCTTGAGGGCCATCGTTTTTGTAACTTCTCTCTTTCCTAGTTGTAGTTTTTAGTTCTTTCTTTATTTTCTTAGAGTGCTATAGCTTTTCTTGAATAGCTTTTCTTTCTTTTTGTTCCCACTCTTGAGGAACTTTGTACTTATTCTTTGTTCTTTATTAATAAAATGTTGTGGGGTGTAAGCCCTGCAGTCTTCCAGGTTAAAAAAAGCAAATGGCGCAAGCGAAGAAAAAGTGAAGACTTTCTCTCCACAACTATTATGATGATACCATGCCAACTTTCAACCTTTTCTTAGTTCATTTGAAATGCCTGTTGTAACAGATGAGTTTCCGTATGAAACCCTGATATCTCGAAACAGATTGTCCGTTCAGTACACGAAGTGCATCCAGTTTTTGCGGTAACCCTCTCTACTTTCTTGCACATGCTATGTGGATGAAATGATGATACCACGCAACTTTCAACCTTTTCAGAGTTCATTTGAAATGCTTTTCAATTTCAGGGTCTTATAGCTCAAAATAATCAATAAATGCATGAAAAATAACAAATGAAGTCATAAAGGGTTGAAAGTTGATGATGTGGCTTTGAATGGTGCATTTTGAACACAGAAAAACTATGGATTTCAAATAAGTTCAAAAAAATGAAATCCCTTTGTAACAGACGAGTTTCCGCATGAAACCCTGATACTTCGAAAGAGATTGTCTGTTTTGTACACGAAGTGCATCCAGTTTTTGCCGTAACCCTCTCTACTTTCTTGCACATGCTATGTGGATGAAATGATGATACCATGCCGACTTTCAACCTTTTCAGAGTTCAATTGAAATGCTTTTCAATTTCAGGGTCTTATAGCTCAAAATAATCAAAAAATGCATGAAAAATAACAAATGAAGTCAGATAGTATTGAAAATTGATGATGTGGCCTTGAAGTATGCATTTCGAACACAAAAAAACTATGGAGTTCAAATAAGTTCAAAAAATGAAATCTCTTTGTAACAGACTAGTTTCCGTATGAATTATCATAAAATATCAAAAAGAATTATCATAAACTAAAATAAATAAGTAATTAGAAACAAAATAATATAAACTTTAATAAAATATATAAGTAAAAATAAAATAAAATAAAATAAAATAAACTTTAATAATATAAATAAAATTTATGATACTAAAATTATCAAAGTAATTAGAAACAAAATAAAATAAATAAAGCAAAAAGGATTATCATAAAATAAAATAAATAAGTAATTATAATCAAAATAAAATAAAATAAAATAAGTATTTTGTTGTAAGTAGAAACAAAAAAAATAAAGGAAAAAAGAAAACAAAAAACTGGGGAAAAATAAAAAAATTGCCACCTACTAGGCCACCACAGCCTGAATACGACTAGAAACCGATCCATTGTCCAGGATTCAAGCCCGCAGAAGGCCTAGTAGGCCCATCAAGCATAGCAGTCACAATTAGGCCCGTAAGCCTGCAATGGAGAGGAGTTCGAGAGGGGTGCGGCAGTGAGGGTTATAAACCACTGCACGCTCCTCTCAACTAGTGAGGTGGGACTAAACTCCCACCACCACGCCGCTGTGCAAGGCCTTTGGTCCCGGTTGGTAGCACCAAACGAGACTAAAGGGGCCCTTTGGTACCGGTTCGTGGCACCAACCGGTACCAAAGCACCTCCTTTAGTCCCGGTTGGTGCCACGAACCGGGAACACATGCCTCTGCTTCCCGCCCTTTGGGCTGCTGAAAAGAGACCTTTAGTCCCGGTTAATGGCACCAACCGAGACTAAAGGGTAGCATTGGTCCCGCTTGATGCCACGAAACGGGACCAATGCTTCGACTATATAAGAAACACTTGTGAAAATTTTCAGTTTTCATCGCCAGTTGCCCCCCGCCCGACGATGCCGCGCGCTCATCGATGCTGCCAGGCTGCCCCGCCGCCGTCGCTGTCGCCCGCGCCCCCGAGCCTACGCCCACGCCGTCGCCCGTCGCCCTCCGGCCCCGCCGCTGTCGCCCTCCGCCGCCCCCGAGTGATACGTCTCCGTCGTATCTACTTTTCCAAACACTTTTGCCCTTGTTTTGGACTCTAACTTGTATGATTTGAATGGAACTAACCCGGACTGACGGTGTTTCAGCAGAACTGCCATGGTGTTGTTTTATGTGCATAAAATAAAAGTTCTCGGAATGTCTTGAAACTCCACGGAACACCTTAGAAAAAATAAAGAAAAATCCTCACAAAAGATGAAGACCAGGGGGGCCACACCCTGCTCACGAGGGTGGGGGCGCGCCCCCCTACCTCATGGGCCCCCTGGTGGACCTTCGACGCCAACTCCAACTCCATATATTGGCTTTGGGGGAGAAAAAAATCAGAGAAAAAAGAAATCATCACGTTTTACGATTCGGAGCCGCCGCCAAGCCCTAATCTCTCTCGGGACGGCTGATCTGGAGTCCGTTCGGGGCTCCGGAGAGGGGGATTCGTCGTCGTCATCATCATCAACCATCCTCCATCACCAATTTCATGATGCTCACCGCTGTGCGTGAGTAATTGCATCATAGGCTTGCTGGACGGTGATGGGTTGGATGAGATTTATCATGTAATTGAGTTAGATTTGTTAGGGTTTGGTCCCTAGTATCCATTATGTTCTGAGATTGATGTTGCTATGACTTCGCTATGCTTAATGCTTGTCACTAGGGCCCGAGTGCCATGATTTCAGATCTGGACCTATTATGTTTCCATGAATATATGTGTGTTCTTGATCCTATCTTGCAAGTCTATAGTCACCTACTATGTGTTATGATCCGGCAACCCCAAAGTGACAACAATCGGGACCACTCCCGGGGATGACCATAATTTGAGGAGTTCATGTATTCACTATGTGCTAATGCTTTGTTTCAGTTCTCTATTAAAAGGAGGCCTTAATATCCCTTAGTTTCCAAAAGGACCCCGCTGCCACGGGAGGGTAGGACAAAAGATTTCATGCAAGTTCTTTTCCATAAGCACATATGACTATATACGGAATACATGCCTACATTACATTGATGAACTGGAGCTAGTTCTGTGTCACCCTATGTTATGACTGTTACATGACGAACCGCATCCGGCATAATTATCCATCACTAATCCGGTGCCTACGAGTTTTCCATATACTGGTTCTCGCTTATTTACTTTTCCATTGCTACTGTTACAATCATTACAAAATACCAAAAACATTACTTTTGTTGTCTTTACTTTTGTTACTGTTACCACCACTATCATATTACTTTGCTACTAAACACTTTGCTGCAGATATTAAGTTTCCAGGTGTGGTTGAATTGACAACTCAGCTGCTAATACTTGAGAATATTCTTTGGCTCCCCTTGTGTCGAATCAATAAATTTGGGTTGAATACTCTACCCTCGAAAACTGTTGCGATCCCCTATACTTGTGGGTTATCACCGAGCCGTCGCCCGTCGCCCTCCGCCCCCCGCCACCTACATCGTCGCCCTCCGCCGCCCCCACCGTCGCCCTCGCCGGCCGCCCCCGATGTGAGCCGCCGCCACGGCTCTGTTCTTTTTTTATATAATTTGTATTATTTTTTTGTTCATTGCATTTTTTTCATATATATAATGTATATATGTATGTGGTAGTACGATGAATGGATGTGGGTATGTATGTATGAATATAATGTTCATAGCATTTTTTTGTATATATATGTTTTTTCATATATGTATTAATTTTTTATTTAGGTTGTTAGTAGATATCGATTTTAGGTTACCACATTTTAGGTTAGTGTAGAGGAAAAAGTAAAATAATGAAAAGGAAGAAAAGATGTAGAAGGAAAGAAGGAAGAAGAAGAAGAAAAAGAAGGAGAGGAAGAAGGAGAAGAAGAGGAGAGGAAGAAGAGGAAAAAAAGAGGAGAAATAAATAAGAAGAGGAAAAAAGAAGAAGAAAAAAGAGGAGAAGAAGAAAGGAATAGAGGAGAAGAAGAAAAAAATGGAATAGAGGAGAAGAAGAAAATTCCTTTCTTCTTCTCCTCTTTTTTTTCCTCGATCTTCTCCACTATTAATCCTTTCTTCTTCTCCTCTTTTTTTTCTTCTTCCAGACACCGCGGAGGTGGTTAATTAGTAATTGAACTAGTTAAACTACTTTATTTATAGTAAGTGCTTAATTAGTAGTTGAACTAGTTGATTTAGTAAAACTACTTTATTTATAGTAAGTGCTTAATTAGTAGTTGAACTAGTTGATTTAATAAAACTAATTTATTTTACTATAGATAGAAGTAGTTTATTTTTAGTAAGTACTACTTTATTTAATTTATAGTAAGTGCTTAGTAGTTGAACTAGTTGATTTAATAAAACTAGTTTATTTTACTATATATAGAAGTAGTTTATTTTTAGTAAGTACTACTTTATTTTATTTATAGTAATTAAGTGCTTAGTAGTAGTTGAACTAGTTTATTTAAGAAAACTACTTTATTTAATATATATAGAAGTACTTTATGTTTAGCAAGAAAATTAATAGAACTAGTTTATTCTTTTTAGTTCAAGCAATTATTCCCGCATCGGCGTCGACGATGCCCATCCCGCATCCTCGTCGTCGACTCGGCGGAGGAGGCCGGCTTGATCAGAGGGGCCATGTCCTGGATTGGTCTCCGTCGGGCTGGTATTGGGAGGTGCTACCTTCCGAGGGGCGTAGGTTGGTGAGGAGCCAGCCCGTCGTTGACCCGATCCTTGTTTGGTGGCGGTCGCGTGGGCCAGTGACGGTGCCAAGGCTTCCGGACACCGCGGAGGTGGTACGTCACCGTGTCAGCGAGGAGGACGAGCACGCCCATCGCTACATGGTTGCGTTGGGGGGCAGGTCCGACAATACCTGGCAGGTTCTTCAGGGATCTCACTGGAGCTATGATCCTATGATGGTTCCTTCTCTTTGGGTGTCCACGGCCCGCGCAGATACCCATCGGGCGCTACGGTTCTAGCTGTATTAGAGATACTATATGTATGATAGTATTCGAGGTGTATTAGTGATAATATTCGACGATGTAAGGACGCAAAAGATGATGTAGTTTTGCTTATAATTGAATGCATTCTAATTTGAATATACTTTATTTTACGATTTGGTTTTGCTTATTGAATGCTCAAATTGCAAAAGTACTCCTAATTTGAATGCTAAAATTGCAGAGCACTATGCAAGGCGTATGCATTTGATTAGTTGATAGCTTATAGGGTTTATGTTTTTGCAGAAATCTAGGAGCCCCTCCATCATCCCCGCAGTCGTCCGCATCACCGAACCCCCTCGGACCTCGAGGTGAGACCAGCCAAATCTCCATGTCAATATGAGTCCTATATATATATGAGAGGACGATATTAAATTTTTAGAAAGATAATTAAACGATATTTTGGGTTAACTTTAAGTCAGTCGAGTCTCCATCATATATGAGAGGACGAAGAATCCCGACTATTGTCGTGGGGGTAGCTTCTCCTTCATTCCCGTGTGCTAGACAATTTGGTGTAATGCATTCGGGAACGAAAGGAGGAGCTACCATCACTGACGGTCGCAATGTTAGAGAGGAATCAGTGAGGGAGAGTCTCCAGCATATATATATATATATATATATATATATATATATATATATATATATATATATATATATATATATATATATATATATATGAGAGGACGAAGAATCCCGATTGTTGTCGTGGGGGTAGCTTCTCCTTCATTCCCGTGTGCTAGACAACTTCGTGTAATGCACTCGGGATGAAAGGAGGAGCTACCATCACCGACGGTCGAATATGTACACCACATGAGACGAGTGTTTTCTAGAAAAGACTCGACAGACCGATAGTCAACCCGTGTTGAATACTAATGATCTAATTTAGGTTTTTAGTACATATATTTAATTATACAAGTTGAATATTTAAATTATGAACATAGGAAATGTCGTACTCGGATGACGAAAGTCTCCCAGGGGAGTGCGACTGGTGCCACGACGACCGAGGTCTGTGCGACAGGCCTCACCTAGACGAAGATTGGCGCTTCAGCATTAAGCTGGAGGAGACCTTCGATGTTGAAACGGTACGCAACGACGACAAGTGTTATTTTTTTCATAATTAAGCACGACTTCAACTATTTCAACGTGTAATTTTCATCTTTTATAATTCGACTAGCTTATCCCATGCCATGCAAGACGCTATGTCTTAGAGAGGATGGGTTTTGAAGACCATGAAAGTATGGAAACAAAGAAAATTCACCTAAGGACCCATCATGATATGGATTTTGAAGTAAATCTGTATAATTCTGAGTGCGTACCAATTTTGGTTGCAAAAATTGGGAAGCATTTTGCGAGATGTATGATTTTTATGAGGGTATGCTTGTCACCATGGATCTTAGTGATCCTAACATCGAGCAAGACAATATGACATTTGGGTCCTTGTTGATACGCCTCCAATTCTACCGCTATGTGATTTTCTCAAACATAGTTATTAACTAATTTATATTGTTCATTTCAAAATAGTTGACAGCTTATTTTCATTGACAACTTATTTTGATTGTTCAAACAATGAGCGGAACATGGTAGATAGAACCTACTACACCGATGGCTCTGAGTTAACTTATAAGGAGAAAACCCATCTGGTCGGATTTTATACTGATCTTGAGAATTACAATATCTATTGTAAAACTCCTCCACATTATGGTCAATACGTGCCACTATAGTGCATGTGTTGAACTACGATAACTAATATGGAGATACCCTGGTAACATTTTTTACTATTACGACATTCGTGCATCTTTTGCATACTTCTAAAACTAGTACATCATTGCTAACTATGAAATTATTACTATGTTTTTCAACAGATAATTCCAGAGGATTGTGTGCCTCATCTGATGTATTAGAGTGGTCGCCTTGATGTTTTGATCATACGTCCAGGTCATCCTACGAATCTCAACTGTCCATACCAGATTTCTAAAAGAAGTTGAGACATGAAAATCAAGGAATGGAAAAAATGGATGGACAGTCATAAGGCTATTGTCGTGGGGGTAGCTTATCCTTCATTCCCGTGTGCTAGACAATTTGGTGTAATGCATTCGGGAACGAAATGAGGAGCTACC
>NC_041393.1:758879410-758888857 GCF_002162155.2 Triticum dicoccoides | reverse complement strand
GAAGAATCCCGATTGTTGTCGTGGGGGTAGCTTCTCCTTCATTCCCGTGTGCTAGACAACTTCGTGTAATGCACTCGGGGATGAAAGGAGGAGCTACCATCACCGACGGTCGAATATGTACACCACATGAGACGAGTGTTTTCAAGAAAAGACTCGACAGACCAATAGTCAACCCGTGTTGAATAATAATGATCTAATCTAGGTTTTTAGTACATATATTTAATTATACAAGTTTAATATTTGAATTATGAACATAGGAAATGTCGTACTCGGATGACGAAAGTCCCCCAGGGGAGTGCGACTGGTGCCACGACGACCGAGGTCTGTGCGACAGGCCTCACCTAGACGAAGATCGGCGCTTCAGCATTAAGCTGGAGGAGACCTTCGATGTTGAAACGGTACGCAACGACGACAAGTGTTATTTTTTTCATAATTAAGCACGACTTCAACTATTTCAACGTGTAATTTTCATCTTTTATAATTCGACTAGCTTATCCCATGCCATGCAAGACGCTATGTCTTAGAGAGGATGGGTTTTGAAGACCATGAAAGTATGGAAACAAAGAAAATTCACCTAAGGACCCATCATGATATGGATTTTGAAGTAAATCTGTATAATTCTGAGTGCGTACCAATTTTGGTTGCAAAAATTGGGAAGCATTTTGCGAGATGTATGATTTTTATGAGGGTATGCTTGTCACCATGGATCTTAGTGATCCTAACATCGAGCAAGACAATATGACATTTGGGTCCTTGTTGATACGCCTCCAATTCTACCGCTATGTGATTTTCTCAAACATAGTTATTAACTAATTTAAATTGTTCATTTCAAAATAGTTGACAGCTTATTTCCATTGACAACTTATTTTGATTGTTCAAACAATGAGCGGAACATGGTAGACAGAACCTACTACACCGATGGCTCTGAGTTAACTTATAAGGAGAAAACCCATCTGGTCGGATTTTGTACTGATCTTGAGAATTACAATATCTATTGTAAAACTCCTCCACATTATGGTCAATACGTGCCACTATAGTGCATGTGTTGAACTACGATAACTACTATGGAGATACCCTGGTAACATTTTTTACTATTACGACATCCCTGCATCTTTTGCATACTTCTAAAACTAGTACATCATTGCTAACTATGAAGTTATTACTATGTTTTTCAACAGATAATCCCAGAGGATTGTGTGCCTCATCTGATGTATTAGAGTGGTCGCCTTGATGTTTTGATCATACGTCCAGGTCATCCTACGAATCTCAACTGTCCATACCAGATTTCTAAAAGAAGTGGAGACATGAAAATCAAGGAATGGAAAAAATGGATGGACAGTCGTAAGGAGGTTCTTGGAAGCAAGACGAAGCGAAGCGCAAGAATTGGAGACATGATGATCTCCATTCTTCATAATGGAGAGTCAGGGTCTATATTGTTTTATGCTATTTTACCTTAAAGAGGGTATTTAGGTCCTACCTAATACTGATAATCATGTTCCTAGAACAATTAAGTTGGGTTGGTTCGATGACTATGAGGATGATGATCGTATGCCTTTTATTAATAACGAGTAGAAGTTGTATGATGATGATTAGTTGGACTTATTATTATAATGATGCATGATGCGGGCATGAAGAGTTATTATATATAAGTTGGTGAAATGAACATGGATTGGATTGAAGTGAAGGCAACAAGCATGTGGTGCATGTTGAAAGTAGTACTAATCCAAACTTGATCAAGTTAGGATTAATATTACTTTCGACATGCACCACATGTTGCCTTCACTTTAATCTAAGCCATGTTTAGGCATAGCCGTAGCGTTGGTAAACCAAGCACAGAAATAAGAGAGGACACTACTTCTGTTAGCTAGCTTACACACCCTAAATTACCCCCTAAACCACCCCCTTTCAGAAAAAAACAAAAACCTCAGCTCCTGCCAGCTGCTGACGCGTGGACGCCTATTGGTCCCGGTTGGTGCCACCAACCGGGACTAAAGGCCCTCCTGCCTGGGCTTGCCGCACAGGCCACGTGGAGGCCCATCTTTCCCGATTTGTGTAAGAACCGGGACTAAAGGCCTAGGGCATTAGTAACGACCCTTTAGTCCCGGTTCAAAAACCGGGACAAAATGGGCCTTACGAACCGAGACAATAGGCCCTTTTTCTATTAGTGCACATCCGAATCATAAACCGAACGAGGACCGACGGGGATAGATATCAAAACCATGCCAACTAAGTAAACCACACTTACATTTGCAAACTAAGAAGTTAATTTGAGCTCCTATTGCATATAAATCAAACAAACTACCATATATAAATACTCCTAAAGTAAAACCCACAAATCACTATACTTATAGAGCATTGCAAGAGCTAATCTAGCAATTAGAGATAAAAGGACAAAGTTGCTAATCTTTGTGAACACTTGGATGGATGGGGTACCATCAAATCTTGACAAATTTTGACTAAAATGGAGGAAGAGCTCGAGCAAGAGGGGAAGAACAGAGAAGAGGAAAATGGAAAGGATAGAGAGCTCGGGGCTGGACGAAGGGTTTATATAGGAGCATCTTTAGTCCCGGTCGGTGACACAAACCGGGACTGAAGGTGAGCCTCTAGTACTGCTTCGTGATACGAACCGGGACTAAAGGGGCTCGTGGGGCCCTAGCCTGACACCGGCCTGCCACCAGTATGTCACCACCCCTATAGTCCTGATTCGTTTCACGAACCGGTACTAGTTGTCCAACACGATCCGGGACTAATGATTTCCGCCCCCCTAGCCATTGGAACCGGCACTAATGGTCACATTAGTATCGGTCCATTTCCAAACCGATACTAGTGTTTAGTGGTCATGTATGCATGTGTTGTATATGATGCATCGGTATACATAACTTCTTGAGAAAAACGAGCGTACTAATTAAGTACTTTTGAAACTACGAAATTAATTCCATCATTGATCATCTACCTTGGTTGAAGAGAATTTCAAATTAAGCCTTATAAAGCAGAAAGAAAGAAGTACTATACAATACGGAGATAGTATCATACAGTTATATCATATGCATAGTACTGACTTATTTTTTGATATAGAAAATATATTAATATCGTGAAGATACCAATATATTAATAATACTACTGACTTATGATGCTATCCACTATGAGCAGCCTTACTGGGATCAGTATTATCAATAGATGTCGTGGAGTGTGCAGAGACAGAATTGAAGAGCTGCTGCCCGCCAGAGGAGGTGCTGCTGCTCACGGAAGTCGACGCGTCCAAGAAATACCGAGGCGGTGGAGAGAGGGACGTATCCACTGTTGGCCCATCCTCTACAATGAATACTGCAGCCATGCCCATCGACAAATGGAACTCACAGTGGCAATGTATGAGCCATTTTTTCTTTGGAGTCTATCTTCCGTATCCAAGGAAAATTTATGAGTACATACACAAGGAAAACTACTACCAATTACATTAAAACTTAACTATAATTTTAATTGTTCAATAAATACGCAAGAAAAAACATCAATTTAGTGTAGTATTAACTTGATTTTTAATTGTTCAAGAAATTATTTTTCAAACTTTGACCCAATTGTCGCTAGGTGGTCTACGGATCTGGATGTAATTTCTATTATTTCTGGTATTCGTTGTACTGCCATGATTGAAGATGAATAGATCAGAAATTTTCTCGCAAAAAAAAAACCATGTATAAAAATATATTATATAGGAAATATAGTATACATGAAACCCACTTTACTAATATGTTGGTAGTTTCCTTTAGTCAAATCATCACATTTTTCACGTAAATTGTTGGTCACAGAATCATTTTGTCATTGCCCTATTTGGAAAGAGAAAAGTGTGTTTTTGGTCCCTCAAGTTCCCAGAAAGTCTAGACTTGGTCCCTCAAGATTTTCGGGTCTACTTTTGGTCCCTCAAGTTTCAAAATCGGATAAGTTTGGTCTTAAACCAGATTTTGAGGGCGTTGACCGGGTCAAAACCGCCCAATGAACAGTAGATGCGATTTTTTTTTCAAACGAACTTCAAAAAAATCTGAAAATTTTTGGGGTTCAATATGCTTACATGCGCAAGGTGCGCCCAAATTTTCGTGCTCTTTCGACACTCGATGAGCTCGTGGAAAAAAAACAAAAATATCTGCATGATGAATAGTAAATTAAAAAAAATCAAAACAAAATCAAAAAATTCTGAAATTTTTTGGTGTCCAATATGCTTACATACGGAAGGAGCGATCAAAATTTTGTAGTCTTTCCGCATGTAAGCATATTAGACCCCAAAACATTTCAGTAATTTTAGGTTTTGTTTTGATTATTTTTTTGAATTTACTATTCATCATGCAGATATTTTTTTTGCCACGAGCTCCTCGAGTGTCGAAAGAGCATGAAAATTTGGGCACACCTTGCGCATGTAAGCATATTGAACCCCAAAAAATTTCAGTTTTTTTGAAGTTTTTCTGGAAAAAAATATTCTCATTTACTGTTCATCGGGTGGTTTTGACCCGGTCAACGCCCTCAAAATCTGGTTTAGGACCAAACTTATCCGGTTTTGAAACTTGAGGGACCAAAAGTAGACCAAAAAATCTTGAAGGACCAAGTCTAGACTTTCTGGGAACTCGAGGGACCAAAAACACACTTTTCTCATTTGGAAATCCAGGTATGTACAGTCTGCAAAACGCTCTTTAACCAACAATTGGATATCCAGGTACGTACACGACGTTTTGCAGACAGTGTCATTGCCCTATTTTGGATATTCAATCAATAGATAAAAACAAGATGCTCTATTTTCCGTTTTCCGTTTCACTGGATATCCAAAGAGAATTTACTGTTTTCATTCATGACACCTAAGAGGGACGCAGCACAAGCAAAATCACTCTTATACGCACCTGGATTGTCTGCCACGAATCGAACGGCTGCCCACCCAAGACTAGGGACGAGGACGGTGTTCTTCCTCGGCGGGTTCACAAGGTTGTACCTCGCCGCATCCCTGGCAGCGTCGTAGTTGCCAAGCCCCTGCGCGAGCACGAACATGTCATGGCCGTGCAGGTGCATCGGGTTGGAATCGCCCTGCAGCATCGCCGTGCCTTGGAACACCACGTCCACCGCGGTGCCGTGCCTGAACCGCCGCACCACAGTTGCCCTGGACGTCGGCTCCAGCAGCATCTCCTCGGGCCCGAACGGGATAAGGGCACCGTCGGTGTAGTTGAACACCCTCGGCGGCCGGTCGGGGAGCGCCGTTGTGCCCTTGAAGGCGTCGGCGCAGCCGTAATAGTGTGCTTCGAGGAACGGCGTAGTCACCGCAGCCGGGAGATGGAAGGAGATGTTGTTCATGTTCGCCACCAGCATGCTCTCCAGATTGCCACCCCTCTTGCACGACTGGCCGTCTCGCCGGCAGATGGAGCCCAAGCCGAGCGTGATGAAGAGGTGCTCGTCGGCACGCACCGGCACCTCTTGGCGAAGGCTGCTCAGCTTGCCGTGGAAGTAGAAAGACTTGATCGTGTCATGCTGGTTAGGCATCTCAGGCGCTACGGCAGGCACATCGTCACGCCTTGAGGTATTGACGCTGCTGTACTCAACCATCCCTCTGGTGGTGTACTCGGGCGTCTGCAGGTCGGGCGGAGGCGCTTGGATGGGGATGGCGACCATGTAGTACCTGCCGGGGGCCGCGTCAGCAATGACAATGGCGTCCACCGTCTCACCTGGCGCGATCGCGATGACGTCTGTGGTGTAGGGGTTGACGTAGTTGGCATCGCTGGCGACCACCATGAACTTGTGGCCGGCGATCTTGACGAAGTACTCGGAGAAGAGCGCCGCGTTGATTAATACGTGCCATCTTCCAACACGCCTTCAATTCAGAGTTAATTGAAGAACCACTGCATTCAGTAAAGTAGCTAGAAATCCTTTTTCAACGAGCATAGAGTATATACATTCTCGACGTGTGGAGCTGCTATTGATATCGTCTTGTTGCAGACCGGGTGTAGTCAGCATTTGAGTTTTTGGAAAGAAAAACTATGTATGTAGACCCTCCGTCAATAAATATACTAAAGGACTTCTGAGTTTGCCCTAAGTCAAACTTTTCCATGTTTTATTGCGGGTGAAACAATTCTATGTTTAAAGCATTTTCATTAGCTCATGTAAAAAACAACCCCCCTCCGCCTTACTGAAATATCTAAAAAGACTTATATTTAGGAACAGAGGGAGTACTAGTAAAAGGGGCTTTACGGGATGTCCATATAATTTAGTGGAATTTCTTAGGTGAGGTCTTTCCTCAGCTCCTATAAACTTCTACTACAAGTGGTTCTCGGCCGCGGCATGATAGCGATGGTGAACTCACGCGACGGCTGACCATGAACGACGATGGTTGGCGGCGGCGGTGCGGTGGGGGCACAGTGGACTCCGGTGGCACTTAGATTTTATGGGAAAGGCCATCTGTCTAGGGAGTTTACGAAAATTTACAGGATCCCGTAAAAAAAATTGCGTGTTTACGACAATTGTTGTGGAGTTTTTTTTGGCCCAACTTCTCGGAAATGGTGATTATTTTATGAATACTGGAACTATTGAGATGCTCTTATAATCAAGTTTGTGGCTATAAGTATAAACAATCCCAAAAAGGGTAGAAGTATTAACATCTAACAAGTCAAAGAAACTTTACAAAACTATATATTTGAAGACAAATTTTACATGTACCATGTTGAAATATCCAAGCCCAATATATAATAAGTGAATCACTAACTAAAGTTTCAACTGGTTCAATGAAATAAGACAACCTCAAAACGACCCTTATTTAGGACCAAGGTCAACTCTAGCCGATCCCCTACAAGTCTATTAGGGAGTATATTTTTGATTTTATTCCTCTAGTGAACCTAGCCGATCACAAAAAATCTATAAAGGAGTGTAATTTTTACTCCTGCACCAAAAATCCCCTCAAAACCGCCTGAATATATTCGCGGTTGCACGGACAGGCAAAAGTTTTGTGCCTCTTTCTCCTGCCCTCGCGATTGGGAGTATATTTTCGATTTTAGTCCTCTAGTGAACCTAGTCGATCACCAAAAATCTATAAAGGAGTGTAATTTTTACTCCTCCGCCGAAAATCCCCTCAAAACCGCCTGAATATACTCGGCGGTTGCACGGACAGGCAAAAGTTGTGTGCTTCTTTCTACCGCCCTCGTGATTTCGTCCTTCCTGCAATTGTCACCCCCACGCGCCTCCGTCACCACCGATAACTGGTCCCGTCGCCGGAATGCAAAGCCACCATACTGGCCACTGCTGTCGGCTTGTCGCCGTCGGAAACCACCCCGTGCCGCCACCTCGGCCAAAGAAGAGGTTGGTGATAAAAAAGTTGCACCGGCCACAAATACCGGCCGCAGGGGTGGCCACTTCCTCTTGGGCGATAGCCAGCCGCCCTCTTCGGCGGCAAGAGAGATCGAAAATCGACAGCTGTGGGGACGGCCCTTGCTAAGGAGGCCGTAAAGTAAAATAAGAAGAAGGCCACTCCGGGCCCCCATCCACATTCGACGCCTCATGCACCATCTCCGGCCACTCCTACGGCTGCTGCTCCGGTGCGTCCGGATGACGCAGCCGACAAGGAGAGTGGCGGCCGCCAAGTGCTTGAGGAAATACCAACAAGGTAAACTAACATCTTTTATATTCGATCCAATGAATTTGACGGTGCTTGTTGGTGGAAGATGATGATGGAGTTCGTTGGTTTTGATGTCGTGGAGTGGAGATGAACATGTCGAAATTCTTGTCATCTTTGGGGCCCACGGATAGGGTGAGACTAGATGATCTCAATTATCATTCAACTTGGGATCATTCAGAGGTGGCCGAAGAAAAGGAGGTGGCAGAAGAGGAGATGGAAGAAGAGGCATTGGCCGTAGAGGAGGTGGCCAACAAAGATGAACTTGGGGAGGTGACCGAAGCAAGCGGTCATCATGGACATGAACTCACAACAACAATCAAGTTGAATATGTGGTTTTATGCTATGCTTGGATGAATATCTCCATGAATGCAACGGTTGGAATGGATCAAACCAAGGCTCTGTTCTGGGAGAGAATTGAGAGTACTACATCGGGAATTTGTCTTTTTCACCAAAGGTGGATCAAGGCTTTTGACACCCAACCATTGTGTTAATTGTGCATTAAACATGCCCTAGTATTTTATAAAAATGATTTGGTCCAATTTTGCAACAAATATATGGTAGATTCTTCACAAAAAACTCATTTTGGGCACTCGAAAAATGGAAATGGCTCTTTTGTGCAATGAAAGTGAAAACCCCCAAATCAACATTGTTTGTCATCCCAAGATACACACATGTGCACACTATTTGTTCATTTTAGCAAACTATAAGTGGTTAATATGTTGAATGTTTACCCTGAATTAGAGGGTGAAAATTATAAGAGAAACAAAAGAAAAAAACAAAACTACCTAAGCTTAATTCTGATTGGTGGAATCACTTGTGTCTTGGATCGATGACCTGGCATCCATCCGTCCATCCGTCCATCCATCCATCCCATCCCACGGCAGCAAACCCCCCTCTCTCTCGCGAACCCCACCCAACCCCCCCTCTCTCTCTCGCGAACCCCACCCACGGCAGCAAGCCCTCCTCTCTCTCGCGCTAACCCTAGCGCTGCACTCCTCCCTTGCCGCCGCCACCTCCGGCGCCAGATCCTAGCTGCCGCGTCTCCCTCCGACCTCGCCGCCGGCGCTCCCGCCCTCTCCCCCCTCCCTCACCTCCCCTCACCTCAACGGAAGAGAAGAGGGAGATCGTGCACGCGAGTAGGTCAGGCGGCGGCGCCGGCTCCCAGATCCGCAAGGGCTTGGACCTGGAGCTCCAACCCCATGGCAGCGGCGGCGGCTGCGGTTGACAGGTCCGCCATGGGCCTGGACCTGGAGTTCCGTCTCCTCCATGGGGTCGTCTTCCAGATCCGCGCCCCCATGGGTTGGACCTGGTGCTCCATCTCCATGGCGTCGTCTGCTTCCGCTCGGCCGTCTGCGTCCTTCTGGTGCTCGTCAAGGTAAGATATTCTCCCGATTTGCTCTTCCTTTCTCTTCCATTCCCTTACCTGATGCGTTGTGGATTCCCTCCCTCCTCACGCAGAGCGCTGTGGTCGTCGTCGCGGAGACCTCCAGGCCCCGGCTTCGCTGCCTGGCGCATTTTCAGGCCGTCGGTCATCCACCTCCCACTCTCTCTTTTTGCCCCCCGCTCGATCCCATCTGCCTAGGTGGTAGCTCTGCGTAGCATCTGGTCCTTGCCATGCTCTGTGTGTCTGTCTTTAGAGATGCTCTATGTGTCCATCTTTAGATGATTTGATTTGCATCCTAGAATCAATTCATTTGCAATCCATTTGATGTTTTGAATTCATCTGCACAATTAGATCGAGAACAATTGCCACCAAAAAAACCTTGAGTGCTGCCTATGAATTGTCTCCTATGAAGAGGATGTAGCATCTCCACTTA
>NC_041393.1:758871066-758879400 GCF_002162155.2 Triticum dicoccoides | reverse complement strand
GCTCTGTGTGTCCATCTTTAGATGATTTGATTTGCATCCTAGAATCAATTCATTTGCAATCCATTTGATGTTTTGAATTCATTTGCACAATTGGATCGAGAACAATTGCCACCAAAAAAACCTTGAGTGCTGCCTATGAATTGTCTCCTATGAAGAGGATGTAGCATCTCCACTTAATTCCCCCCCCCCCCACGCTCAATTTTTCTAACTGTATATATGTGCTGTGTGTACCCCTAGCCATTAAAAAACTAGTTGTTAATTTCATTCGCTGCAGTCTCTCTTAAGTTAGCTCCCAGCTCTCACTTTCGTTTACTTGAATGTTTAGGGTGGTGGATGAACGAGACGAATGCATTGCGCTCCTAAGAAGATTCTGAACTGCCGAGGCTACCCAACTAGCTGCGAGTAGACAAGCGAGGCATGGCTTGGTTACTGACTGCGGTTACTAGTAAGAACCTTTTACATCCTGGTATAGCTCCAAGTGTACATTCACCATGGTTACTGCCTGTGTATAAACCAGTTTTCAATGTACTAGTGACATGTTTTAGCAATTAAAGTTGCAGTTTCTATAACTGAAATGCTACAAAAATAGGGGCCAAAGTGGCAGATTGTTTCTTTTTGAGGGGCAAAGTGGCAGATTAGTTGGTACTGTAGTAAGTTTCTTATGTTGGTGTGGCGCACTCAGTCATGTTTCTTTGCACTAGAATTTTTAAAAAACACATGATTTTTTTAGGGGTGGTTGTCTGAACTGAATTGCTTAGAACTTTCCTATCTAAACAAGAGTTGCCATTTTTCAGTATAATATGAGATTTCTGTGATGAGTAGTCGGATCATTCCTACAGACTTTTATTCTTTGATTTGAAAATTTTAGCTCACATAGTACAACAGTTGGTGTTGTAGCTGAGCACCTTTCTTTTTCTTCAGTACAACCACATGTTTTTTCTTTAGCTCTCAAACTGCAGCTTACATGGTTGTGCTTTCTTAGCTCTTAGCTTTCTCACTTCTTAAAATCCAGCTCAAATCGTTGTGAAATTTATCCTAGATAGACATTCAGTATTGTTCTGTCTAGTTCTACTCGGACAAGTTTCTCAGTTTCATTGATCCTCTCTTTTTCAGCGCGAGCGCCGACGCAGCGGGGCGGGGCTTGCTCGGCCCGTTCAGGCTACTCGTGCTGGTCGACGACGGCCTGTTGGAGCAGACCGCTGTCTACTTCTACCTGGTCAAGGGTGGGGACGGGAAGCTCAACACTCACTTCTGCCAAGACGCCTTTAGGTATGCACACATCGATCTTAAATCTGCACGCGCTTCTAATTACAGTGTACTGCACCATGTTGTTTCAGTATTTTTGATGTAATAACATCTTTTCTTGTGGGATGGAGGGAGTGGCATCTATCTATCTTACCTTGCTGAGAAACTACTTGCCATCTCAAATCATGTTTGTCATGTCATTGAAGGCGAACATTCTCGTCAAGGCCGTTTATGGCAGCTTCGTCCCTGTACTTGATGGAGAAAATCTGTAAGTGAGAATACGTTTCTTCAAGTAAATTCAGAAGCGTCAGTCGACATATTAAGATTGATTGGTCTTTGACTCATCAGTTATTGATTTGATTTTGTCCTGGCGGGGCGCTACTAGGCCAAGCAGAACAGGAAGAATGTCATGCCGGCCCGCATCATCAAGCACACCATGGAGATCATACACCTACTCACCGACGCCAACCCCATATTCCCTTCTCTCCTTCCTTGAGATAACTTGTATTATATGATGTCAGTTTAATGGATGAGAGTAGCAGTAGGATCGTATTTTTCTTCAGCTGCTGTCAATTGTCACTGTTTGTTGTTCCTTCAGATAGCTAGTATGAACTGGTTGCTTGCTTCTGTACCATGCTATCTATGGGTTATTACTTATTAGTATTGTTTATCCCGACCATGAGCTTGAATGGTGTAGGAGTACAACAACACCAGGTTAATTTGTAGAAGTGAGGTTACTGAATTTTTTGTATGCCATGGTACAATAATAATTCGAATGGTAGCCAGTTGACACGAGCTGTTTGGCCCAATTCCTGGTCTCTATTAGGGGGTACAATTTATTACTTTCTGTATAGATTTGTTAGCAATGGATGAACTGATCAGGGAAACAGTTCTGAGCTGATCTGAAGTTCTGAATTGGTCCAGCACATCTGAATTTGGAGTGCTTTCTGTACTGCAGTCAGTGCCTTAGCGCTATATGTTAGTGCCAGGCTGTTCGGCAGTTTTCTGCTTCTCTGCTGGTAGCTTAATTATAAGAATACAATTCTCACTAAATGTACTTTGCATTCTTACTGTATCTACTGTTTCCACAATCATTCTTGTACCAACAAAGATGAACTTGGGGAGGTGACCGAAGCAAGCGGTCATCATGGACATGAACTCACAACAACAATCAAGTTGAATATGTGGTTTTATGCTATGCTTGGATGAATATCTCCATGAATGCAACGGTTGGAATGGATCAAACCAAGGCTCTGTTTTGGGAGAGAATTGAGAGTACTACAAAAACTCCTTGGAGGTATAATCAAGCCATGTGCAAGGGTCTCTTGGGCATCTTCGGGGCACCATTCATGACCAATGTAACCGATGGTCCCGTTGCATCAATTAAGTGAATCATGCACCACCGAGCGGTATGCATGTCACGGAGTATGGCCCATACATCCAAAAAAACTTTTCAAGCATGGGAACAAGAATTCGGCCACAAGACGTTCGCGTTGCATCATTGCTATAAAGAGCTTTGGAAATACCGGTAGTGGATTGAAAGAGTTGCGGAGACCACTCCAAAGAGATCAAGGTTGAGCATATCCGTTGAGGAGGACGACGAGGTGGATGAAGAGGCCAACAATAGACTTGAAGGGAACCAAATTACAAAACAAGAGAAAGAAGAGGAATGCATACGGTAGCAAATACAAAAAATAATTTGTTGGCATGGTTGAGGCCAAGAAGGTGTTGGCGGCTGAACACGGACAAGAGAAGATGACGAAGTGGAGTGAGCTCAAGATGTTGGAGGATGAGAAATGGAAGACCAAGTTGGCGTCTGAAGAGAGAAAATTGGAGGCGGAGGATCATGCTACCATGTTCATGAATCCAACCATAATGAATGAAACCGCAAGAAAATATTGGGAGCACACTCGTGGGGAGATTTTGACCCGGATGGCCTAAAGCGGTAGGGAGTATAAGACAAAAATACTGTTGATTACCGGAGCAATTGAAGAGATCTCCAAGCTTGCCGTTGATTGTGGATCCACTAGAGAATTCATCAAGGTAACCGTTGGTAAAGTTCCTGTCCAACTGTGCAAGCTCCTTCTCCCACCACTCCCCTGGCACGACAAGAGCAACTCAGTTAAGAAACTCTCCTACATAGAACATGCCCATATCTTAAACGATCATCAAATGCATGTTGATATTATTCAATCATTCGCGGACAATCGAACCTATGATAATTGGGATCTCCATGTGAGGCTTAGGAAACGGATAGGAGCCTGTGCCGTCTCTGGGCCGTATTACCAAAGCGCCGTGCACGGTTGCCCGGAGGAAGGCATCATGAGCATGCCACCACAGGGTGCCTACCTGCCCGGCGACGTCGAACTGGTAGGTGAAGTTGTGGTTGGGCTGGATGGGGCGTTGTGTGATCATCGGTACCCCGTCGTTCCAACAATTTAGCAGCTGCAACACTCCATGCCTTTTGTATATTAAGGATTAGAGGTGGTCAGAATATAACACACACACACACACACACACACACACACACACACACACACACACACACACACACACACACACACACCTTTTGCATGCGAAGATGAAACGAACAAATCTCAGACACAAAATATTAGTGGTACGGAATTGATTTGAAATAAATAAAGAAAGAAAGAAAGAAAGAATCACCTACCAATGGATTGTAATGTTGTAGGGCGACCTGTTGATAACATGAATGGTCACCGAGTCTCCCTCAGTGGCCTCTATAGTCGGTCCCGGAAGCTGCCCGTTCACAACTGTGACCAGCATCTCGTTGCACAAGTACGTCATATTTACCTGGCTGACCTGCTCGATTGGTTTTCATACGAATGCCAACAATATTGCCAAAATTAACACTTGAGCTGCAAAGAAAATCAGTACCAGGGGGTCCTCATGCTTACCAGGAACGTGTGCTCGACATTTGCTGCGGCTGCAGACACTATGGCCATGGCGGAGAGGATCAAGATGGGGCCAGCTGCTGCCATGGGGGAGCTCCGGCGCTTCACCGCTTTCAGTTGCCGCTGTCTACTTGTATGTAGTGTGTATAGGCTCACGAATATATCGCAGTGCACACAAGGCAGCGTCATCAGGAAGCAGCATACTCTTGTAATAAAATAAATCAAACATGATCCGTGCTGATCCCGTGTGGTAGACGCATGGTAGCTCTTGGCAGACACTAGGAGGAGGAAGACGAGGGCGATGCGTGACCACATTGGCACCGTCGGCGGTGAGATTTGGGGAGGGAAGGGAGAAGCAGAGGGGACAGCGACACGCTGGCCTGCTCCCCGCGAAACAACATCTATTCAATCATAGCAGGTTGCAGAATCTAGGTGCTAGACTCGCAGGAAAATGAATTAATGAATTGATTTGAAATCGACATTAGAGGAACACGATCAGGTCAGACAAAATAACGCAGTTTACAGAGGGAGCAGTTCAATTTGCATGCATATGGCCAAACGAGGCGGTTCATTTGCTAAACCAATAAGGGAAACTACCCACGAGTGCTACATTTTATCTAGAAAAACTCTGTACATGAGCACTTCAATTGTATTCCTGTTTATAACTCAAAAAAAAAAGATCAACGGAAAATTTGTACTTCAGAAGATCAAGCTAAGAGTTGCATGTTGCATTGATCGTGCATCAAGCTATAGCATTGCATCACTATCAATCAAAACAATATTCTTGAAAAATGGTCTATCAAATTTAAACACAATCAGATTACCAAATAATTGGGATGGCCCAGCAGGGGACATACATCACATGGACCCAAAGAAACGCATGCAAGGGAGTACTGCCACCAACACACGGTGCCGGACAGCCCGCTCACGGACGTGCCGAGTGCTGCCCCTCGTCATGTGTGGTACAACTCAATAAACGAGGGCCATGATTTCTTTCTGACTTTCAATCAAAATAAAACACATGCCATCTTACCATGTTGGTTGAGATTTACACTATGTTCATCAGTGGCATTAGTACGATCGTGTCAGTCGGCAACACACGGTGCCGGGCCAGCCTGCTTGCGGATGTGTCGAGTGCTGATTGCAGTGGCTGCCGCTCGTCATGTCTGCTACAACTCAATAAACAAGGGCAATGATTTCTTTCCAACTTTCAAACGAAATAGAAATACTGATCACGTTAGTGGAGATTTATAGTTTTACACTATGTTCATCATTGGCCTTAGTACGACGGTGTCAGTCAGCAACACAGGGTGCTAGGCCAGCCTGCTCGCGGATGTGTCAAGTGTTCATTGGAGTGGCTGCCGTTCTTCATGTCTGGTACAACTCAATAAATGAGGGCGATGATTTATTTCCGACTTTCAAGCAAAATAAACAGCTGCCGTCTGATCACGCTGGTTCAGATTTACACTATGTTCATCAGTGGCCTTGGTACGACCGTGTCAGCCATCAGCACACGGTGCGAGGCCATCCTTGTTGCGGACATGTCGAGTGCTGATTGCAGTAGCTGCCGCTCATCATGTCTGTTATATCCCAATAAATGAGGGCGGTGATTTCTCTCTGAATATCAAGCGAAACAAAACACTTGCTATCTCAATAAATGAGGGCGATGAACCCTTTTCTTCTGAAACACTTTCCGTCTGATCATGTTTATCATAGGAAGAAATAATGTCATAATTGTCTTCGAAACCCTAACTTACCACTTCATCGAGATACTTTTTCTGTTTGGAAGATTTGCAACATTATAATGCTTGCACTACTTTCTTGTTATTTGATCATTCTCTTAGTAGGTATTATTGGTTAGATCGATTGTGCTCCCATTTCTCGTAGCCCGCTCCATGTGTGACTATCTCAGCCTGCCCCATATTCTCCTTTCCTTACTAAAAGAAGGGTTTCACTAAATAAACTAAAGCAAAAGTCTGCATCTAAACTTTCAACATTGCTAGAGAGCTTGATTCACTACCTTTCACCCTGGGACACCTGACCGTACCACTAACGAAATTTAGTGTGTTCCTGCAAATGTTCGCAGATAGTCATCTTCCTGGGTCTTGCTAGTACTGATTCATCTCAAAATATAAGACATTATTGTAGTCTAAACTAGCGTACAAAAACGATATATATTTTGAGACAGAGGTAGTACATTTTTGTGTGTGTCACCCGTCATACTCCCTCCGTCCGAAAAATCTTGTCCCTTAAATGGATGTATCTAGCACCAAATTAGTGCTAGATAGATCCATTTGAAGGACAAGTTTGGGACAAGTTTTTTTGGACGAAGAGAGTACATGGATCTGTGATATCCGACATTGCATAAACATCTTTTTAGAACCGGGATCAATCAAAGTAAACACAAATAATTTACACACTTATAGGGAGAGCCCACCAGGGGGCACACGTCACATGGGACGAGCTGGGCATGCATCAAGAAACAGCCCACCAGGGGGCACACGTCACATGGGACGAGCTGGGCATGCATGAAGAAACACATACCTTAGAACGGCTGTGGCAGCAGCACACGCCGTAGGCCCGACAAGCTCGCGGATGTGTCGAGCGCTGATCAGAGTGGTTGTTGTTCATCATGTCTAGTGCAACCCGGCCGAGTCATGAGGACGATGACCCCTTTCAGTCATGCACAAGAAATAAGAAGGCATGCCATTTGAGCATGTCTATTGTAGGAAGATATAACGTCAACATTATCTTCAGTACCATAATTTATCATTTTGTTAAAATACTTCTTTATTTGTGGTACATTTGCAACTTTAGATTGCTTGCACTACTTGCTTGTTATTTGATCATTGTTTTAATAAATATTAATTGTTTGATTGATTGCCCTCACATTTCTCATCATCCGCTTCATGTACGACTATCTCAGTGTTTTGCCCTCGACCCATGTTGTCCGCTCCATGTTCTCCTTTCCCTACTAAATGAAGTTTGACTCAAAATGAATGCTAAAACAAAAGTAGACATCTTAATTTTGGTTGTTTCGAGTGAGCTTCGTTCACTACCTTTCACCGTGGGACTGCTGTTGACCGTCCTACTCCAACAAATTCTATGGTGTTTCTAGTATGTTTTTGTGCGTGTCTTGTTTCCTTTGATGATTAATAGAGGCACATTAGTTTTTTAGAGAATGTAATTGCACATCACCACGGTCAACACATGGAGGCTATCACATCTGACATTGCGTCGGGAACAATCCTTTTTTTTCTGAACCGAGATCAACCCAAACACCAACACTTTACATAGGTAGCCCACCTCGTGGCACACATCACATGGGCTCCGTGAAAAAACACATCCAATAGGGATTAGGTGCAAGGTCTTAGTACGGCCGTGGTAGCAAGACGCGGCGTGGGCCCGACGTGCTCATGGACGTGTCAAGCCCTTATCGGAGATGTGGATGGGAGCATGGTAGAGATGGCCTTCACCCACGCGAACCTGCTCATCCTCATGGTGTGGTGTGTGAGCTCCAACTTCCACAACCTTTAGACCGACATGGACTCATGGCACGTACGGTCGCGTAGGTTTTCCTACCTGTGTGATCAGTTTTACCCGAAGCTCTTCACCGAAGCGTTTCCTATTGTCGACATTGCCGCAAGAGCCTGTGATGCCGTGGAACTTTCCTAGGACTTCTAGAATTAGCAACTAATTTGTGTTCTTGTAGTAGCACTAGTCATTTGTTGCATGAAACTAAATTACTCCCTGCAATCTATATTAATTATCGCAGACTTGTCTCGCTCTATAGCCGCGGATCTTCTCTCAGAAATGGTGGTGGCAATCAGGAGCGAACTATTGATGTCCATCGTCAAAAGCAGTAGCCACTGGACTTGGTTCCCTTTCGCTCTCCGGATGCATACCAGTGCAACGAAATGCAGTGCGTAGGCAACCACTTTACGCACCGTCCAAAGCAATCAACTTTGGATCCAGTTGTTCGATCAGTTTATGTCCTCGGATACCATCGCATCCCGTCGTAATGCAATGCATGCAAGGAACAGACATCACGCTGTTGGAGCCAGTCTGTTAATAAGATTTAGACGGAGCGTGCAGAGCAATAATCGTACTGAAGAATCTGAGAATGCGAGCGCACACATGCATCATGTTGGCTTCGTCCCGTTGGTTCACACAC
>NC_041393.1:758865621-758870818 GCF_002162155.2 Triticum dicoccoides | reverse complement strand
ACACACACACACACACACTGGTAGTGGTCGACATGATGCGTTAAAGTGAAAGTCGGATGCCGGCAACCAGAACCGCACAGACGAACGAGTCTTTATCAGCACCTAGCAAGCAGCCCCGCTGCTATTTAGCCATTCCACGTCCAGCTACCATCCAGTACTCCACGCAACCAACAGCAGCTGCACCCGAAATCCCCAATAATTAACCCCTGCCCGCGCCGGCGCGGGCGCCCGGAGAAGATGGAGGCGGTGATTGGCGCGGCCAACGGGCTCATCGGCAGCGTGCTGAACCTGCTCTCCAACGACCTCGTGGAGGGGTACGTCGCTAGCTCCCTCCTCGGCCCCAACTCCGACAAGATCAAATAGGATCTCATGTAAGTTAAACACAGGGTTTAGGGTTTTGCGAGGGTGGTTGACATCCAGCCTCACGTCTCAATATATAGATGATCACAATACAGTTACATACATATACAAATACGTGTACAAGTACACTATACTAGACCCTATATTTTACATGCCCCCTCAATCTGAACTACATACAAGATTTGGATTGGTTCTGAAGCGGTCTAGCATCTGTCTAGTAGCGGAGTTTAGTAAATACATCCGCTAACTGATCATCTGTAGAAATAAACCTGACTTCCAGTTCACAAGCAGCTACTCGCTCTCTCACAAAATGGAAATCAATCTCAATGTGTTTAGTCCGAGCATGAAACACTGGATTCGCCGTCAAGTAGGTTGCCCCTAAGTTATCACACCACAATATAGGTCTACGCTGCCGTGGGACTCCAAGTTCCGTAGTACTGAGTTTATCCAAATGGCTTTAGCCGCGCCATTGGCCAATGCCTTATACTCTGCCTCGGTGCTTGACCTCGAGACTGTGGGTTGCTTCTTTGAGCTCCAAGATACAAGATTGGGTCCAACAAAAATAGCAAATCCACCAGTGGAGCACCTATCATCAACACAGCCTGCCCAGTCTGTATTGGTGAATATACTCACTCCAGTAAATCTGGACTTACGAATCCGTAGTCCTATGTCTAGCGTACCTTTGACATATCTCAGAATACGCTTAACCGCCTCCCAATGATCCTCCGTAGGCTGAGACAAGAACTGACACACTTTGTTCATCGCAAAGGAGATATCAGGACGAGTGAGGGTCAAATACTGAAGTGCTCCAACCACACTGCGATACCGGAAGGAGTCATCAGTACCCAGTAGTGCACCACTATGTCGTGAGAGACTATCGGATGTAGCAAGCGGAGTGGAAGTGGCCTTGCAGTTCTCCATGTTGACGCGATGATGAAGAACCAATGCATACTTTTTCTGTGTCAAGGTCATGCCCCCTGAATGAAAGGATGCTTCCAAACCAAGGAAGTACTCCGGGCGACCCAAATCTTTGATGGGAAAGCTAGCAGACAATGACTGCACAAGACGATCCACCATGGCGGTGGTAGAGCCAGCAATCATAATATCATCGACGTACACCAGCATGTATATCTGAATAGTGCGCTGGGAGAAGATGAACAGAGACACATCTGATCTGGAGGCAACAAAACCGAGCTGCAAAAGGCGCTGACTCAAACGAGCATACCAAGCATGGGGCGACTGTTTGACACCATATATAGACCTCTGAAGTTTGCAGACATGAGAGGGATAAGTGGCATCCTCAAACCCGGGTTGCTGCTGCATATACACATCTTCGGCCAAGAACCCATGTAAAAAGGCATTGCTCACATCAATCTGTCGGAGGCTCCAACCACGAGACACAGCAGACTTCACCATCAAACTAAAAGTATCTCCATAGTCAATCCCGTGTTGTTGAGTGAAACCGCGAGCAACAAGACGAGCTTTGTGCTTATCAACAAACCCATCCGGACAATGCCTGGTTTTGAAAATCCACTTGCAACCCACAATATTGACACCAGGTGGCCGAGGCACCAACACTCAGGTATTAGTGTGACGGAGAGCAGCAAACTCCTCAGACATGGCGGCGCGCCAGGCGGGTTCACCCAAGGCATCACGGTGGGAAACCGGTGCGGCGAAGAAGGCACGGCGGCAAGAATCATACCGAACCGTGCCATCAGTGTAAGACTTCTCCTTGCGCGTATGATCACGTTGCAGTATAACCATAGCGTGCCCCGGAATTGCATCGCTGGTAGAAGGAGATGGCGGCTACGAGGGCTCGGCTAGAGGTGTCGCAGCTGAGGGGGCCTCAGCGACAGGCGACATGGGCCGAGGGATGACCGTGGGCTGGGCCGGCCCAGCGAAGGTGGCGACCCGGGTTGGCAGCCAAGAGTTGGCATGCAATGTCCTCCCCACCGCATGCGCCGACTCGCAGCCAAGAGTTGGCACGCAATGTCCTCATCCATGAAGGTGAGAAGAAGCCCCTTGACCCGCTGATCTTGAACCCACCATTGATGGTACTCCGGGTTGGTGACATTGGTGGCGGCGTCGCCGGTACAGACCGCAAGTGTACGGTCCGGTGCGCCGAGGTGCCATCGAGGTGTCCATGGAGGTTGGCCCCGGCGAGAATGGTTCTGGTGATGCCCCCCTCCCCCATAGCATGAAGTTGTGGCTGTCGAGGCGGACGGAGATCCTCGGGACAGCAATCGCGGCGGGGATCATGACGACGGGGGACGAGACGAGTGCACCCGTAGTTTAGGTGATGGACATGGCGGAAGACGACATCGCAGCGGCAGCGTCGAGGAGAACGTCACGCGGCGGCGGCTAAGGAACTCGCGGCGGCGGCGCGTATGAAGCTGCGCGTGGCGGCGGCGGACGGGCCAAGCTAGCTAGCTAGCAAGCAGCTGGATGGATTCCTGCGTATAGCTAGCTAGCAAGCAGCGGCCGCGACGTAGCTAGCTAGCAAGCAGCGGCAGCTACGCCGAAGATGGGATCGGGCGGCGGCGCGAGGGACGTGCCGCGGCGGCCCGACCTGGTTGATATCAAGTTAGACACAGGGTTTAGGATTTTACATGGATGGTTGACATCCAGCCTCGCGTCTTAATATATAGATGATCACAATGCAGTTACATGCATATACAAATACATGTACAAATACAATACACTAGAGACTATATTTTACAATGTACATGCATGGGCTGCTGCATGAGGCCCAGACGAGGGACGTCAGCGACAACCCCGGACTGCAGCAGCTGCTACAGGAGCTCCACTACTTCGTGGAGGCCGACCTGGCCGAGGACGCCCTGACGAGCTCCACTACTTCATCATCCAGGACCAGCTCGATGGCACCTGCTGTGCAGTGTCAGACCTGGGCGATGACCTCCGCGGTCATGCTCGCCATGGTCGTCATGCTCTTCGCCACGCCGTCGGTAACTGCCTTGCATACTTTTTTTGTTCGCCGCCTAGCCAACATGATGCTGGTGGTGGTGCTGCCGCTGCCGCTGTTGCTCGTAACCCACGCAATGCAACCAAGACTGATAGTGCTGATAATGATGATACGGTTTACAATCTGAAATTCGATAGACTGGCCATGTCCAAGAAACTTAAGTCAGTGATAGAGGACATACTAGCTAACCTCGCGCGGCGGCACGCCGCGCCGGTCGACAGTTTATATTGTACATACTGGTTTATTTTGTTTATTCGCTTCATTTATCATACATTAATTAGAGAGCAATATTGGGTTGCAGCCACAAATCGGTAGTAATGAGAACGGCCGGCTAGCCGTTGTCCATTAGTGCCGGCTCAAAACCAAACCGGCTCTAATGTCTCTCATATTAGGTCCTTTTTCTATTAGTGTTTGGGCGTGGCTTGCTGGGATAGAGTCCGAAACAGCTAGACACATTCGTGTAGGAGTATGTGCGTTGTTATGGGCAGTTTGGAACTGCAGAAATGATTTGACTTTTAACAGAACAACAACTATTCATTTTTTGCAGGTTTTATTCCGGGCTATTGCACTGATCCGTATGTGGTCCTTACTCACTCCGACGAAGGCCAGGGAGCGTTTGGTTACTGGATCTGTCCGGTGGGAGATGGTTGCGCGGGATATTTTCAACCGGTTTGGATGGCGGTCATGTAATAGGATAGACAATTAATTTACCTATCTTTTATTATGCCAGCCGGTTGTGGATTTTGGGCTTTTTGTTTTGCTGTTGAGGCTCTGTGTGAGCTTGCTGTTGCTTATGTTTGCAGACGTTAAGACCTTGTTGAGACTTATTTATAATTTGCAGAGTTGATTAAAGGCCGCTCCGCGCGCTCCGCTCCGCAGAGGACTGACTTGCTCTGTTAGCTCTGCACTGCAACCGATTACTTCTAGCTTTTGAAGTGAAATTTTGAAGCCCCCTTGGGCAGCGCTCGGATTCCAAGACACTCATGGACTCGTAGTTCCCTGAGAGAAGGAAGTCCGTGTAGCCCTTCAGGGAGGGACGGCATATATATCTTCACAATACCCAAATTTCAGTTCTTCCTCTTCTTTGAAGCTTTCCTTCCGCCGATCTGAATTGATCTGTGATGTGCGGAGTGTAGCAGCAAGGAGGGTGCAGATTGGAGCTACAAGCACCCGTGAGATGCTATCTACCTCAAGTACTGTCAATAGGTGGCAGTGATTGCTGAGAGAACTGAATCATAGTACGCCGACATGGACATGGCCACATTCAACAGGCAAGGTCGTCAGTTGGACTGTTTTTGGTGACTACATCCAAATACTACAATTTGCCATCACCGATGTCACCGCAATCTGTTTGTAGCACCACCGAAGCATCCGCATAGCTAGCTGCACAAGCTTCAATGTCCCTCGATACTTTACCTGTCAGTCCAGTGGCATCGTGGATCTGATCCACTGACAGAGCTCTTGTTATGCGTACAAGAAAAGCATGGACAATTAGAGTGTGGTGATTTAGGAATGTCTGAACAAGAAGCAGAGTACTGCAGTGTTCCTGGTGGAGCAATAGCAATGTTAACTTGACCAGTAGATTTTTTTCCTCAAAATCTCTCTAAAGCTCAACTGATCATACGAATATGATTCTAGCTCTCTTCTAGTAAGTGTTGTCACGATAAGATGATTCACCACGCTACCAATGAGCACACCTGCGTCTCCAATAGCGGCCTCCAGCTTCGGCAGGAAGAATTGGTGAGGGTTTTGTGGAGAGTCTGTGTAGAGTTGGTTGTTAGTTTGCCCTTGGAGGGTAGATGGTTTGATACAAAAAGGGTTTGTGCTCATTTAAGCGAGTCTTGACAGATCCCT
>NC_041393.1:758855025-758865229 GCF_002162155.2 Triticum dicoccoides | reverse complement strand
AGATTCCTTTTGTTGCCCGGCCGAGTTAATTTGATTTTGATGATGCGGTGGCTCAACTCAAATTGTTTGCCGTATCATTGACCTTGTACCGTGCACTCAAGCAAGCTTCCCTGAAGATGCCTTCTTTGTAAAGGTGATCATAGGATGCAGGAAAAATTAAACAGAACGACACAAGTTTCCTGCACGCGCGCGCGCGCGCGCGCGCACACACACACAAGGACGTTATGATGTTTCTTCTAGTTTTAGAAATACAGCACCAGATCAAGTTGGTGCTTTAGCAGATTAAATCAATACTTCATCCGTTAAATCATGCAGACAAGTGTAAGGAGACCCCATATGTGGTCCTTACTCATGCGGACTTCAGGAAGCCTTTGGTTATTGGGTGCAACCGTGGAAAGATACTAGCACGGGCTACGTTCAGCACATTTGGGTGGCGAGTTAATAATAGGCTAGGTGTGTAGGTCGCCATGTTCCCGAAGACGCGAAGTTCGCCATGTTCCCGAAGACGCGAAGTAATCTCGCGGATCAACATCATATGCTCCGATCGGTCGCCAGTACCTCCTACAATTAGTTTTACCACTTCTGTGCAGTCCGTTTAAATCACAAAAGGCAGCTCAGACCACTGGGTAGCCAGGGAGATGCCTTGTGAACATGCAGCAAGTTCAGATTCTAGTGGTGATGCACACCGCCTTAACTCACGGCAAGATGAAAAAATAAAATCTCCATGTTCATCCCGAAGGACCATGCCAGCTCCTGCAGTTCCGTCCTTGGCAGAAAAGGACCCGTCGATGTTGAGCGCAGCCCAGCCGGCTGGCGGTGCCTCCCATCCAAGTGCTGATGGCTTCTCACGCTCTACATGTGATAACAATTTCCTGCTATACAAAGGTGCAGCCACCATTTTTTCTTTGATGTGATCTCCATGAGGGTACGCCTGGATGGCTAGCAATGAGTTGATATAGCTGGATAGGAATCTGGTCGAGGCTTCGACCGGCGTGGTCGTTTGTTGTGGACAATCTCATTCCTCACATGCCAGCAACGCCAAATCGTCATGAGCGTATACATCCGCTCCTCTGGTGACAAGTCCGCGAGCACATGAAAAAGCCACTCTGGCCCAGTGTGCATGACTTGACGGATGTCCGGAATATTCCATTTCCGCGCCATAGCTTGCCACAAGGCGATCGCATGAGGACATCTGCAGAGAGCATGAAAAGTATCCTCCGGTTCGGTAGCACAAACAGGACACAAGTTAGATACTTCAAGGCTACGAGCATGTTTATTAGTCCACGTGGCCAGACAGTTCGTCGCCACCCGCCAAGCAAACACACGCACCTTAGGAGGAGCAGGGCACCTCCATAAAAAAGCCCAGACGGCTCGTCGCCCGTCCGGTGCCCTGCTCGCCGCGACTGAAGATGGACGAAGACGTTCATCAAGTGCAAGCCGGTACGCGCTTCGAACCGTGAAGATACCATTACGCTCTGGTTCCCAAGCAAGGACATCATCTTCGAGCCGTGGAGAAGTTCGAATTTTAACAATCTGCTCGACATCTACCGGATTGAAATATTGTTGTAAAAGGTCCATACGCCATGCACCACGTTCATCCAACAGCTCGGAAACTCTTCTCAGACGGCATCGCCCCTGCACGGTGATAGGCTTGCCAGAGCCACCATTCGGGATCCAACGATCTCTCCATATACGAATGGATTGCCCATTGCCTACCCGCCATAAAATACCTTGCTTCAGAAGCTCCAGTCCATGCGCCACTGCTTGCCAAGTTGGTGAAGAGTTGGACGGGAAAACAGTGTCCACAAGGAGACCAGATGGAAAATATTTAGCTTTCATCACTTGTGCGCACAGATTGTCCGGGTTAGAGAGGATTCGCCAAGCTTGGCGTGCCAGCAAAGCTTGGTTGAACAAGCGGAACTCAAGGAACCCCGTGCCTCCATGTGACTTCGGTCGGATCAGCTTCTCCCATGCACGCCAATGCGTTTTCCGCCGCCCTTTTTCAGCACCCCACCAGAAGTTACGCACCATGCGGGTGAGATCATCACAAGTTGTCGCAGGCAACCTGAAGACACTCATTAGATATGTAGGTAGTGCTTGGGCAATGGACTTTATTAGCACCTCTCTCCCGCTTTGTGCCATCGAGTCACACCACATGATGAACCTCTTTGTAAACTTTTCCGGGATGTTCTGGAAACGACCCTTACTCATACGCCCATTAGGAGTGGGAAGTCCGAGATATTTCTCTTTGAAGCTAATATTCTGCACTTCCAGTACACGAACCACATTATCCTTGTCACCTTGACTGCAATGTTCACCAAAAAGGATCCCGCCCACCCGAAGCCTCATGGTAGTGGAGCGATAGTGATGAGCAGGCCGGCGGGTATGTATACAGGGGAGGAGGAGGCGCCGATGGAGGATAGAAACTGGGACGGACCCTCATCTGGAGGTGGGCTACCAGCAGGAGCTGACGTGCATATCGGAGGGGAATTGGACATGGAGGACGTCACATTTGTGGCAGTAGACTTTGCCGAGGATGAAGATGAAGAGGAGATGGGATGGAAGCTCATGAGCCTGTACAGATCGCAGAAGCGCCCAAGTGTGAAAACTTTGTCTGACCACTTTGAGAAAATATGGCAGCTGCGAACAGGAGTGGACTTCAAACCAGTGCAGAAAAACTACTACGTGATTACCTTCTTCTCGGAAGGAGACTACAGATTTGTGGCTCGGGGAGGTCCGTGGATTTATGATGGGGATGCACTGCTGGTCAGGCCATTTGATAGTGATGCTCGGCCATCTGAAACGGCACTGGATTCTGTGCCAGTTTGGGTGAGGGTATTTGATGTACTTTGGAAGAAACAGACCAAGTCCTATGGTAATGCTCTTGGAGGCACGTTGGGAGAAGTTTTGGAAGTGGATGCACCGAATGTTGGCCATGGTACGAGTGAGTTCTTACGAATTCATGTGAAGCTGCCCTATAATAGAAGATTACAGTAGGAGGGCACACTTGAGTACACTGCAAAAGGTGTGACTAAACGCATCACGTTTAAACTGAAGTACGAGCGAGTTCCACAGTAAGAAGCTGGGGTTCCCATCAAAAGTGTATGATTCTTCTCTCCACTGCTCCCCGTACAAGAAATATGAACAGAGGCCGGCGTTCACACCTTCACCTGGACAGCCAAGGGCACGGCGTGGGATGGATTTCTCCCTGGGTAGTGTGGGATCTGCCACATGTCAAGCAGCCAGATCAGCAGCGAGTACTGCATACGAACAAGTACATGAAATACCAGAAAGTGTGGATGCACACGATGGCTTTGAGGAGCAGGAAAAAATGGGTGAGGCAGAGACGGACGAGAAGCTGGCAAGTGAGGTGGAAAGGATACGGCTGCAGTTATCCAATCAGCAGTCGGAGTGCAGTAAGGTACATCAGATGAAGGCGCAGTTTGATGCACGAACTGTTGAAAAACATGGTGGAGATACGACTAGGCCACACAAAAAGAAGAGTGCAGGAGGAGGCAAAAAAGTATCAGCAGGTAAGAGGCATGGAGCACTTGTGATCAGAGACAATGCCCCTAAACAAGACGACTTGATTCCTGCCATGAGAGGCCTCGACTCCCTCGAGGTTTCGTTTGACAGCGTTTTGGACTCAATGGTGTACAATGATTCTATCTTGAGTAAGCGGCATGTGGATGGCCTGCTTGGACATGTCCAGGATGAACTTGGCGGCAAGGCCTTGGTGCCGTTTGTTGAAGTTCCTGTTGGAGGCATTCAGAAAAAAGGGAAAACGGAGGCGTACCAGGTAGATGATGAAGCAACCAGCACGGCGCGTGAGGCGGACATGGAGGCGACCGGCCCAGGGGCCGCCGGTAAACTGACGGGGCCAGATGTGGTGCCCCGTCAGGAGCAATCAATTGCATTGTGTGGAACTGTCGGGGTGCGAGGAACACGTCGACAGTTCGTGATCTTGTGGCTCACACTCGAGCCCATTCCCCGAGCATGATCTTTTTATGTGAAACTAGGCAGAATAAAGAAAAGATGTATCGTCTTCGCAATAGAGTCGGTCTTTGTGGTTTTGAAGGAGTCAGTAGTGATGGTAAATAGTGGTGGTCTAGCCTTGTTTTGGGATGAGTCTTTTACGTCGATATTCGTGATTGCAATAGAAGATGGATTGATGCGTATGTCCGGTTACCTGCTGATGATCAACTATGGAGAATCACCTTTGTGTATGGGGAACCACGAGTGGAAAATAGACACCTAATGTGGGAAGGGCTAAAAAGATTGAAAGCTCAGGATGATCTACCTTGGCTCTTGGCTGGGACTTCAATGAAGTTATGTGGGACTATGAGCATTTGTCGGATACACCAAGGTCACCTGGGCAAATGATAGCTTTCTGGGACGTGCTTGAGGCCTGCAATCTTTCAGATCTTGGCTTCTCTGGTTACCCGTTTACTTATGATAATAAGCGCAGAGGGCGGGCTAATGTGCAAGTGAGGTTGGATCGTGCAGTGGCGGACAACATTTGGAGGAATAAATTTCCTGAGGCATCTGTGAAGCACCTGATCTCCTCATGTTCGGATCACCTCCCTCTCCTTGTGAGGTGCATACCTGAAAATGGTGGTAGGGTGAGGTCTGTTCGGCGTTACGAAGTAATGTGGGAGCGAGAGGTTGCTCTTGAGGAAGTGGTGGCTGAAGCATGGCGTGATGGGGGTGCCAAACATGGGCTGCATGACATAAAAGTTTCTCTCGACAAGATGATGGAAAAGCTCCACTCTTGGAGTAGGAAGACTTTTGGGAACGTGATCAAGGAGATTGAAAAGTCGAGGTGCAGATTAGAGGAGCTCATGAACATGAACGCAGATCGTAAAGAAATTCGGAAAGAGTCAGATCACTTGGACGAATTGTTGTACAGAGAAGAGATGCTATGGCGCCAACGATCCCGTATTGATTGGCTCAAGGAGGGGGATCGTAACACGCAGTTTTTCCACCGGCGAGCTGTATGGAGAGCAAGAAAAAATAAAATTAAAGCCCTGGTGGATAGTGCAGGGGTGAAGCACACTAACCAGTACGTGATGGAAGGTATGGCCTTGGACTTTTTTAAAGATCTTTTTACTGCTGATGCCTCCCTCAATGTAGACCGGGTGGTGTCCTTACTTGAGCGAAAGATTACGGCAGATATGAATGACCGGCTGTGTGCTCCATTTACTGATAAGGAAATTAGCGACGCGATGTTTCAGATTGGTCCTCTCAAGGCCCCAGGACCTGACGGCTTCCCGGCAAGATTTTTTCAGAAACATTGGGCTATTGTCAAGGAAGATATTATCTCAGCAGTGCAGTTGTTTTTTGCGTCAGGACAGATGCCAGAGGGAGTCAACTTGACTACCATCGTTTTGATTCCCAAGATTGATGTGCCGGTCAAGTTATCAGATTTTCGTCCTATCAGCCTTTGCAACGTTATATATAAGGTGATTTCTAAATGTTTAGTCAACCGACTAAGACCCATTCTGGGGGACATTATTTCTCCGGAGCAAAGTGAATTTGTACCTGGAAGGCTTATTACTGATAATACCTTTATGGCATTTGAGTGCACCCACTTCATCCGACATGAGAAAAACCCGGACAGATGCTATTGTGCATATAAGCTTGATCTTTCTAAGGCTTGCGATAGAGTGGATTGGGTATTCCTGGAGCGAGTGATGCAACAGTTGGGCTTTGATCATCGATGGGTGAGATGGATAATTGCATGTGTCACCTCGGTGAGATACACGGTAAAAATTAATGGAGCCCGCTCAGATTCATTCGCACCGTCGCGAGGGCTACGGCAGGGAGATCCTCTTTCACCATTCCTCTTTCTCTTTGTTGCGGACGGACTAGCGGCCTTGCTGAAGGAGGCGCAAGAGACACATATTTCACCATTGAAAGTGTGTCCTAGGGCACCCTTGATTTCACACCTATTGTTTGCCGATGATACACTTTTGTTCTTCCGTGCAACAAAAGGTGAGGCGCAGCGCATCAAGGGAGTACTGGATGTTTATGCTAATGCTACCGGACTATTGCTTGTTAGTAGCTAATTACAAATTACAAAAAAAACTACACTGACTGACGTCGTGGGTTCAAAACGACACCGTGAACCCTTCTTTTTTCTATTTTATTATAGTCATCGAGGACCGGCTGGGCCGAAGACAACGGCCCAGGCTAGAACAAACAAACCGCAGCGGCTGGTTGGTAGGAGACCTCGGGACCTCCTATCTGCCGCATTTTGCGGCAGACTGGAGGAGCTTCGCACAGGGGTTGCCTCGTTTGGGCGGCCCACGAAGGAGCAGCTACTGACGTAAAATATACAGTACAACGCAAAAAATTGAAGGAGACTGGAGATTCGAACTCAAGAACTCAAAACGTTTTTTGCAAATATTAACCAGCAAACACTATAAGAACATAATCCACGACAGATCTAAACTTTTTTAGAAATTCAAACGCAGTTCATTCTCTTTTTTTGCAGGAAAAACGCAGTTCATTTTCAAAACCTGTATCTTTTTTTGAACGCGGACAATTCCAAAAATAGTGACTAATTATTTTAAAATGTTGAACATTTTTTGACCTGTGAACAATTTTTTGAAAAACAGCAAAGTTTTTTTGTAATGTTGAACAATTTTTCAAAAACAAGAACATTTCATAAAATTTTAAACAAATAATAGAAAAAGAGAACATTTTTTGAAACTTGGAACAAAATTTTAAGAAAGCGAACATATTTTTGGATTTGTGAACAATGTTTGAGAAAGGGAACATTTTTTGTAACTCTGAACAAAATTTGGCAATGCGAACATTATTTCAAATTGTGAACATTTTTTGAAAATGCAAACAAGATTGCAAACTCGAACGTTTTTTTAAAGTTGGAACAAATTTTGAAGAAAGCGAACATATTTTTGGATCTGTGAACAATTTTTGAGAAATGGAACATTTTTGTAACTTTGAACAAAATTTGGCAATACGAACATTATTTCAAATTGTGAACATTTTTTGAAAATGCGAACAAGATTTGAAACTCGATCAGATTTTGAATTAATTTAAAAAGATTTCATATGTGAACAAAATTTTGAAAATCTGAAAAAACAAACAAAAAAATCATGAAGATTTTTCGAAATTGTGAACAAAATTTTGTAAATGTGAACACTATTTCAGAAATATGAACATATTTGACAAAAAAGGACATTTTTGAAAATGCTGAACCGTATTTGAACTTTTCGAAAAGCTTACAAAGAAAAAGTAAAAAAAACTAAAAAAGAAAAACAATGAAACGAGAAAAAAGAAATATTTTCTAAAAGTACGAACATTTTTTGAATCTTGAGAACAAATTTTGAAACGAAGAACAAATTTGGATAATTTCTTAAAACATGAACATTTTTTGAATCTTGAGAACAAATTTATGAATGGAAAGAACCTTTTTTGAAAAAAAAATCCCAAACATTTTTGAATTTAGATAACAAAATTTTCAAATTGAGAACAAAATTTGAACATAAATATTTTCTAAAAGTACGAAAAAAATTGAATCTTGAGGACAAATTTTGAAACGAAGAACAAATTTTGTCATTTTCTTAAAGCATGAATATTTTTTGAATCTTGAGAACAAATTTATGAATGAAAAGAACAGTTTTTGAACAAACTTGTTCACGGACATTTTTCAAAAAATTGAACATTTTTGTAAAAGCGTTAACATTTTTTTGAAAGAGAAAACATAAATTTGAAAAAGAAAAAAAAGAAAAGTAAAAGAAACAGAAATAGAAAAAGAAAGGAAAATAAAAAACCGGTTGGAAGAAAAGCATTAGCAACAATTTTGGAAAATGAGAACATTTTTTGAAAATCCCGAACATTTTTTAAATTTATGAATAATTTTTAAAAGGACCATTTGTTGAAATTTCAAATGTATTTTAAAAGCAAGAACAATTTTGGAACATGATTTTTTTTAAAAGATAAAATTACCTTGAAAAAGAAAAAAAGAAACAGTAAACGATAACAAGAAAAGAAAAAAGAAAGAAGAAAAAGAAACAGAAACAGAAACCGAAAAATAAAAAAAAGAAACAGAAAAACCGATAAAAACCGGTTCAGGGAACCTTCTGGAAGGTTCCCAAAACCGGCTGGAGCAGGTGCACTTTCTACGCAAAAGTGGGCCGGCCCATCTCGTCGCTGCTCGGTCGCTCGCCTGTGCAAAGCGCCGGCAGTTTGACGCAGAGAGCGTCAAATAGGAAATTCCCTGATTTACAGCTGTGCCGAGGCAAAAAGCAATCGCTACGCATTTCTAGGCGGGCCTGTCCTGGCGGCCTGTGACCCTAGGTCTCTCCTCCCTTGGAGGTGCGGGGGTTAGAAGTACGGTGCGATGTCAGTCTTTTTCTCCTCTAATATTTTCCATCCTTTAGTTCTAATATATAAATATTTTCTACTCTATTTTCTTATGTAATATGTTGCCTTTTATTTTATTATAGGAGTATTAGTTTTTCCCCTCTTTCTTCTAAATATTTCATGCTCTATTTTTTTAATTCTTAGTTTTCTTTTATTAGCTTTTCTAGGTAGACAACTTCGTATCCTGCAGTCTTTTGTAGTAGCATCATGTACATGTCGTACAAAAGCACTCCTTCCTCATGGGATCAGCATTCCACACGAGAGAGGATCCTCATTGGTGACGACCGCCTTGGAAGACCATTGCATCAGTTCTTCCTACTGTAAACATAGTTGGAAAGCTGGAGTTTAATGATTGCGATTAGTTCTAGCAACCAATTACCCCATAAAATGTTTCTAGTGTTGTAATTGACTGCATCAGATTCAGACTGGAGCATGGCGTCGAAGTTCAGATATGTAAATTGCTTGTAGTATAAAGCGTTAGCACAATTTAACAAATTTTCCGTTTCTGGATTATGCTTATGATCGAGAAGGGCATATATAATTTCCGAGTAATGAATGTCCAGATAGGTGTACATGCATCGCTGATGAAGTAAAACAATACAAATTTGGTGTGTTTTAGAGGAGAGTCTCGATGGTCCAGCTTTTACTGCAAAGCTTTACAAGGTCTTCGATCGACACTCTGCAACAGCAGCAGACCGATCACACACAAAAAATAGCGAGAAAATGAAGTCCACAAGCCAAACCTAAGCTAGGCCCGTGGAAATGAAAAGGAGTTTCTCATTCCACACAACACCAAAGGAAAACTTGATACGGATATCGGCCAACTCCGCCTCTGTCTGTCAGGCTGCACTCCAGGATTCAATCATTTTCAACTCCGCGGTAATCTTCTCCATGACATGCTTCATCCCTTGGTGTGTGTGACCAGCTTCTGCCACTGCAACACGAAGGACACAACACAGTTGTAAAAGCGAGTAGAAAGAACTCAAGGAATTTTCATCTGAGACGCAGCTCCTAGGAAGAGAGCCACAAGCTCATCTCTGTTGTGGGGCGACGTGCAAAGCGTCCATACATCCAGGCAGAGACAGCAGCTGAACATCGAGATAAAATGTGATCTATCATCTATTTCCCCTAAAGCATTGGATGCCGTGATCCCAGCCAATTACGAATAGCTAGCTGTGACTTCATTTTATAAGCCAGTGGTGTAACGTCATTTATAAACTGAAGTCAGGTACACACACAAAATGTGAGCTGTGAACCCAGTTTGCATACATCTCACAGACACACAAGGCCAGACCCAACCAAAGAAACTAAGCACTTGTAAAACATAAGCCAGCCAGCACAGTTCGATAGATCACACAACCAAACATATATAGGGATCTTAAACTTCATGCTTTTTGCAGTTCAGGACGGAGAAATAAAAACACATGTTCCATTGCCAAACAACACTTCGAACAAAATGGCACGTAAGTAAGGATTGTGCATCTTTCAGAGAGCATGCTTACTCCCAATCCTAGATGAACAAAATGTTGTTGTCCTGTCAGATACTCCCTCTGTCCCAAAATAAGTGCCTCAACTTTGTACTAACTTTCCGTCCCAAAATAAATGTCTTAACTTTGTACTAAGGTTGAGACACTTATTTTGGAACGGAGAGAGTAGAATGTAAAACTTTCCTACTGTGATTACTCGTTACTCTTACGCACGATTTGTCATGCCAGGTTTCTTATAAGATGGTTGTAATTTCAAATCTTTAGCAGAAATCAACACGGCTGGAGAGCACAAATCAGCTGGCAAATCTAGTAATGTGCATGTGGCC
>NC_041393.1:758851668-758854624 GCF_002162155.2 Triticum dicoccoides | reverse complement strand
TGCGGATTTGAATGCGTAAGATTGGTTCTACAGCACAACTGGCTCGCCTTCTCTGTCATTCCCGGTGACCACTGCTGCAGGCCCCTCTTCTTCTTCCAGATCCTTAGGTTGTACACCTTTGAAACAAAGAAAAAAGAATGAGCATTAATTTGTATTCTTGGGCCTGAAAGAATTAAGCTAGCTAATTATGTCAAAGTCTGTAGAAGCCTAGGTGTGTGAGAGAGAAAACTTACGAATCCAATCATCAGAGAGAAGCTTTGGATGGTTTTGATGGGAGGCCAATGCGAGCTCCAGCATATCACACGCTTTCAGCACTACTGGCGAGCGGTACTCCTCCGACCAAAGACAAACTTTGACTTGCTGGAGAGAAGGGAGATGCCCCATGTGGACGTCCAAGTCACCATTAGCGATGCGCGCCGCTCGGACTTCGAACAGAAGGTATTCAAGCCTGGGCATAGATCCTCGTGGAAACATAGATGGCCCCGTCTCAAACATTTCGAATGTGCACCGTCTCAGGCAAGGGAATGCATCATCACCAATGATGAAACTTTCGATAGGAGTCAATTGATGTCCAGTTGTTCCAAGAAATAGGGAAAGAAGAGTGGGCAACTTCCCAAGGATTTGAAAGTCGACCTCTGGCCTCACTTTATCCACTCTTAGTTCCAAGTAGGAGAGGACAGGGAACAACGATGAGTTGACCCATCTAGGCAATGTCGAGGTACAACAATTAAACTCAAATGTGTGGAGGTGTGGAGGGGGCACCCAGCCGTCCCAGCTGACATCAAGCCTTGCACGCCCCCAATTAGAAATACTTAGACTACACAATTTCTGCAGATTGTTAAGGGACACCAACAAAGATTCACACACTCTCTCGTCTTCTTCTGCCTCCCACAAAAGGCGAAGCACCCTCAGCTCCACCAGCTTCCCTAGCTCTGTCTCAATCTCATCAGTACCACCCACCGTAACAGAATCGAGCACTTCCAAGGACACCAAGTTTCCTATCCCATCTGGCAATCTCATATCTGGATAAACATATAGGCACATCAAATGTCCTAACCGAACAACACTTGATGGCACCTCCATTGATCCAAACGTTCTCAAGTCCAGTGTTTGCAAAAATTGTAGCTTTCCAATTTCCATGGGGAGAACATCAAGATATGTACCTTGTAGCCCTAGGTACCTCAGATGTAATAATTTCCCAACACATCTAAGATCAATGTGGTGGCCACTTTCCCTAAGGTCGCACCCTTGTAAATCCAATACACGCAGAAGTTCAAAGCTGGAAAGACTCTGAATCATATAAACATCAGTTCTAAACAGAGTAATTGACCTCAACTTTGACATACTTGTGGCATTGACCCAATGTGTGTTGGGTTCTGACATGTTATTCTGAAAGGATAACCTGCGAACCAAGCTATCCGAATTCATTTTGCTTTGCTTAGTACCATCGAATATAGTAACGAAGTTGTCTTCACTTGATAGAGAACATATGAGATCAAGTACCATATCATGTACATGACAATATATCAGCCTGCCTTCATTATCATATCCTGGCTGAATCAAGTTTCTATTTAATAGCTCACTGAAGTATCTCTCTCCAAGCTCAAATAGTCTAATTCCTTGGTCTCCACCTTGGATGAAGCCTTCAGCTATCCACCTCCATATCAATCGGTCTCTATTTATCCAAGAATCTTCAGGGAATATACTCAGATATAATAAACATGTTTTTAAATGAGAAGGTAAATCGTAATAACTAAAGGATAGTATTCTCTTCATATCCTCCACAGTACGACCTTCTGCAAGTCCACGACCAATTGAACCAAGTATTTTGTCCCATTGATCCTTTGACTTTATCTGTTGATCATTGCCAGCCAAAAGGCTAGCTATAGTAATGATGGCTAGTGGCACGCCACCACATTTCTTCAAAATTTCTTCTGATACTTGCTCCAGTTCAACGGGACATCCACTTTCTCGAGGGAATATTCTTTTGTAGAAGAGCCTTCTGGAGTTATCATCATCAAGAGATTTCATTTTATGAATAATATCACCACTAGATACGCGACATGCTTGAGAGACACTGGTTATGCGGGTTGTCGTTATTACTCGACTACCGAGATCATTTTCAGTGAAAGCGCACTTGATAATTTCCCATGCATCTTCACCCCATATGTCATCAATCACGATTAAGTACCTGTGTGATATTTTTAGGACATTAGTTCATGTGTCATTGAAGACTACATAACCAGGTTTTATTTTTCTAAATCTATCTATCTATTATATACTAAAAGAAAAGTACGGATAAAATAAAGAAAATAGCTAGAAAATCCCACGTTAATCATAAACATCCAACCTTTAGTTAAAAGAGTAGAAAGCTATCAGCCATTATATCTAATCAACAATACCTGTGATTGGATGGTTAGAGGGACTGTGGTATCCCCGGCCATCAGGGTTCAAATCCTGGTGTTCGCATTTATTCCTGGATTTATTTCAGGATTTCCGGCGATGCGCATTTAGTGGGAGGAGACGTTCCCGTCAACGACGAGGTGCCTTCAGTGACTTGGTAAATTTCAATATGATATGCCGGCTCAGTCTTTCGGAGGTGCTCATAGGGATAGGGTGTGCGTGTGTGCGTTCATAGGGGTGAGTGTACGCGCGTGTATATGAGCGCTTGTGTTTGTACTGATGTCAAAAAAACAATACCTCCTTTTTGAATTGAAGAAAATTACCCTCACGTCTTACCATTATACTATTATATTTATAAAAATCTCAAACGTCAGATTTCATTAGTCAACTCCTATCCAACGCATCCCTACCCAGGCAAATAGCATGCCCTAGGGCCGGCTGTGAAAAAAAACTAGCCTCTGTACGTCATGCATATCGCCTTGTACGCCGCCGCAACCTCCTTCACACAGGGCTTTACCCAGAAGGTCGGCTTCAGCGTCCTGTATAAGGGCAG
>NC_041393.1:758838572-758851275 GCF_002162155.2 Triticum dicoccoides | reverse complement strand
AAGGCCGGCTGGCGTCGGCGGTGGCGGGGCCTTCTTCCCTTCTTCCTTGGCTTCCGGCGGTGCGGTACGCAGGGCCATGGAGAGGAGCGCGTCGTTCGCGTGGGACGGCGCGGCGGCAACCTGGGCAGCGCGCCGGTGGTGCGGCCGTGCGGCGGAGCGGTGGCGGCTGCGTGGTTCTGGTGGAGCGGGCTTGTGCGTGGGGACGGCGAGATGCTGGCTTCTTCGGGGCTTCCTCGTCAGATCCCGGCGCAAGGGCCGCGGGCCGCGGCGGCGCGGGCCGGGGACGGTGTCCAGCTAGGCTGGACCGGCCTCCAGCATGGTGCGGCGTGCCGGCTGGTGCGCTTGTGGCGGGGCATGGCTGTACGGTCGTGGGGGCTGCAGATCTGGTGGTGGCTGCGGTGGCGCCCATGCGGTCAACGCGGGTGGTGGCGACGGTGGTCTCCGGGAGGGGGTGGCAAGGTACGTGGCTCCGGTGGTGCGTGCCCGGCGGCTCCGGCGCTTGGAGCTCGCCGGGCAACGCGGATGGGTAGCGGCCGGGCGTGGCTGCTGCTCCGGCCGTGGGCGGCGGCATGGGTAGGTCTCTGTGGCCTACCGGTGTCGTGGTGGCTTCACGGTGGCTGGATGGATCTTCCGCGGCAACGGCCGGCTTCTCTGGCGTCGGTTTGTATGCGTTCGGGCCGTCTCGACCTTCACTCCATCTCCTCGTCGCCCGGGCGCTACTCCCATCAAAGGGTTGGTCCTCTCCCAGCTGCGGTCCACCGCTCGTCTCGCGCCCGTTGCCGCAGGACATAGCTCGTCTCGCGCACGATGCAGCAGGACCGAGCTCGTCTCGCGCACGATGCAGCAGGACTGACCTCGTCCCCCTCTCGTTGCTGCAGGACCGAGCTCAGCTTGCGCTTGGGGCAACAGGATGGGTCGGTGGATGCCAGCTCTGGCCGACCTATTGGGTCTCGACGCTGGGGTCGCCCAGGGGCGCGAAAGGTGGGACCTTTCCGCTCCTCTCTTTCGTTGGGGTGCCGCACGTCACGGGTGAGGTGGTGTCGTGGTCTTGGATGCTGGGGCGGCGGCCCTGGTGGTGGTGGTTGCGCGGTGCTCTTGGACAAAGCCCGTGCCTTGGTGCTGCCCGGTCACCATGGTCGTGTGGGCGGCGTGGTTGCCGGGGTGTGGCGTTCGGTGGCAGTGATTGTTGGCCGAGGTGAAAACTTGCTCTATCTTCGGACGGACCGGCGGCGGCGAAGATCGTTCCCTTCTTGAAGACGTCGTTGCGGCTTTCATTGCCCGTCATGCGGCTCTGGGGGAAACTCTGATCCTTGGATCGGGCGGTGGCGGCGCTCCGGCGTCGTATCCTTCCTGAAGGCGTCGCCTTGGAGCGCATGGTTCGTCATATGTAGCTTCATTCTTCGGGGCGGTAGTGCTAGGAGTGGTGTTGCTGCGCTCAGCGCTTATGTATCCTGTCTTGGGTGTGTGCGTGTGTTGCGGTGGCGTGGCGTGTGGTTATACTAGATGCTTGTGATTTATTGCTTTATATATAAAGCGGGGCGAAAGCCTTTTTGGGTATAAGGGCAGATTCCTGAACGGCAAGCATGTGGCATGTAGAAGGTCGGCTTCACACAGGGCTCAGCCTTAGCTCTATCTCCATCTCTCACTTGGTTTCAACGACCAGCCATGACCCGGTGCATGTTTTGCCTGAACGTGGATCATGGTGTAGGCATGGTGCAAATACTTCTATTCCACTTGGCAATCAGCAATGAGCAGGTGGTGTGCCAGACTGCAAGGTAATTTTAGCTTCTCTTGATGTGTTTCTCGTGTTCGTGCACTACGTACATTGATTTTATAGTCATCCTAGGTTATTACAGTGCGATGCATTTACCTATGCAATGTTGTAGCCTACAGAAAAGAAAAAAAATGAAGTTGCTGCCCCTGCTGCCTGCCAGCACGTAATTCTAATGGGATTTGGTCCGGCTCCCTCTTTAATGGCGAACTGTCAGAAGTCTAAATCCCTAATATTCATATGTACATATTGTCGAAGAACTATATTTTCCAGGACCTAATGTGCTCTATCCGAGATTGCGGTCCTTCAAGATATGGAGATGAGTTTGGTGCATAAACAAACATGGCTAGCGAGAGTTCCTCACACCGATGATCACCGCATACTTAGTATTTACTGTTCTTGAATATTAAATCTATTTATTTAGTAGTGTGTAGTTTATATAAAGGAGTTGTCCTCCATTAGGAATAATTATTCTCGATTTCAAGCTAACAACACGTAGCACGTTGAAAAATTTCACATCTTTCCTAACTATTTTTCACGCAAACCATATACCTCTGCTTTCCCGTTACTACCATATCATTCATGTAACTATTAATTGCTCATAGTATATGTACCATTTGTATTTATCGAGCTATAAATTGGGCGTTCATACATTAACGACTAAGCTGTGCACCCCTTCCACGTAGTGGACTACCCTGCTCTTCCCTCGCCAAATCACCAAGGATGAACACTGCAACCACAAAATAACAAGCTGTGAAGTACCGCACCACTTGCTCCATCGTTGGACAGGACTGCGATTGCCATGCAGGCATGGATGGAGCTACAAGACCTATATTTTTCACAGTGTCATCACCACCACTTTGACACCGTCACAAAGAACATACAAACGGAAGAATGTACCTACCTACCCATCAGAGGTTCTGTAGGATGCCTATTTTAAGTTTGGGCCAATGTGACATTGCATGTATATTAATAAGATTTATTGAATTTCAAATGTGCCTTAAGACTAGCTTATCCTTATTCAATTGCACAACCCAAAACTATTTTAGAACACGAGCAAAAATATTCATTGTGGGTTTCTAGAATCATAACTTCCATTTTATGCCACACTTATGCTATGTCATACTATACATAGGTGATGGGTGTGAGGATTGATGGGTTGTTAATGGTCGACAGAGATTGACGCTAAGTAACTATCGAGTGTAAGTAAACATATTAATATAGCACATGATATGGTCACGATAACACGGTGTTGGCTCGATAAGGTTTTAGAATGTAAATAACATTGATCTCCACCGAGATGTTTTCTACGAAATGAGATATGTGCCTTTAGGTAAGCTAGCACGGGATTTCTACAACTTTCTTTTCATGAATTAATAGACTATAATTGGATTTAATTTGCTGGTAGTGCTGACACAAATACAACAATTCGACGAACTGAAAGGGCACATAAATGAAGTTCTTTGTTTTGTTCCATGATTGTCAGGACAAACTTGGTTTCGTCACGGGTGGTGTTGCGGGTCTGAATCAACGAGTGGTGGCTGATTCTGTGATAGGTTAGAACTAAGTTACTTTTTTTTGACAGAATAGAACCAAGTTACTTCATAGAAGGAAGATCACTGAGTGGTCAAATCAGGATAAGAAAAGGCCGTCCAACTTTCTTTGTGCACATCTTCCTTAATAACAACATAAGTACTCATATAGTTTCCAAGATGTAAATTTTATATGTTTTAAGTGATTGTAGAAAATAAAACAATATAGTACTATAAAATATCTTTGACAAGAAAATTCTAATGATACTATTTGATATGGCCAATCTTAGCAATCTATTTCAATAGCACTAATTAGCATAAAATAAATTTAATTGAATGCTTTGGATGATTTAATATATTTTGAATAGAAGAAGTAACACTTAAGCCATATTGAAATTAGGAAAAAGAGTGATTGGTTATTCCTTCATCCAATATATACCAAAACATAAAAGTGAATTCTTTATGTCTGAGGGTAAAATTGTGATAGCAATCACCGGTTTACACTTGATGACAAACTAAAAAAAAGGCAAATATGCATGTCACAAGTTAATAACTAAACTTTGTTTTTTTTGTGGGGAATAACTAAACATTGTTAAGCACTAGCCCGCACACTTGTGCGGGCCACTTTGCTAGTTCTATTATTAATAGCGAGGTATATATCTTTTCAAAGATGGGGTGGTGCTATAGCCTTGGAATTTAGATCAATGAATCCATACCTCTTATCGTGAAGAAACGCTCGGAGTTCATCAATGAGTTGCTTGTTGTCCCTAACAGCTTCGTTGATGTTTGCAAACTTACTGCTGTCAAGTCCGTGTAACATCGTCTTGAAAATCTTTGTTATGTCGGGATTCCGAGACACCGAAACAAACACTCTACAATCGAACTGCACTTCGATCTTGTCATACATTGCTCTAGCAAGGGTTGTCTTTCCCAATCCACCAAATCCAACAATAGACATCGTCTTGAGTTGCCGCCTCGACATCTCATCCCCATCAAATAACTTTCTGGTCAACTCATCCCGTGTGCCCTCAATTCCCACGAGCTCTTTGACATCTGTATACACAGCCTTGAGACGCGGATCAATGTCATTCCTCACACCATCTGCACGCACCTCGAGCGCGTACCTTTGACGGAGCTCACCGAGCTCCTTGGCACGGTCCTGAGCATCTTGGATGGTGTTAGAGATTTGATGGAGAGCCTTGCCATTGCTGAACAACTTCTTGGTTCGCTTGAAAAATTTCTTGACTCTATTCTTCAAGTTGTTGGGGCCAACGTCCCCATGACTGCCGTCGTACACGCGAACCATGTAGGCATCCACGGCATCCTCCATGTTGTAGGATAGCTCCCGGACTTTGGCCGCCCAGATCCGGACCTGCGGGTCGAGCTTGTCCGGCAGCACGTCGCCCACTTTGTGGAGGAAGACGTACATCATCTCCAGCTCCGTTCGGAGGGACTTGACCAGCTTCTTCACCTGGTCGCCCAGGGTGAATTCACCCAGAAGCAGCTCGCCGAGCTTGCGGAGGAGAGGGCTCATCGCCCCCGCAGCAACCTCCATTGCTCTGCTCGATCGGATGGGCATCGGCAGGTCTCCGGCTGAGTTTTCTTGAGCTGCTAGTCTCCGGTGTGTTTGCTCCCAAATGTGTTTTGTGCTGTCAACTGGGGAGTGCTGAGGTCGTAGTAGTGAGATGTGAGGCGATGGTAAGGAGAGGCGTGTCGGTAGTTCTCTCCAACGGAGCTATTGGCAGCAGGGCTTGTGTGTTTGGGGTGAATGGTGCGGGGGCGGTAGTAGTTATACTAATCTGTGCGCGTGGACCCGTCTTACAATTACATAATTTGGATTACCATGAGCAAGGAAACTTAGGCCATAATCCATAATTATTTGTTTAGTTGGCCCCATAAAAAAATAGCCAAACGATGAGCGGCTACATTTCTCCCGGGCGAAACTTGTAAATGAGTGCTTCATTTCTTTCCTTTTTCTATAGAAAACATTCCATCTATTCGTGTTCAATCATGAAAGTACAATGAACACCAGAAATAATAAAAATTACATGTAGATCCATAGACCACATAGAGATGACTACAAGCACTGAAGCGAGGCGAAGACACACACTGGCGTCATCGCCCTTCCCTCGTCGGAGCCGGACAAAACTAGTTGTAAGAAACAGCCGAGAAGTCTTCGTGCTAAGGCCCATAGGACCAGCATGCCAGAACTGCAACCGCCGTCGTTGAAGAGACGCGCAGATCGGAAGGATCCAATCTAAAGACACACGAATATAAACGAACGAAGACCGAATCCAAATAGATCCACTGAAGACAACGCCGACCAAATCTCACGTGATCTGCCGGAGACACACACTTCCATACACCCTGCGACGATGCTAGATGCACCACCGGAATGGGGGCTAGGCACAGGGAGCCGCCGCCGTCTTGTCCTTTTTTTTTGCAAAAAAAACTTCTAATTTACTCATCTTCAATCATGGCAATACAACGAGCACCAGAAATTAAAAATAATCATCCAGATCCGTAGACTGTCTTGCCTTTCTGAGAAAATAAACTCTAATAAAACCTAAAGAAACATCTAAAAAGGGAGCCCTCATGCCGGGTAAGGCTGGGATCCACCACACCATCATGGTTCAAGAGCCACCAAAGGTGAGACCGACCGGTGGCGGGAGGCAGAGAAAACCTGGTTTTTTTTTTGGAGAAGTGGCCACGGCTGGGTAGTGCCAGACGAACGAGTGTGTCATTACTCATATAGAATTACCCACGAGTGCTACATTTTATTTAGAAAAACAATGCACACGAGCACTTCAATTGTATTCCTGTTTATAACCAAAAGTAAAACGTAAAATTCGTACATCAGAAGACCAAGCTAAGAGTTGCATGTTGCATTGATCGTGCATCAAGCTATAACATTACGTCACTATCAATCAAAACAATATTCACGAAAAATGATCAATCAAATTTAAACACAATCTGATTACCAAATACTCCCTCCGTCCCAAAATTCTTGTCTTAGATTAGTCTAAATATAGATGTATCTAATATTAAAATGTGATTTAATACATTTGTATCTAGACAAATCTAAAACAAAAAATTTGTGACAGAGGAAATAATTGGGATGCCCCACCGGGGGGACACACATCACATGGACCGAGCTGCACATCCCTGAAGAAACGCATCCAAGAGCGTACCATCGTGTCAGCCAGGAACACATGGTGCGGGGCAGCCTGCTCGTGGAGGTGTCCACTGCTGACTGCAGTGGCTGCCGCTCATCATGATTTCTTTTGACTTTGAAGCAAAATGAAACACCTACTAGCATCTTACCACGCCAGTTGAGATTTACACTATACATTAGTACGGCCGTGTCAGTTGGCAACACACGGTGCTCGGCCAGGCTGCTAGAGGATGTGTCGAGTACTGAATTGCAGTGGTTGCCGCTCGTCATTTCTGGTAAAATTCAATAAGTGAGGATGATGCTTTCTTCATGACAGTCAAGCCAAATAAATTGGAGTGGCTGCTATTCTTCATGTCTGGAGCAACTCAATAAACGAGGGCCATAATTTCTTTCCGACTTTCAAGCAAAATAAACACATGTCATCTCTCAGATTTACACTATGTTCATCAGTGGCATTAGTAGAGCCGAGTTAGTCGGCAACACACGGTTCTCGGCCAGCCTGCTTGCGGATGTGTCGAGTGCTGATTGCAGTGGCTGTTGCTCGTCATGTCTGGTAAAATTCAATAAGTGAGGATGATGATTTCTTCATGACATTCGAGCGAAATAAGACACCTACCGTCTCATCACATCGGTTGAGATTTACTTTTTCATCAGTGCCATCAGTATGACAGTGTAAGTCAGCAACACACAGTGCGGGCCTAGCCTTCTTGCGGACGTGTCGAGTGTTGATTGCTATAGCTGCTTCTCATCATGTTTGTTACATCTCAAAAGATGAGCGCGATGATTTCTTTCTGGCTTTGAAGCAAAATAAAACACTTGCCATATTAATAAACGGGGGCAATGAACCCTTTTCCTTTTACATGAGAAATGGAACACTTGCCGTCTGAGCATGTCTATCATAGGAAGAGCCCACCAGGGGGCACATGTCACATGGGCCGAGCTGGGCGTCCATGAAGAAACACATACATGCGGGAGTAGGGCAACACACGGCGTAGGCCCGACAAGCTCGTAGATGTGTCGAGCACTCACTGGAGTGGTTGTTGTTCATCATGTCTAGTGCAACGCGAGTCATGAGGGCGATGACCCCTTTCAGTCTTGCACGAGAAATAAAAGGCATGCCATTTGAGCATGTCTACTATAGGAGATATAACGTCAACATTATCTTCAGTACCCTGATTTATCATTTTGTTGAAATACTTCTTTTCTTTGTGGCACATTTGCAACTTTAGATTGCTTGCATTACTTGCTTGTTATTTGATCATTGTTTTAATAGATATTCATTGTTAGATTGATTGCCCTCCCATTTCCCATCCTCCACTTCATGTACGACTATGCGCTCCATGTTCTCCTTTCCTTACTAAATGAAGAGTTTCACTCAAAATAAATGCTAAAACAAGAGTCGACATCTTAATTTTGGTTGTTTCGAGTGAGCTTTGTTCACTACCTTTCACCGTGGGACTGCCGTTGGCCGTCCTACTCCAACAAATTCTATGGTGTTTTTTGTAAATGTTGTGGGATGGGTTGTCTAGTTGGGTCATTCTAGTATGTTTTTGTGTGTGTCTTGTTTCCTTTGGTGATTTATAAATGCATGGTTGTTTTTTTAGAAAATGTAATTGCATATCACCACGGTCATACATGCAGCTGTGCTTAAACTTAATTTTCATCATTGCTAGAGAGCTTCATTCACCACCTTACACCCTGGGATTGTTGCCCTCCCCACTAACAAAATCTAGTGTGTTCCTATAAATGTTCGTAGACTGGTTATCTTCCTGGATATTTCTAGTAGTACCTTCATCTCAAAATATAAGACATTTTGTAGGCTAAACTAGCTTAGAAAAATGTTTTATATTTTGAGATGGAGGAAGTACGTTTTTGTGTGTGTCACCCCAGTCACACATGAATCTGTCACATTCGGCATTGCATCGCGATCAATCAAACATCTTTTTAGAATGGGGATCAATTAAACTAAACACAAAACAGTTTGCACATTAATTGGGATAGCCCACCAGGGGCTACACGTCACATCGGCCGAGCTGGGCATCCATGAAGCAACACATACATGGGGGAGTAGGGCAATGCCTTAGTACACCACTGGCAGCAACACTCGGCGTGGGCCCGACCTGCTCGCAGACGTGTCGAGAACTGATTAGAGTGGTTGTTGCTCATCATGTCCAGTGCAACGCAAGTCACGAGGGCGATAACCCCTTTCAGTCTTGCACGAGAAATAAAAGACATGCCATTTGAGCATGTCTATTCTAGGAAGATATAACGTCAGCATTATCTTCAGTACCCTAATTTATCATTTTACTAAAATACTTCTTTTCTTTGTGGGACATTTGCAACTTTAGATTGCTTGCACTACTTGCTTGTTATTTGATCGTTGTGTCAACTAGCACAGTGGTCGTCGCAAATGTGAGGCGTCATCTTTATGGTGTTAAATTGACATGGAAAAATGTTTCGAAATAAATAGTTCAAATATAATAATGTTGGTTGTAATAATTTGTGTAAGATTATATATTAGTGCATATAGTGAAAGTTTAGGTCCCAAGAGAGGAGTAATTTTGTGCATGACATTACATGAGTAAGTGCAGTTAAGAGCTGGGCTTGCGTGCAATATTTTTAGCCTTTTAATTTCAATATAAATACAAGTAGCGTAACTTTCCATATTTAACATTAAATTTCAAAAATAATTAAAAATTGCTAATTTTATGACATGAAATTGGAGTAAAGGTGTCAATTTAAGTTGAAAACACCATAATTTATTAAAAAAGGTTTTCCAAATTACATGACACTTTAGTTATTGTCTTTCAATTATTTTGTATCGTTTTAATAAGAAAAAAAAATTAGTGGAAACAACACAAAGACTGAAAACGACACAAAATATACATGAGCAAGAATGGAGAAGAGGCAAACCTAAAATATATGGATGGGTCTCGCTAACCCTTAAATCTCATCAACCATGTATGTAGAGTCCACATGTTTCCTTGCCTCCTGAAAATACATGAACACATTTTTTTATTGGGTTTTCAACATTTAAAAATGATTGTAGAATAAAATATTGGATTGCAATTTTCAAAATATTTTTTTAGAATTATTTTTAAAGAACTTAATTGTTTCTATATTAGAGAAGTAAGAGTAAGTGAAATTGTAAAGGATGAACATTATTGGACGGAAAAGGATGGAAGAAAAGGAGAAAAGGGTCGATATATTCACGTTTATAGATGTGAAGTATGTGTAGGTTCTGTTTCTTAAATCTGTATCCATGTACTCCCTCCATTTCAATAATCTAGTGTCGAGTTGAATATTAAATACAAATTACAATGTTACAAACGCGATAATTTGTTATTATTAATTAATTGTATTGCTTGGTTCATCTAGTATTTACAATATCATAAAAAATTCCATCAATAACACATGTGCGTAAGCTCCACGCACACGAAAGTTGATATTTCAAATAAATTAGCCGAGATTCATATCATTGATTGAAGGATGGAATACATAAAAGAAATCTAGCAATTTTGTCTATACAATATTTTTTTCCTGAGAATTTGAATATACCATCTGGTTCTTTTGAATTAACAATTAAGTATACCGGTTATTTCCTTATTTTTGCTAGAACATTTGGGCGAATTTGCTCATAGCACTATTTAGTTGACCAAGAAAAGAAGTACTCTAAAGAACTGAAACTTCGTGGCATGCATGATACCGTGTATACAGATTCATTATAAATATATCTGCCTCCATCTAGAGAAAGAGACGAAGGAGTAAAAAAAACATACCTGTCACGTAGCAGTACATAGCTTTGAGCTGTGTGTGCATGAGGTAAGTCCAAGATCAATCTGGTAGCTACTTTAAATTTGTCTACAAAATGAACGGCAGGGCAAGTCTTGGTCTCGCTCCCCGTTGTATGGATGCATCCATGATGCAAGCTTGAAACTTGAGGACTTCGTGGACATACCCGATAGATCATTGTAGGTACTGAGCCAACCGTCTGGCTCCCTGCGGCAGCGGCGGCGTACACACACGAACGGAAAAAGTATGTCATGTACTCCTCGCTGCATTGTTGGCGCCGCCTCTCACAGCGCAGCTTCTTCTCTACCTTGCAACTCTCTCAGCTCAAGGATTCTCTCACGAAAACATGCATGTGCTAAAGGTAGAAGAAGAGGACGCAGAAAATTTTGTGGCACCGCACAACTTGTGCCTTTTCCGTTTCTCTTACTCTCTTAACAATGGTCATGATTACATGAGATTAAGTAACCAGACTAACCCAGCCCCAATGCACCCACTAACCACTACCTTGCATGCACTCCACATAATTCTGCATGCAACACACACGGCCACGCAACTAACGGCCTGACCCACTAATCACTCCAGCACACACGCGTACAGGCTTGAGTCACCTCCAAGTTTGCAACAGCCATGAGCTTACCCAGGACACACTTGACGCACGCCACAACTGATTGTGTCCGCTTCTTGCTCCACCGTTGATCTGCCGCCGGACTTGGACGTTCTGACTCTACGGAGCTGTACCCATTTTGCTAACCAACACATCCATGCAGCAGACTACCTACTCATCACTAGCTTGTACACACACGTCATATCATCTCTACGCGAGTGTCTGGCCGCAGCCTAATGGTTGAGCAAGTCTACGTTCAGAACACTAAGTAAATGTAATGAAAAACCAAAAACAACAAGGTTAACTCTAACATGCATTGTATGGGGGCCTGCATGATGCAAGTTTGAAACCGGCTAGGTCCACATGTGCACGCTGTAGACGCCCCATCGACTGGCCGCGTGGCAGGGGCATACAGACGAACGGCAAGGCAATTCTTCATCCATCACGTACATAGCTCCTGGATGTATGAATGAACGCATGAGATAAGTGAAGACCCTGAAGTCCCTCGATCGTGTGTACACGGTGGATGTCCTATCGACCAGCCACAGAGAAGCTTGGCGAACATGGTGATGACTGCTTCTGTGCGGAGAAGCTAGGGGTAAACATATTAACCAAGGTATACTATGACAATTCATCTTACGCTCCGTTTGGATGTAGACATTGAAGAGCTTGGCATTGAATTGGCTCCAATGCCAAATATCCATGACATTGACATTGAGGTTCAATATTAATTTTGGTGTTTGGATGTGCATGTATCCAGCACTTGGAATCCATGAGGAGCAACAATTCCAAATCTTGTTTGGATGGTGAAAGTATTGAATTGCACATCGTACACGCACAGAGCAGGGCAGAGCACACACCGAGCAACTAGTGCAGAGCACACATATACTGGAACTAGCAAGGCACGCAGCAACGCGCACGGAGCAGCGTGGAGCATGGCCGAAAATCAGACGCGCGCATGCAAAGCAGCAACACGTGCACTGCTGTAAATCAGATGCATACCGAGCAGGCGCACACGGCCGGAAATCAAACGGACGCAGCCAAATACGAGTAGCTGCAACGACCGCGCTGCCGGCAAATCGGAGCTTCAGCGTCGGACTCGCCGCCGCCGTTCATGTCCAGACAGACTCGCCGCCGCCGCCGGTTGCATCCAAGAATGCCTAGGTCATCTCGGCCTGGGCAGTGGTGGAGGCAGCCTATGCACAGAGAAGCTGGCGTCCTGGATGGTGGAGGCAGCCGCTAGGGTCTTTGCAGAGAAGCCGCCGGTCAGCGGCGGCCGGGCGGTCCGGCCTCGATCTCCTAACGGGTAGGTGCATGTGCTGGTGAAGCAGATGACGAGTCCAGTGAAGGAGTAGCGAGGCGATTCCAGCGAATACGGAGCCCAAGCGCTATGTATTCACGGAGGGCCGTGCGTGTGTTGGCAAAAACTGTTCGATATCGTGACCGAATTCCACACCCGAATACCAGAGCCATCCAAACGGTGGCATTCTACGGTCTGCAAGCTCGGCGTCCTTGCTGCTGCGGTGGCGGTAAGTGTTGAGTCGGAGGTCAAGTTCGCCACGTTGTGCTGCTGGCAGCTTTGGAAACACCGGAACGCGGTTGTTTTTCAACGCATGCCGCCGTCCCTTGCTCGCCTGCTTTGCTGCTGTAGGGAGGACGCGGTCCTCTGGCGTGATCGGCTGTCTGAAGCTCGTCAATCGCACGTAGAAGGATGGGTGTGTGCGTTCTTGGCATTGCCTACGTGATGCTATCCTCGTCCCTCATGTAAAGTTGGTGTTTGTATCTATCTGGGAGTTTAGCCCACAATGATCAATATATTCAGGTGGGGA
>NC_041393.1:758802585-758838329 GCF_002162155.2 Triticum dicoccoides | reverse complement strand
GGTGGCATTCGGGCCAGCCCAATACCAATTATGAAATCCGGACTCCAATGTCTACATCCAAACGAGGTGTTGGGGCATATTGTAGAGAGTCATGGGTTGTGATCGGTTGGTTTGATTTTATTTTATTTTACACATAAGAAATTTAGGTCTATGGCTACAATTAATGTTTTACGTGCTAGTGCTGATGGCATGTTTTTCATTGAGGATATATTTTTGGGTAATGGCAACGGTGGGTAATTTTATTTCACTTAAATCTAATGATTATTAATCTTTAACTCGGCAGATAGACAGTGAGATGTTTCTGATTATTGTGGGATTTTCTAGCTTTGTCTCTATTTTTCGTCGTATTTTCCTTTTAGTATATAATAGAATAGATAGATATTCATTGTTAGATTGATTGACCTCCCATTTCTCGTCGTCCACTACATGTACGACTATCTAGTGTGTTGCCCTCAACCCACATTGTCTACTCCATGTTCTCCTTTCCTTACTAAATGAAGAGTTCCACTAAAAATAAACTCTAAAACAAGAGTCGACATCTTAACTTTGGTTGTTTCTAGTGAGCTTCGTTCACTACCCTTCACCCTGGGCCTGTCGTTGGCCGCCCTACTCCAACAAATTCTATGGTGTTTCTGTAAATATTGTGGGATGGGTTGTCTGGCTTGGTCTTTCTAGTATGTTTTTATGTGTGTCTTGTTTCCTTTGATTATTAATGGACATGGTGTAGTTTTTTTAGATAATATAATTGCATATAACCACGGTCGTACATGGAACCGCGACATCCGACATCGCGTCAGGAACACTCAATTTTTTTTCCAAACCGAGATCAAACTAAACACGAACACTTTACACAAGGTAGCCCACCTGGGGCACACATCACATGGGCTCCGCAAAGAATCACATCCAATAGGGTCTAGTAAAACGCCCTTGCGTTGCCACAGGCTTTTGAAAAAATTTAAGACGCTACTCACGGAGCTAAAATAATCAAGAACAATGCCTAACTCACATCTTTTTCTTGACAATCAGCTAACACACATCATACTATCGAAGCCTTCCCCACCTTCGGCCATCAGTTGGCCATTCACAAGAGGGCGGCGGGCGCGGGCGCTAAACTTGGTCATCTACGGCGTTGCGGCAGCCAAGATCGAGTTGGACGTGGGGGTGTAAGGAGGGAAACAAGCACATTGCAACGGGCAGTCGTGCCACGGCCTTTACCTTTTGTCGGGCAACAGCCAGAGGCCACCACGCTCCTCGGCTCTCCCTCCTCTCTTCCATGTCTGGCAACAAGATGAGCGAGATAGAGAGGAGGCAACCAAGATGTTTTTCTATATGGCGACCAAGATGCTTTTGTTTACTCATGCCACGGATTCCTTACAGCCCCACCTTCGAGCGAAAAAATATCTCTTCTTTCCAAATTTATCTTCTTTTGCTGCTTTCATTATTCTCGTCAAACAAGAATTGCCTTGCTATATAACCTTGCCAAACTAATATCATACACTTTTATGATCCACTAATATGAGTTCGTCATTATTTCGTTACTAAAAAGGATGGAACTCTAAAATGTTAAACAACATGCTACACCAAATAATGTGAACTGATTGTATAATCAAACAATTTAATTCAAAATTATAAGATCTTAGGCATTTAATTACAAAACCAATGTGTTTGTGTTTTCTCTTATGTTTGATCACTTTTGCAACCAAGTTCTTCTTGATATATGTACACCAATTTTAAAGCAAATGTAGAGTAGCAGAAACAACCATTTATCCCTTTTTCCTTCTAGAAATCCAGTAATAGACTAATGATATAGACTGCTCTGTTTCCTTTAGATGTAGGGTCCTCCTTGATTATGATGTAGGGTCTCGTCGGGCCATCGAAGCCCCTCCGTCGTCACTCCCTCCCCCATAACTACATCATCCTCCTTGAGTCACCGCGCCAACCCCATCCCGCGTCAGTCTGAGCTCCCGGCAGTTCCCGAGCGTTACTCACCCGGCCTCATGATGCACGATTCCGTCACCAGCATGCCCTTGCACCACCTCATGCATGCCTCCTTCACCGACCAACACCGGCCACGGACGAGGTCAACAGACACTAAGCCCTTGACCACTGTTGCGTGCGGTGCTCTCCCTGCAACAGTGTATCAATTTTCAAAATGGTGTATCAATTAGCTCTGGTGTTCTACTTATGGCTGAAAAAAATTGTCTTCGACTTTTTTATTTTGACCCAATTGAAATTAAGTGGTTGCAATGAAAAAGGAAATTGAATTAGATTACTTCACTATATCATACTACTAATCTATTCTAAGTAGATTCAAAGATAATATAATAGAAAGACTCTAAAGTATCAAATTCTTCGAAAACACACATAAGAGAAACTTAGATAACTGTGAACTCCAAATGCCTGAACAACGAATCAAATTTATAGAATGTGCACAAGCATGAGCACAAAAACACAATTTATGGAACCCAGAAGGTTTCATGGAGCAAAAATATTCTATTCTACATAATGATCTTTGCTCCTTGGGACTCATTTATACGGGTTTTTGCTTTGCTCTGACCTAGCATGCTGACCAGTCCCCCATATTTTTGTTTTAGCACAAAAATCATATTCATGGATAATATGAAACAAAATGTATATGAAAATTAGTCACCATGTACTGGACAGCAAACACAAAAGTACATGGATGGTATTAATATTACCTTGTATTAAAAGAAAGACTACAACATGATATATAAAATGACCAAGCAGTAGAACTGATGGCCAAACTTCTCAAAATTCTAGTAAGAAAATTTTGGGCAATCATAAAAAAATAAACAAGGCAGTAGCTAGTCCTTTGCAATGCTTGATTGTATACATGATACCTTGCCCTCTTACAATATTATTCTTATCTGAATTCACAAAGACGCTATCCTCTGTAGTCCCCAGCTCTGAGGTAAACCATGTCTTCTTCTCATCGTGTGCTGTCAATCCTGCAAAAGATACATATAAATCTCTCTTTTACGGTGTGTGTGTGTGGTGTGGACCTGATATTTAAAGGTAACATATTAGCCTTGTTCAAAAGAGTATTGTTCTCTTGTCAAGTTCCTTTGCATGTACCTACTATGGATAAGTTCATGCCATCAGATATGAAAATGTTAAAGAATCCGCAATAGTACCATCTGTTCACATACTAAACTTTTCTACTAAATGTGAAATATATAAAGATCCATCCAAACGAAATAGTATGCACTTGTTATGGATCAGTAGAAGTTAGAAGCAGCAACACCGCTGACATTACGGATCACCAGAAGCAAACCATGCACAAACAGAGAGAAGAAGAAAACCCATAATTTGAGAAAAAAACTATATGTTGAGGCCAGCCAAGATGTATACTGCAAAAAGGGTCCAACAGTTAAGTGATATTTCCAAATAGTGCCAATTCTAATATCTATATATAAAAAGCCTGTAACAAAAAAGTATATCAATGGATTTAAGATGGAGGAGGTATTTTAGATGGTTGGCCTCACCGGAAATAGAGGCGTCGGCTTGTGCTTGACACGGATATGACAGTAAGATCAAGATCTAGCTATAGCTTCAGCTCCATAGATTACATCATACTATTTGACATAGCAAGATCAAAATACCAAAATCCATCAGTTCAGCCTGTGAGGTTGGTACTCGTGCCATGGTGTCTAGGAAAATATGGGCATCGAGGTCAGCTGAGCACATGGTCGAGTGTAGTGGACAAACCGCTGTCAACCCGATCATGACCTAAGATACGGTGTGGACCTGCTGGAGGGAAGCCCAAGTGCAACTTGGATGATGGCGTACTTGGAGCCGGCGCCGGCTCTCCCGTCCCTGCGGCAGCACACGACCTGCTCCTCGGCCATGCATAGCCTCCTCCTCCATGACCTTCGCTTCCCTTCCAAGCGGCTGCCAGCGCAGCCGTTGCTCGCCTCCGGATGGTGTGTACAGCCACCGCTGCACGAACGTTGTGGCCCTGCCGTTCTCTAGACAGGCCTCTAGATCAGCCACAATAATTCACCTAGATTTGGACCACAGGTGTGCTACTGCCGCCTCCTCAAGCGCATTGACCTGGCACCGATGAAGCAAGCGTGCGTCGAGGAGAAACAATCATCAATTCATGTCATGGAGTACAACATTGCATAGTGCGAAAAAAATCACCTTCTTCTATTCGTCTCCTCAATCCAAGCTCGGCACCATGACTAATAGCACATCCAGCTCACAGCCCGCCAAAACTTTCACGAAAAACAAACAACAAAAATAATTAACTTGTAGCAAATCACTATGGAGATATGTTAAAATAAACCCAAAGTAACAATGGAAGAACAAATACACATCACTTGTCATTGTATATTTGTGATGATACATGCCATGTCACCCTTGCTAGATGCTTGCTAGAAAAGTCACTTTCAGAATTGGTTTATTATGAACATCTCCTTCAAAAAAACTCCTTATGAAAGGTGCTAGGACACATATCTTACATATCCCTCATTTGCATGGTCTTCCTCTACTCCTCCCTAGTTGAATCCATGTCTTCTCAATATTTTGAGATCAAAACTACTTTATACCATTAGTTCAAATATCAATTAGACGTATGCAAATTCGCTGTTTTGATGGAAACATAAATTAAGCAATAATAATTAGCCAAATACTCGTGTACACTGTCATGATTAAAGGAAACAAAATGCAATTCATTCACCAGAGTTCGTCAACTTACACAAAAAAGAGCATCATAACTTGTCAAAGTACAACCTTGTGGAGCAAAGATCATATGCTTGTGGTCAACTCCAAGAAGATCAAACAGGATCTCGAGCTCGCGCAGGGGCTCCTGCAAGAGGCCGAGAGGAGGGGTGTGAGCGACAACCTTGGTCTGCAGGGGTTACTGCAGGAGCTCACCGTCTAAGGCCGACGAGGCCGAGGACGCCCTCGACGAGCTCCACTACTTCATGTTATTTTATTGTGTTCCGAATCTCATACAAGTGTTGTACTACAGATGGAGTCCTACCGGACTACTGCATGCCAACCGTGCTAGACGTAGCATGACTAGAACTCTGTTTCGTGTCCACCAAGAAAGAGAGTTGTTTGCCCCTTTATATAGTACCGGCTAGTCATAGAATAGACGAGAGAGATCTCCACCAGATTAGCACGTAGAGGGTCTGTCGTCTCGTGCTTGTAATACTCCTCCTCATAGTGATTGCGCCTTCGTGCGTCCGTGGTTTTCTCTCGCAAGGGTTTCCACGTAAAAATCTGTGTCTCTTTCTCTCGTTTATTCTCGTTATTATCTAATAAGTGGTATACAGAGCCAAGTTTCATATACGAGATTTTTTAGACGAGAGAATTAGGGTTACGGCGTCCTGTGCACCGCCGCCGACGCGACTGACGGTCCGAAGCCAGATCGATTAATCCGACGAGACCGACAGGAAAACAATCTGCGCTGCTGCGTCGCCCTACAAAGTCGTGCGCTATCCACCGAGCAGTCCGATCCGCCGAGCCGCGCGTTGCTGCAGCTTCACGCCTCCCGTACAGGATCAAGCCCCGAGGAGGTCCAGAGTACGTGAGATTACAAGGCTAGGTCGCTGCTGCTTTGATTCAACCGGATCATTAGTACTACTACCAGTACCCACGTGAAGCCAAGTACAGGAGCACTACTTGGATTTGTTACTACTACACATCTCACGTAAAGGCTAGTACAGTTGAGTACTAGAATCAGTTTTTTCTCCTCAATTGCTATGTCCACGCGAAGGCTACCAGGTGCTATCTTCGCTCTGCATATTAATTCTGTCAAGAATTTTTTCTACGGGCTTGTACTACTTTGTGAACACAGATTTAATCTACTCATGGCATTCATGAAGTACGATGTTTCGCTGCTGGATCATGACACAAAGTTTACCCTATGGCAAGTCGAGATGCGAGCATTGTTGGCGCAAGCCAATTATCAGGATGCACTCAGTTTTTCTTCAAGGTGGAGTTTTTTGGGATTATGGCCCGTCGGGATAATGGATGTAATATTGCTGCAGTTATTTGAAGAACACAATTCAGTTATCAAGAAAAAAAGGGTATGGAGGAGGTAATTATTAAGCCTGTTGGTAGCCAGCATATACATTATTCTCTCCATAGTTTTTTGCTGTTAGGCGTGTGAAGGTTTTGTTTTGGTATTCATGCTCGTGATGAGAATCAGTTGAGGTACAAGAAGGAGATTGATTTGTTTCTGCTAGATACTACAACATTTAGCGCTGTTAAGTTTCAAGTGCAATTTAGTTGTCTTTGCTCTTTCAAGAGGGGTCTATTGCAGAGTTGAAACTCCGTTGCATGTTAAGATGGTTCCTTCATCCGACAGTTGTTCTACAAGGACAGTTTATGACCATGTCATGGATTTTCATTAACCACTACAAGTCGGCAGTTTTTTGGGTGCACGCGATGCCATCCGTACCATATGCTCTTGCTTGAGTATTGTTTGCCGAGGTTTGTGCTTTCTGTTTTGAAGCACGTTCAGATTCCGTGAGATGAGTTCTTCACAATGCGATGTGCACCAAGATGTTGCACTATGAGCTATGCGCTCGTTCAGGCACCACAGGAGATATGATGACTTATGTCATTTGATGATTGAGCAGTTTCAGTTTTTGAGGTCAGTGGCACAGACTCAGACTTTTATTGGGAGACCAAGTTTTGTTCGTCTGCTTTGTTGATAGTTGTGCTGTTTTCTGGACGACCTACTGATTGATTTGCTCAATATGACTTCATGAGAAGTTTATTAGTCCTATGGACGTTTCCAGGCACAAGGTTTACTTGTGATGACTTTAATTGAGGAGTTGATGCTATCTATGATTATTGTAAGGGATTTCATCTCAAGGTGGAGTGTTATTTTATTGTGTTCCGAATCCCATACAAGTGTTGTACTACAGATGGAGTCCTACCGGACTACGGCATGCCAACCGTGCTAGACGTAGCATGACTAGAACTCTGTTTCGTGTCCACCAAGAAAGAGAGTTGTTTGCCCCTTTATATAGTACCAGCTAGTCATAGAATAGACGAGAGAGATCTCCACCAGATTAGCACGTAGAGGGTCTGTCGTCTCGTGCTTGTAATACTCCTCCTCATAGTGATTGCGCCTTCGTGCGTCCTTGGTTTTCTCCCGCAAGGGTTTCCACGTAAAAATCCGTGTCTCTTTGTCTCGTTTATTCTCGTTATTATCTAACACTTCATCATCCAGGACCAGCTCGACGGCACTGATTATGCGGTGCCTGATCTGGGCAATAGCCTTTGGGATCCTGCTCACCACATCCGCCACGCCATTCTCCACACTGTTGGTAACTTTGTCCTTCCATGCTTTTCTTGTTGGCTGATGCAAGATGATGATCATGGTGCTGCTGTTATGAATGACCCTCACAGTACTACCAATCCCGGTAGTGGTAATGATTCTCCCGTTGATAAGTTGCCATTTGACAGAGTTGCCATGTCAAAGAAAATTAAATCCGTGATACAGGACTTACACTCCCTGTGTGACAGTGTCTTCAGGTTGCTCCAAATACTAGTTCCACACCATGACAGCCCCCCAACACTGTACCAAAGACAGCGTGTCACAGGATCGACCATTACGCAAGATACATTGTATGGGAGGACAGCCATTTTTAAGAAAACCATAGACAGAATCCTAACCACTGCCACAAATCAAGGGGAAACCCTTTCTGTTCTTCCTGTATTTGGTCCAGGGGGTATTGGAAAGACAACCTTCGCCCAACACCTATATAATGATAAAAGCATAGAAGAGCACTTTGTTGTTAAAGTCTGGGTATGTGTATCGACTGATTTTGATGTTCTTAAGCTCAGCCAACAGATCCTTAGCAGCATACAAGAAAGCGACTCTCCAAATTAAACAACAAGTTTAGACCAGCTTCAAATATCCATCACACGGGCTCAAGTCTAAAAAGTTTTTAATTGTGTTTGATGATATATGGAAATGCGATAATCAGGGTTGGGAAAACCTGCTAGCTCCTTTGAGGAAAGGCAAAACCAAGGGTAACATGGTTCTCATTACAACTCGATTTCCGCACATAGCTAAAGAGGTGGCAAGAAATGACCCAATAGCACTGCAAGGTCTGGAGCTCGGTGACTTCTTAAAATTCTTTAAAACACAAATATTTGGGGGAAACAAGCCTGAGTACTGCCAAGAGGACTTAGATGATCTTAGAGTTGGTATTGCAAAGAAGTTGAAGGGTTCACCTCTAGCAGCCAAAACAGTTGGTCGATTACTAAGGAAGGAAAATTCTCGGGAACATTGGAAAAGAGTTCTTGAAAACAATGAGTGGCAAAAACAGGAAAATAATGATGACATTATGCCATCGTTAAGGATTAGCTATGATTACCTTCCTTTCCATCTAAAAAAATGTTTTTCATATTTTTCCTTGTTCCTGGAAGATTATAAGTTTAATAATTTAGATATTTCATATTTTTGGATTGCACTTGGAATAATAGAGAAGGATGAGAATTACATAGAAGAACTAGTAGAGAATGGTTTTCTGGTGAAGAAAGGTCAATATTATGTAATGCATGATTTATTACATGAACTGTCTCGAAATGTTTCGGCACAAGAGTGCCTCAACATACAGTTCAGGTTTTAGGGTTGATGCCATCCCAAAAACTGTTCGACATTTATCCATCACAATGGAAGGTGGATATGAAGGGAATTTCAGGGTAGAAATGGTAAAATTGAGGGCCAAGATAGACATTGGCAAATTGCGAGCTTTGATGATTTTTAGAAAATACGGAGAACCAATTGATGGTGTATTAAAAGATATGTTTAGGGAAATAGAGGGTCTCCGTGTCCTATATATAGTAGGAAAAACTTTGCCACTCAATTTTTCAAAACTTGTCCACCTTCGATACCTAAAAATTACTATATCATATCCAGACCAAGGGATCGAAATGACTTTGCCTAGTACACTCTCCAGATTTTATCACTTGAAAGTCTTAGACCTTGGAGGCTGTGGTAGGTATATATTACCAAAAGACGTTAGCTGCCTCATCAGTTTACACCATTTTCGTGTTAAAAAAGAACTCCATTCCGGTGTTCCTAGTGTCGGAAAGATGAAATTCTTGCGTGAGCTGAAACAATTCTGTGTTAAGAAAGAAAGTGTTGGACTTGAACTGGAAGAGTTGGGGGAACTAACAGAGCTTGGAGGTAAACTCAGTATACATAATCTTGAGAAGGTGATAACCAAGGAAGAGGTTGCAGAAGCAAGGCTTGAGTGTAAAAGATATTTAAAAGAGCTGAGGTTAGTTTGGGGTACAGATCACCAACATAGCATAGAATATGATGTTCTCGATGCTCTTCAGCCACACCATAATCTTGGAGCACTGGGCATTATAAATCATGGTGCTACAACTGGTCCTAATTGGTTGTGTCGTGACAATAACCTCAGAGAGTTGGGGTCTCTCCACCTAGAGGGTGTGTCTTGGGACACCCTTCCACCTTTTTGGGAGCTATTGCATCTCACATCACTCAAATTGATCAACATCTCTGTACTTCGTGAGATCAAGCCTGGTGTTTTTGGTGTTATAGACAAAAGCTTTGAGCATTTGAAGCGGATCGTTCTTGGTAATTTGCCTGAATTTATTGAGTGGGTTGGGGGTACAAATGTCCATTCTTTTTCAAGGCTGGAATACATCAGTTGCAGAGATTGTCCCAATCTCTGTGCAGTGCCTTTCCTGGAGTGCTCTGTCTCTTACACCAATCTGACCAAATTTCATATTGTTGGTTGCCCTAATTTGGCTCTGCCCCCCCATGCCTCACAGGTCCACACTGACAGTATGTCATGTAACACTTGCTTCCACAGAGCTGATTTATGAGTACGGGTACATGAGAATTAATGGGTATAGTGGTGAGCTGGCCTGGCATAACCTGCATGGAGTAGAGCTGATGAGGATTAGAGACGTGTCACACATTTCAATTACAGAGATCAACAAACTGAAATCCCTAACAAAGCTACACATCAGCAGATGTGTCATCACGTGCGGTGGATTGCAGGACCTCACGTGCCTCGAATCACTTACAGTAAGAGACTGTGGCAACTTCTTTCGGTGGCCCATTGAAGCAGGTCACACCAACAACAACCCATTCCCTGCTTCCCTTGGGATACTTGAGATCAAAGGAGAGCCGGGCCTGCAGTCGATGGCTCAACTCTCAAACCTCACTCGTCTAACAAGGCTAGAACTGGTGGACTGTGAGAATTTGAAGCTGTATGCTGGGTTTAATCCTCTCTTCACAACCAACCTCAAGGAATTGGCGGTCTATAACAGTGGTCTTAGCCGCTCTATATCAGCCGATCTGTTCTCGGAATTGGTGGAAGCAAGGAACAACCTATCATTCCCCGCAGGCTCCTTCCGTTTGGAAGAACTTGAAGTGGATTGCATCGCAGCGGTGCTTGTTGCTCCCATCTGCACCCTCCTTGCCGCTACCCTCAAGATTTTGAAATTCACTCATGATCCGCGGGAAGAAAGATTCACTCAAGAGGAAGACAGGGCTCTTCAGCTCCTCACCTCCCTCACTTCGATCGAATTTTCAGATTGCACGAGTCTGCCTTCCGTTCCTCAAGGGCTACACAGATTTCCTTGTCTATGGCACCTACATGTCTTTTGTTGTCCCCAAATCCGATGTCTACCCAAGGATGCCTTCCCCACCTCTCTCATGCATCTATGCTTGAAGGGTTGCACTCCCGAGTTACAAGAGCAAGCCGAGATATTAAAGAGAACAGAGCCAGGTTTTTGGGTTTGGATTGACTAGCACAGGGTAACAGGCCTCCTGTTATCTATCTAGTATGTATTCCTTCTTTTCTTTCCTTCTTCTCTTTCTAGGAAATCAGTCCCATGATTCTTCTGTTTTATAGTAGTACTAATTAAATAGTTAAATCTGACAGGTGGCTTAATTACCGGCACAGCTGCTCGATCGTTTCGGCTAATTCCATCTACACAATTAATTGTGGTACCTGTTGTTGTTTCTCACAGTAGAGCACACCAGCAGTGTTTGAGATGGAGTAGGAGCAACACTCACAGAAGTATGCATGCATGTTGAGCAGCACGCTGGCCGCTTGTACCTCTTTTTGAGATGGAGTAGGAGCACTAGAGTAAATTTTGAAGGAAGGCCAAGACGACACTATCGGTCAACCTGGAGGTGAACGGCTGCACAATTTTCCATTTATTGTTAGGTACAGTATCGTTAAGAATGTGGATTCTTTTAGGCTGAGCATTCATATGTTGATATTCTGAACTTACGTACGTTTGTTACTGTTAGAGATATATTTGAGTTACATGTATTTGGTAGTTTAGGATTCCTATCTTATCTCTAGGAGAGGCGTCTTGTCCTCCAAGTCTTGTACTCAATATATACTCGCCCTCGAGGCTCGATAATACATCCATCATATTCCGCAACAATTCCTCTCTCTCCCTTCTAACATGGTATCAGACTAATCACGATCCAAACCCTAGCCGCCGCCGCTTTCGCACCCACACGCCGCCTCCGGGGCGGTCGGCCTCCATGACCGCCGCCGGGGGCCGTGCTGCCCGTACCTAGGGTTCGTCCGCCGGTCGTGTCGACCGGCTGCCCTAGAGAGTCTTTTTCCCGATCCTTTGATCCGGGTTTTCTCTCTCTCGCCGGTCATTTTGATCGGCGTCTACTTTTCGGTTTTCCGGTCTATGTGATCCGGTTTGCGTCGCCCGCCGCCGCCGTCGACCCCCACGCCTCTACTCCGACATCGGCGTCGATTTCACCGCGCGTCGACCTCCCGTGGTATGCGCCGCGCCATCTCCCTTGGCGCGGGAACGCCACCGTCCGCGCCGGTCTTCGTCACGCTATCAGGGTTCTTCGCCTACTTCGAGCACCGCCGCCGCACTCCTAACCTAGCCGCCGCCGCACTCCTAACCTAGCCGCCGCCGCCGTAAGGCCGCCGTGGCCGCTCTTCTTTGGCCGCCGCCGCCGCTACCTTCGTAGCCGCCGCCGCCGCTCGTCCACCCCCTTCGTCTTCGTCCAAGCACCAGCTCGTCGCCAGCGTCGCCATCATCTACCCCGACCACTTCGTCTACTCCGACCACCGTTGGTGACATCGGCCCTGCGCCGATAGACGCCGCAATTGTCGTCGAGTTCTTCTCGGCTGGCTCCTCCGACTTCTCCGACATGGCGTACAGCTCGTGCAGGTCCCTCGTCTACACATGACCGGTGCTGGCAACACCGATGCGTCCCTTCATCCACGACGTGTCCCCGGGCCTGGCAAGCCTGGTCGGCGCTTCGTCAACTTCGTCTTCGTCCGTCTACGCATGCCCGGTGCTGGCAACACCGGTGCGTGCCTTCGTCCATGATGTGTCCCCGGGCTTGGCAAACCCGTCGCGACGCGTCGTCAACAACATCTTCTTCCCGGCGCACCACTACTTCGACACCCTTGCGCCCATGCTAACTCGGCGCCCCCTTGCGCCCGCGGCTCCACGGCGACTTCCTCGACACCGGCCACCCCGACTCGACATCGACCACGGCATTCTTCGCACGGCTACCTCGACCACGGCTACACCACCCTACGCTCTCGGCTACATCGACATCGGCACAAAGGGCTATCATCCGCTTGAGCAACTCGTCGGCTTCCTCTACAGTCAATGCGTCCGCGACGCGACACCGTCCACGACGTTCCCGCTAGGACTGCGGGGGGATGTCAGTCCGTCGGCTGATATTCTCTCCAGTCTGACCGTCCGCGACGCTCATGTTGTTCGCAACGCTACCGCTACGACTGCGGGGGGATGTTAGAGATATATTTGGGTTACATGTATTTGGTAGTTTAGGATTCCTACCTTATCTCTAGGAGAGGCGTCTTGTCCTCCAAGTCTTGTACTCAATATATACTCGCCCTCGAGGCTCGATAATACATCCATCATATTCCGCAACAATTCCTCTCTCTCCCTTCTAACAGTTACTCTGACACAGCAGAACAATTTTGGTCGACAATGGCTTTGGCATCCGAACAATAACACAGTGACAACAATATATGTCTTGAAGGAGCTGTGCAGTTGTACTCGTAGCATGTCAAAGGTCAGTCGATCATTCTTTCCTCGTTTTTTTTCCTTCATCTCAGTTTCCCTACTAAAGCTAAGAAAAATGCACTGCTGCAAGAAATGGAATTACATCAACCACTCATTCACACTTTTCTTGTTTCATGTGGCATCACCATTCAGGTTCAGTTGTTTCCCAAACAAACGGCGCCCATTTCCTTTCTCATCCCCGTTTCTTCCTTGTTACTTGTACGGTTTTCGGCGCGGTTTCCCTCATAAATAGGGTCAATTTGTTAAGATTTTCAATCCAGTTTTCCTTCCAAACTGAATCAGTCCTCTTGCATATTGAGCACTTTGAGTAATATATTCTAAAAAAACGTGCAGAGCAAGGTGTCATCATGACCTCTTGCAAGCGGACAGAGACGACTGTCTAGTTGGGGCTGGTCGTGGCTCGAAGGCACTGCATGTTTGAATGCCTATATGTCTTCCAATTATTCAATAAAGTATCATCAAGTGGATTTGCTTGCGGATTCATATGTTCGTTTCTTGACCTTACGAGTTATGACCACTCTGATTCTGCAGAACAATTACGGCCGACGGTGGATTTGGTATTTAGGACTGGGTTCATTGGTTGCTTCACCCAAACGATAACAATGGAAGGAACAGAAGTATCATCATGCGGTAGCCGTGCAGTTCTAACAGGATCATTTCAAAGTTCAGTCCATCACCCTTTGCCTCCATTTTTTTTGATCTATTCTTTAGTTTATCATCTCAATAGTGCTTGTTGCTCCTATCTGCAGTTTACTCGCCACCAACTACTCTCCACACATTGGAGTTTGGGAATGATGATGGGGTGGAAAGCTTCATGAAAAAAGAAGGGAAGATGCTTTCAATGCATATGGTGTAAGCAGCACGCCCTATTTGCTCCATTTTGGTGGTATAATGTAACTATGTTTCCTCACAATTGTCTAAACATCTCAATGCTAAAACAGGGTACGTTATTTTACATGCTCTTGGTCAGTCCATGGTACCACCCGCTACCAACTGCATCTTTTGTAGATTGTGGAGATTGCATATATGCATGGTGATGTTTCACTGACCGGCGTCCTTCAGAGTTTTGGTTCCTACTTAGCAGGTTCACCAACTGATCAACTCAATGTAATGAATTCTATCAATGAAGGAGTACTCATCAATGAGCTCCATTCATTTCTTGGATTATATTCAGAACCATTACAGTCAACTGTCACCTTTGTAGTTGGAATTCAGAACTTGGTTGTAACATACATCCAAACTATAACCACTAATGGAAGCATATGTCGTGATGTGCTGAAGAAGCTTCTGAGTTCTTTATCGACCATCAATCTCAAAAGGTCAATTCCGTCGTTCTTTCACTTATTTTACAAACGAAAAAATGAGAGGAAAAGTATTTATTTGTTCCCATTCATGTGGCGCATCATTCTTCAGGTGTTTCCCTCCTTAGTGATTCACTGATGCATGCATTGGCTTCCCATTGACTGGACTGCATATCTTGTGTTTCACAAATCACAAGACTGACAATTGGTGCGGAAGAGCAATTTATCTTCCGGTATGATCATATCTGAGTTGTTTCTATATATAGGAGTGGTTGTTACTTACTGTATATGGTGCAGGTAACACTGTTAGATGTGTATAGTTCCTTCTCGGTGTATCCCCGTTGTATAAGGGGTTTTCTGCACTTTGACACACATGTATATGTAATGGCCTTTGGCCCTCAGGAAAGATAGTTGCTCATTACCAAACATGGTATCAGATGTTAGGTTCCCCTCTCCCCCGCACGCTGCAACTCCGTGCTAGATTTCTCCCGATTGCGGCCTATCCCGTCCCAACAAACACGTCTTCTTTTCTCCACTTCGTTGGTTTAAAGCAAAAATGTATGCCTAGCCGTTTTTCTGAATATATCTCAATGCAAATTAAAATATGTTTCATGCAATATTAGGAACAGGCTGATTATTAGTTCATATCGTCCATGCTAGATGCTAGCGCTGACTAGACTCACTGTCAACCTTCAGAATTTCAGTTTGTATTAACAGGTTCACCTGTTAATCTAAGACTCAAAGTAATGACTGGGAAATTATATCTTTGAATCCCATTACCATTTTTATCATTTATCGAGTCTTACATTCGTCACTTCGATTCTACTCCCTCCGTTCGGAATTACTTGTCACAAAAATGGATGTATCTACAACTAAAATACATCTAGATACACTCATTTCTTGGACAAGTAATTCCGAACGGAGGGAGTACAGAACAATTCACAGCCAAGAGTGAATTTACAAGTTTGCATTCAAAGCTCTGTCTAGATGTCTTGACTGAGAGCTGAGCGGTTCTGCATAATTGATCATCTCAAAGGTACCTAATTACTTCCCGTGGTGGTGATTCATTGCCAAAGTTTTAAATAGCCGGCTATAGCCCAGCTATAGCTGTTCGAGCAGGTGCCGCTATGTGGCATAGCCTGCTAAACTTGCGAAATAGCGGGCTATAGCCTCGCTATAGCTGATTTGGAGGGCCGCCGCTATTTGCCATAGCCCGTTTTTAAAAACACTGTTCATTACCTGTTTCAAACAAGTTACATTTCATATTTACTCGTGGCATGATTCAGGTTTTTGGTGCTGATTCATTCCATGTATCTGGTGGCAGCATCAACGCTCAGCTGTGTGTCAACAACGTTCAGAGTTTCAGTTTCAATTTTACCAGGTTCACACCTGTTGACCAACGACTCAAAGTAAGGACTGAGCCACCAATATCCATGATGATGAATTTCCATGACCTTGTTATCCATTTTCTGAGTCTTACACTCCTTACTGCGATTCTGCATAACAGTTTGCAGCCAACGGTGATTTCAGAAGCTAAGTTTGTTGTTAGTTTGTTACACATCCGAACAACAAAATTAACGTGCCGAGAGTTGCGAGAGCTCAGCATAATTGACAACTTCAAAGGTAACTAATTACATCCAGTGGCGATTCACATTAAAACAAGTTTTATAGTGCATGTTGTCATTGTGGTGACATCATCGATGATTCAGGTTTTCTGGTACTAATCTGTTTCATGCATGTCGCGTCATCATCGTGCAGGTGTCCCCCTCCCTCTTGACGAGGGAAGACACTGAAGAACGCCATTTGTCTCTCTCTCCACCTCCGCAACAGCCTCCAATATTCCTGTCATGGCGCATCGCTGCCATTTCGTTTTCCTCTCAGGCCAGATTTGGAGCCGCTGCGACATCCCAATTAGGCAGTGCTCTCAGACTGCTCTAATTCCTTGTGCATACAGAGTTTTGCTGTAATATAGTAGCTAGCTTGTTGAAAAAGTTTTGTTGTAATGCTGCTACAGACTGAGCATTTATGCACGCTTGAATAAATTGTCCATTCCTGGATTCAGTCGTCCTGCGCGCAAGGGTCCCAGGAGTCATCCACTGTAACCCGAACTCACAGCGTGGAGTAAAACGAACGACCATATTTGTAACAGCAAGGTAAAAAGTATACATCGGGATGGAATGCGCGAACCGGATTCACCCCAACACGCTAATGCTAATGCACCAGCTATGCGGGTAGCATAGTGTGGTTTGTAGGTTAGATTATACTTCATTCAAAGAGGCAACACAAATCATTGTGTCTCAGCACCTAATTAACATGCCCAATAACAGAGAGGAAAAATGTGCCGCGTATGGTCGGGTTCGGGCCAGGCCCGCCCTTGCGCTCGCTGCCGCCGGCCTTGTTACCTACCGTACATGCTTACTCAGTCCGTGTGCAGAGTTTGCTAACTCAAACGCCATGTCCACACTTTTCCGCTGAGCTTCCGCCAGCATCTCTGAGAGCTAGTTAGCGTCCTGTTGCATGCAGGATCTCTCTTTCTTCAAAGCATCACCACAACAAATTCAGAGTTAGTTAGGGGCATGTTTCTATATGATGATGATGACGGCTCTGGAAAATCTTACATGTTTCTGTAGCATTGACCAGTAAATATGTTCTTCATACTGTGATTGCACCTTAGTTCCGGGGAAAAAGCTCAATCGTTGTAATGCTTCTACTTCGCACTGGACAGTTCCATTCTGCCTAGCTTGCTATGTCTGACGAACCTGGACCAGCATTTCCTGTTTTTCAGATATGTACTAGTTACTATTAACAGTTTGCTGCGCACTTCAATTATTAGTCCTTTTATTCTTGGATTGTGTGTAGCACGATAAGAGCATATACTCCCGCCCTCTGTAACAGCAGGTAGATCGCAAAAAACAGCAAAGTAAAATAAATAGGAAAGGAACGCAAGAAATGAGTTTTTCAGTCAACTCCACTCTCAGCACATTTCCAGGATTAACCATTTTTCAGCCTCGCGTCAATCTTTCTTCTCCATGGAAACTTGAGATACATGCTGCACTTGACACACCCCGCCGGCTTCTGCCACTGTAACATGCATCAAGGAAATTAACTGCACGGTACAAATTAAGGACTCCTGAAAGGAATTTTCTTCAGAGATCACACACCATACACTGAAATAAAATGTGACCAACGCCCTCCAAAGCAGTCCAAAGCATTGCATATCACGCACATGCTGATCCCAGCCAATTACAAACTGTTCGCAAAAAAAGAAAAAAGAAAAAAAAAGTTGTGAACAGCCAGCTACATAGCACACAGTGCTGTGATTTCATTCATAAACTGCAAGTCTGGTACACACACACGCACACCTAGGTCACATACATCTTACTGCCACAACTCTATCTGTAGATGACAGAACATGTAACCAAAGAAGTAACGAATGAAACTAAGCACTATACCACTTGGCAGGCCTTCGGGGGATCGTATGAGATAAGCTCCAGCACAGTTCCATAGATACATCACAGAAGCAAACATAGGTGTGTGAAGCTTTAGGATTTTCACACTTTAGGAGGAGGAAGAAAGCATCGTTCAGTGGCAAGCAGAAGTTTCCCAGGGGCCATGCCTTCCTCCAAAAACCACTCTGCCACCTGAGCCATGATGAACAAAATGTAGCATTCCTGTCAGACAGAATGTAAACAATTTCTCGTTTTGTACTTACTACTGTACTTAGGTTGTGTCATGTCAGGTCGATGGTTGATTTTAAATGGAGCACAAAAGCACCGCACGTGATCATCTGCCAGAGCAAAAATCAACACGGAGAGTTGCTTACCTGCGGATTTGAATGGATGGAATTAGCTCTACATCACAACTGCCTCGCCTCCTCGGTCGCTCACAGTGATGGCTGCTGCAGGCTCCTTTGCTTGTACTAGTTCTTCGGGTAAAGCTTTGGAACAACGAAAAATGAATGAACATTAATTTGCATTGTTGGCCAGACAGAAGCGAATTAAGCTAGCTTATTGTGTCAAAGCCTGGCTTCGGGAGAGAAAAAGCTTACCTTCCTCAAACCAATGATGAAGGGCGGGGTGGTTGGGATGGACGTCCAATGCTTTGTTCAGCATATCAGCCGCTTTCTGCACTGCTGCCAAGCAGTCTACCTCAGACCAAAGACGAACCGTGACTTTGTGTAGAGAAGGGAGGTGCCGCACGTCGACATCCAAGTCACCACCAGTGATGTGCGATGCTCGGGCACAGAAGTCAATATATTCAAGCCTGGGCATAGATCCTCGTGGAAACATAGATGGCCCCGTCTGGAAATTATAGAGGATACACTCTCTCAGGCAAGGGAATGCATCATGGCCAATGATGAATCTTTTGACAGGAGTGTATTGGGCTCTGGTGGTGTTCAGATTGAGGAAACAAAGAGCGGGCAATTTCCCAAGGATCTGAATGTCAACCTCCGGCCTCACCCTGTCCACTTCTATCAACAAGTAGGAGAGGACGGGAAGCAATGATGAATTCATCCATCTAGGCAATGTTGAGGTACAACTATCAAACCAAAGTGCATGGAGGCGTGGAGGTGGCACCCAGCCGTCACAGTTTGCATCGAACCTTGCATTTCCATCATGATAAATCTCCAGAGTACGCAAGTTCTGCAAATTGGCCAAGGACGTCAACAAGGAATTACACACACTCTCGTCGTCTCCCTCCCACAAAATGCGAAGCACCCTCAGCTTCACTAGCTTGCCTAGCTCTTTCTCAATCGCATTAGTACCATCCACCGTCACAACACTCAGCTCTTCTAAGGACACCAAGTTGTCTATCCCAACTGGTAATCTCGTGTTCTCGTAAACATATAGGCACATCAAATTTCCTAGTCGAACAACACTTGATGGCACCTCCAAAGATTGAAGCTGAAGTCCAATGCTCTCACCCACCACGAACCTGAAGTCCAATGTTTGCAAAAATTGAAGTTTTCCTATTTCAATGGGGAGAGCGTCAACCAGTGTACCTTGTAGCCCTAGGTACCTCAGGTGTAATAATTTCTCCACACACCTAAGATCAATTTGGTAGCTATTTTTCCAAAGATCACAACCTGATAAGTCCAACACACGCAGCAGTTGGAGGCTTGAAAGAGACCGGATCAGATTATCATCAGTTCTAAACAGAGTAACAGACCTCAACTTTGACATACTTGTGGCATCAACCTGATGAGTGGTGAGCTCTGACATGCTATTTTGAAAGGATAACCTACGAACCATGCTATCTGAATTGTTCTTGTTATGCTTAGAGCCATCCCATATAGTAACGAAGTTTTCTTCACTCGATAGAGAACATATGAGATCAAGTACCATATCGTGTACTCGACAACCTTCCGCCCTAAATTCAGCATCGGAATATATTGGCTGAATCAAGTTTCTGTTTATCAGCTCACTGTAATATGTCTCTCCAACCTCAAATAGGCTAATTTCTTGGTGTCCACCTCGGATAAAGCCTTCAGCTATCCACCTCCATATCAACCCGCTTCTATCTATCCAGTGATCTTCTGGGAATATACTGAGATATAAGAAACAAGTCTTGAGATGTGAAGGTAGGTCATAATAACTAAATGATAGTATTATTTCCATATCCTTCGCGGTGCGGCCTTCCGCAAGTCCACGGCCAATAGAACTGAGTACCTTGTCCCATTCATACTTTGGCCTTATGTGTTGATCATTACTGGCTAAAAGACTAGCTATAGTAATAATGGCTAGTGGTACTCCATCACATTTCTTCAAAATTTCTCTAGATACTTCCTCCAATTCAACGGGACATTCACTTCCTTGAGAAAATATTCTTTTGTGGAAAAGGCTTTTGGAGTCATCATCATCAAGAGATTTCATCTCATGAATAATATCACCACTAAATGGGCAACATGCTTTAGAGACACTGTTTATGCGGGTTGTTGTTATTACTCGGCTGCCAAGATCGCTCCTAGAGAAAGCACACTTGATAATTTCCCATGCTTCTTCATCCCATATGTCATCAATCACTATCAAGTACCTGTGTGATTTTTTAGAGCTTTAGTTCATAGATCAATGAAGACGTCTCTCTCTCTCTCTCTCTCTCTCTCTCTCTCTCTCTCTCTCTCTCTCTCTCACACACACACACACACACACACACACACACACACACACACACACACACACACTCCCTTCGTCCGGAATTACTTGTCGCAGAAATGGATAGAATGGATGTTTCTAAAACTAAAATACATCTAGGTATATCCATTTCTATGACAAGTAATTCTGGACGGAGGGAGTATATCTTAGCAAAGATGGGGTGATGATATAACCTTGGAATTTAAATCAATGAGTTCGTTGAATTTAACTCAATGGGTTCATACCTCCGATCCTGAAGAAACGCTCTCAGCTCGTTGATGAGTTGTTGATTGTCTTTAGCAGATTCATTGATGTCTTTAAATGTAATCTTATCAAGGTCGTACAACATCTTCTTGAAAATACTTGTTATATTGGGATTTCGAGAGACTGGAAGAAACACTCCACAGTCAAACTTCACTATGATCTTGTCATACACTGCTTTGGTGAGTGTTGTCTTGCCCAATCCACCAAATCCAACAATAGACAGTGTTTTGAGTTGTTTGCTGGACATGTCATCTCCATGAAGCAGCTTCTGGATCAGCTGGTCCCGTATGCCCTCGATGCCAACGAGCTCCGTGACATCTTTGTACACAGCCTTCAGGCGAGGGTCAATGGTATTCCCCTCACCCTTGGTGTGCTCCTCAAGCATGTACCTTTTACGGAGATCACCCAGCACCTTGGCGCGCCTCTGCGCATCTTGGACGGCGCCGGAGATCTGATGGAGAGCCTTGCCGTTGCTAAACAGATTTTTGGTTCGCTTGATGAACTTCTTGACTCTGTTCTTCATGTTGTTGGGGCCGACGTCGCCATGGCTGTCGTGGTGCAGGCGGACCATGTAGGTGTCCACCGCATCCTCCATGTTGTACGAGAGCTCCCGGACTTTGGCCGCCCAGATCCGGACCGGCGGTTTGAGCTGCTCCGCCGGCACGTCGCCAAGATCATGGAGGACCGCGTGCATCATGTCCAGCTCCTCGCGGAGGGACTCGACGCGCTTCTTCACCCGCTTGTCCAGGGTGAACTCAGCCACGGCCAGCTCGCCGAGCTTGCGGAGGAGGGGGATCAACGCCGCAGTTGCACCTTGCATGGCTCCAGTTCTGTGGTTTGGATCTACAGGCGGCGGGTGTGGTGTGTAGGCGTCTACGATAGAGCTGTTTGCTCCGGTTGTGTGGTGACTGGTGAGGTAGTACTAGTGAGAGGTGAGGGAGACAGGTAGACAAGACAGACCCATATTCATCTGGCTACATTAATTATCTGGATTAGTTAGGGGCGATGGCAACCTACACCATAATACAAAGTAACATGCTCTCTCAGCCAGAGCGCGTCGCCAAGGCAAATTAAGAGATTCGACCAACGTCAAGTTTGCAAGAAAATAAGCACTTCAAGCCCCTAAAAAAATCACTTCAAGAAGAAGAAATATGAATTTCGAAAAAAAAGAAGAAATATGATGGAACAGTTTGTGAAAATATCAACGAGGGCTCCATTTTAAAATGTTTATTTTTTTGTTTTGTTACGGTTTGTGTCATGTTCAATAGTCGAGACGACGGCGGCTGGAATAAGGTTCTCCCTGCTTAACCCCGGTCCCGGTGGTGCGTCTAGCATCATCGGTGGACGTGTGGAGGTGCGTCTCCGGCATATCTCAGAGGATTCGATTGTTGATTGTCTTGGATGAATCTACTCAGATCCGGTCTTTGTTCATTTACGTTCGTGTGTTCTCTGGTTGGATCATTTTGATCTACGCGTCTCTTCATCGGCGGAGGTTATTGTTCAGGTGGGCTGGTCTTATGGGCCTTAACATGATGACTTTCCCACTGTCTACTAGGATAAGTCTTGTCCTACTCTGGCGAGGGATGGGCGATAATATCGGTGCGCCTCCGGCTCGCTTCAGTGCTTCTAATTGTCGCTAAGTGGTCTAGGGATCCGGTTGTGACTTTTATTATTTCTAGTGTTCGTTGTAGTACCATGATTAAAATGAATTGATAGAAAACATTTCCCGTAAAAAAAAATCAACGAGGTAGAAAAGGTCCAGAATGAGCTGGTATTTGCACCAACTGTTACAACATTCTTCTTCTTAAAATTTTAAAATATTGTTCCGTAAGCCTGAAATGGTGTAAGGAGAGCAAGAACTCTAGCCAACGGGAGCTGGAAAGGTTCTGCAAGACCATAGCTGATATTACATTTTTTAAACTTTGTTTCGTATGCCTGAAATAGAGTAAGGCGGAGCAGCAGGAACTCTGCACAGTGGGAGCTGGAAAGGATCCATAAGACCATAGCTGTTCAAGAAGTAAACAAAAATTAATACAATTCTGTCGTTTTCAGGCTTACGCGGCTCCCTGTCGGTTGGGCCAACCGATCAAGCTTTGGTTTCTAATTATTTCATTATCCCTTGCTAACCACCCTCAAATTGCTGTCTCTAGCTGTGGCCTCATACATGTGGATTTGATGGTTGTCTCATTCACCCACTCGTTAGGACTTAAGCGTCAGGATGGCCGGCCTTACGAGATTTATATTGCATTCGAGAAGCAAACATGTCAAGTTGCGTTATAGCACGATCAAATGGCCGGCCAAAAAAGGACAAGAAAAATGGTTCAAGATGCAAATGACCACCAATCGTTTGTCCTTGTCGATTGAAGTGGAGGACTACAAAAGTGTCCATCCACAAAAGACACACAGACAGACAAATAGCTCTACACAGTTTTCTTCATCCCCACCCACCTGCTAAATCTCATTCCTCAACCACTGTCACCAGCTCCGGCCTCATGCATGTGAATTCCATCGTTGCTTCGTCGTCCAATACTACATCTACCACTTTTTTTTCATAAAGAAAGCATCTCTTCTCGGAAACTCTGTATGAGCTTGAGCGCACTGATGAACACGCCTTATTATATTAGCAAGTTGCAATCAGCACGATCAAATGCATCTACCTAACTAATATGGCCAAATAAGAAAGAACATGGTATATCAGCCTCTAGCTCGCCAGTGAAATAAGCCTAGTTCAAAGCAACGGTAGGACCTGTCTTCTCTTGTTACGAATGTCGCCACCACTGTACGTTCATCACATGTATTATAGGCCAAACTGCCATGGACCATCGCGTGCACCTTGATTTCAGGCCTCCTTTGGTTTTTACAGGATTATAAAAACATAGGAAAGGAAAAAGACACAGGAATTAGACAGGAATAGATGTGTGTAAAAAAAGGGATTAGGAAACATAAGAAAAATTGCAGAATATGAGTTTAGAGGATGTTTGGTTCACAGGAATAGGGAAAAGACATGAATCATAATAAACATAATAAATCAAAGTCAAACCACATAAAAATGTCTAATTAACATGTGTAAATAAAATTACTATTGCTTTTCATAGATTAATGCTTCCATTAATACCAATTGATACTCATAATGACATATACATGTCCCCAATCACTCCAAGATTTATCATATTCAAACATCTTCCATAACACAACCTAAAACTTCAGTCAAATAATCGAATATATGATGAGCCCTTTTCAACTACTTAGCACTTTGCTTAATGATTAATTCACAAGTCTTGGTCTTAGCACTTTGGAATGCAGAGAGAATGATGATGGGGGGTTTCATGAGAAGACAAAAAAAGGTATAAGAAAGTATCAACGAGGGTTGATAGTGATCGTTACGTAATGAAGAGGCCTTACAATCGATAACAATGTGAGGAGTACGGATTGCCATAACACGGATGCACTAGAGTTATGAGTGTATGAAATCTCTCCTAATGCAGCTAATTAAGTGGGTGTGCATCCAACTTGCTAGCTCATGATAATCTCAAGCATTTAAGGAAGCTCATCGTAGGAATATGCAAGCCAAGTTTTATAATGTAAAAATCCCACTCGCGCTGAAAGTGAATAATATGAAAATTCTCCGGATAAAATATATGCACTAGCAGAAAATAAGGCTTTGGTCCAGGCCTGAAAAGGCCATTAATCCCGGTTCTCCTATGAACCGGGACCAATGGGTGCATCAGTCCCAGTTCGTGAGGCCAGGGTGCCGGCCGGGCCTCTTGGGACATTGGTCCCGGTTTGTCTGACACCTTTGGTCCCGGTTCAAGACACGAACCAGGACCAAAGGACCTCGCTCCTGGCGCTGCCCTTTAGTCCCGCTTGGTGGCTAGAACCAGGACTAAAGAGCAGGCTTCTGTCCTGTACTAGCCACCAACCGGGACTAATAGATGCCTATGTATACCCTCACCCCTCCCACCATCTTCTTGTTTTTTGGCCGTGTGGGAGGTGTGCATGCGCTAGGGCTGCAAACGAGTCGAGATCGAGCGAGTTGGAGTTGGCTCAGCTCAACTCATATTAAAATTTGAGTGAGCTCAAACTGAGTGAAGCTCAAGATCGAGCTCTAGAACATGACTCGTGCTCAACTTGTAACGATCTCGAGTCGATCTCGAGCTAGTTTCGAGCTAAATGAGACGGTAAAATTTATAAATCTATGGTGATTATTCCAACAAGATAAGGACAGAACACGACACAACTTTGTAGGGCAAGAGCACATCTTGGTCTTTTGGGCGAACTAGCAATAGATGGTGGTCTTTGTGGACGAAAAACAAGAAAACAAAGGTGCATATGCTGGGAAGTTTTTGTCCAAAACAACAAGAAACTTAATACATTGTCAACCACATGCCATAATTAAACCTAAATCTTCTCTACACTTAATTAAGCTTTTATGTTTCCTGGTAAATAAAATGGAGAAAAATCACGCACATCATATATGATAGTAACAAATTATCTTATTTCATTTAATATATGGGGTGTTCATTTAACATAATGGTATTATGTCGAGCCAGAACATATGAGAACATATGAGATCAAGTACCATATCATATAGTGCTTAGAGCCATCCCATATAGTAACGAAGTTTTCTTCACTCGATACAGAACATATGAGATCAAGTACCATATCATGTACTCGACAACCTTCCGCCCTAAATTCAGCATCAGCATATATTGGCTGAATCAAGTTTCTGTTTATCAGCTCATTGTAATATGTCTCTCCCATCTCAAATAGGCTAATTTCTCGTTCTCCACCCAGGATAAAGCCTTCAGCTATCCACCTCCATATCAACCGAGGTCTATCTATCTCATAATCTTCTGGGAATACACTGAGATACAAGAAACAAGACTTGAGATGAGAAGGTAGGTCGTAATAACTAAATGATAGTATTCTTTGCATATCCTTCGTGGTACGGCCTTCCGCAAGTCCACGGCCAATAGAATTGAGTACGTTGTCCCACTGATACTTTGGCTTTATGTGTTGATCATTACTGGCTAAAAGACTAGCTATAGTAATAATGGCTAGTGGTACTCCACCACATTTCTTCAAAATTTCTCTAGATACTTCCTCCAATTCAGCGGGGCATTCACTTCCTTGAGGGAATATTCTTTTGTAGAAAAGCCTTTTGGATTCATCATTATCAAGAGATTTCATCTCATGAATAATATCACTGCTAAATGGGCAACATGCTTCAGAGACACTGTTTATGCGGGTTGTTGTTATTACTCGGCTGCCAAGATCGCTCTTCACACTTGATAATTTCCCATGCGTCTTCCCCCCATATGTCATCTATCACTATTAAGTACCTGTGTGATTGTTTAGAGTGTTAGTTTAGTTCACATATCAAATGGAGACGTACATAACCAAGTTTGAACTTGTCCAAATTTTATTGGCACAGAGTGGAATTTATGTGAATGAATTCATACCTCTTATCCTGAAGAAACGCTCTCAGCTCATTGATGAGTTGTTCATTGTCCCTGACGGCTTCGTTGATGCTTGCAAACTTACTGCTGTCAAGCCCATACAACATCTTCTTGAATATCTTTGTGATGACAGGATTCCGAGACACTGAAAGAAACACTCCACAGTCGAACTGTGCTTTGATCTTGTCGTACACGGCTCGGGCAAGCGTTGTCTTTCCCAATCCACCAAATCCAACAATAGACAGTGTCTTGAGTTGCTGCTTAGACATCTCATCTCCATCAAGGAGCTTCGAAATCAGCTCATCCCGTATGCCCTCAATGCCTACAAGCTCCGTGACATCTCTGTACACAGCCTTGAGGCGAGGGTCAATGGCATTCCCCACACTATCCGCGGATGCCTCGAGAGCGTACCTTTGGCGGAGCTCGCCGAGCTCCTTGGCGAGCTCCTGGGCGCCTCGGTGCTTGGATCAGTCGGATCGTGAAGACGTACGACTACATCAACCGCGTTGTCATAACGCTTCCGCTTACGGTCTACGATGGTACGTGGACGAAGACTCTCCCCTCTCGTTGCTATGCCATCACCATGATCTTGCGTGTGCGTAGAAATTTTTTTGAAATTACTACGTTCTCCAACAGTGGCATCCGAGCCTGGTTTTATGCGTAGATGTCATATGCACGAGTAGAACACAAGTGAGATGTGGGCGATATAAGTCATACTGCTTACCAGCATGTCATACTTTGGTTCGGCGGTATTGTGAGATGAAGCGGCCCGGACCGACATTACGCGTACGCTTACGCGAGACTGGTTTCACCGCTACGAGCACTCGTTGCTTAAAGGTGACCGGCGGGTGTCTGTCTCTCTCACTTTAGTTGAATCGAGTGTGGCTACGCCCGGTCCTTGCGAAGGTTAAAACAGCACCAACTTGACAAACTATCGTTGTGGTTTTTGATGCGTAGGTAAGAACGGTTCTTGCTAAGCCCGTAGCAGCCACGTAAAACTTGCAACAACAAAGTAGAGGACGTCTAACTTGTTTTTGCAAGGCATGTTGTGATGTGATATGGTCAAGACGTGATGCTATATTTTATTGTATGAGATGATCATGTTTTGTAACCGAAGTTATCGGCAACTGGCAGGAGCCATATGGTTGTCGCTTTATTATATGAAATGCAAACGCCCTGTAATTGCTTTACTTTATCACTAAACGGTAGCGATAGTCGTAGAAGCAATAGATGGCGTAACGACAACGATGCTATGATGGAGATCAAGGTGTCGCGCCGGTGACGATGGTGATCATGACGGTGCTTCGGAGATGGAGATCGCAAGTACAAGATGATGATGGCCATATCATATCACTTATATTGATTGCATGTGATGTTTATCCTTTATGCATCTTATCTTGCTTTGATTGACGGTAGCATTTTAAGATGATCTCTCACTAAAATTATCAAGAAGTGTTCTCCCTGAGTATGCACCGTTGCCAAAGTTCGTCGTGCCCATACACCACGTGATGATCGGGTGTGATAAGCTCTACGTCCATCTACAACGGGTGCAAGACAGTTTTGCACACGCGGAATACTCAGGTTAAGCTTGACGAGCCTAGCATATGCAGATATGGCCTCGGAACACGGAGACCGAAAGGTCGAGCGTGAATCATATAGTAGATATGATCAACATAGTGATGTTCACCATTGAAAACTACTCCATCTCACGTGATGATCGATTATGGTTTAGTTGATTTGGATCACGTGATCACTTAGATGACTAGAGAGATGTCTGTCTAAGTGGGAGTTCTTAAGTAATATGATTAATTGAACCTAAATTTATCATGAACTTAGTACCTGATAGTATTTTGCTTGTCTATGTTTGTTTGTAGATAGATGGCTCGTGCTGTTGTTCCGTTGAATTTTAATGAGTTCCTTGAGAAAGCAAAGTTGAAAGATGATGGTAGCAATTACACGGACTGGGTTCGTAACCTGAGGATTATCCTAATTGCTGCACAGAAAAGTTACATCCTGGAAGCACCGCTGGGTGCCAGGCCTGCTACTGATGCAACTGACGACGTTAAGAACGTCTGGCAGAGCAAAGCTGATGACTACTCTATAGTTCAGTGTGCCATGCTTTACGGCTTAGAACCGGGTCTTCAACGACGTTTTGAACGTCATGGAGCATATGAGATGTTCCCGGAGTTGAAGTTAATATTTCAAGCAAATGCCCGGATTGAGAGATATGAAGTCTCCAATAAGTTCTACAGCTGCAAGATGGAGGAGATTAATTCTGTTAGTGAGCATATACTCAAAATGTCTGGGTATAATAATCACTTGATTCAACTGGGAGTTAATCTTCCGGATGATAGCGTCATTGACAGAATTCTCCAATCACTGCCACGAAGCTACAAGAGCTTTGTGATGAATTATAATATGCAAGGGATGAACAAGACTATTCCTGAGCTCTTCGCAATGCTAAAAGCTGCGGAGGTAGAAATCAAGAAGGAGCATCAAGTGTTGATGGTCAACAAGACCACTAGTTTCAAGAAAAAGGGCAAAGGGAAGAAGAAGGGGAACTTCAAGAAGAACAGCAAGCAAGTTGCTGCTCAAGAGAAGAAACCCAAGTCTGGACCTAAGCCTGAAACTGAGTGCTTCTACTGCAAGCAGACTGGTCACTGGAAGCGGAACTGCCCCAAGTATTTGGTGGATAAGAAGGATGGCAAAGTGAACAAAGGTATATGTGATATACATGTTATTGATGTGTACCTAACTAGAGCTCGTAGTAGCACCTGGGTATTTGATACTGGTTCTGTTGCTAATATTTGCAACTCGAAAGAGGGACTACGGAATAAACGAGCACTGGCCAAGGACGAGGTGACGATGCGCGTGGGAAACGGTTCCAAAGTCGATGTGATCGCGGTCGGCACGCTACCTCTACATCTACCTTCGGGATTAGTTTTAGACCTGAATAATTGTTATTTGGTGCCAGCGTTGAGCATGAACATTATATCTGGATCTTGTTTGATGCGAGACAATTATTCATTTAAATCAGAGAATAATGGTTGTTCTATTTATATGAGTAATATCTTTTATGGTCATGCACCCTTGAAGAGTGGTCTATTTTTATTAAATCTCGATAGTAGTGATACACATATTCATAGTGTTGAAATCAAAAGATGCAGAGTTAATAATGATAGTGCAACTTATTTGTGGCACTGCCGTTTGGGTCATATCGGTGTAAAGCGCATGAAGAAACTCCATACTAATGGACTTTTGGAATCACTTGATTATGAATCACTTGGTACTTGCGAACCGTGCCTTATGGGCAAGATGACTAAAACGCCGTTCTCCGGAACTATGGAGCGAGCAACTGATTTGTTGGAAATCATACATACTGATGTTTGTGGCCCAACGAATGTTGAGGCTCGCGGCGGGTATCGTTATTTTCTCACCTTCACAGATGATTTGAGCAGATATGGGTATATATATCTACTTGATGAAACACAAGTCTGAAACATTTGAAAAGTTCAAAGAATTTCAGAGTGAAGTGGAAAATCATCGTAACAAGAAAATAAAGTTTCTACGATCTGATCGTGGAGGAGAGTATTTGAGTTATGAGTTTGGCCTACACTTGAAACAATGTGGAATAGTTTCGCAACTCACGCCACCTGGAACACCACAACGAAATGGTGTGTCCGAACGTCGTAATCGTACTTTACTGGATATGGTGCGATCTATGATGTCTCTTACTGATTTACCGCTATCATTTTGGGGTTATGCTTTAGAGACGGCCGCATTCACGTTAAATAGGGCACCATCAAAATCCGTTGAGACGATGCCTTATGAACTGTGGTTTGGCAAGAAACCAAAGTTGTCGTTTCTTAAAGTTTGGGGTTGCGATGCTTATGTGAAGAAACTTCAACCAGATAAGCTCGAACCTAAATCGGAGAAATGTGTCTTCATAGGATACCCAAAAGAGACTATTGGGTACACCTTCTATCACAGATCCGAAGGCAAGACATTCGTTGCTAAGAATGGATCCTTTCTAGAGAAGGAGTTTCTCTCGAAAGAAGTGAGTGGGAGGAAAGTAGAACTTGATGAGATAACTGTATCTACTCCCTTATTGGAAAATAGTTCATCACGAGAACCGGTTCCTGTGACAACTACACCAATTAGTGAGGAAGCTAATGATAATGATCATGAAACTTCAGATCAAGTTTCTATTGAACCTCGTAGGTCTACCAGAGTAAGATCCGCACCAGAGTGGTACGGTAATCCTATTCTGGAAGTCATGTTACTTGACCATGATGAACCTACGAACTATGAGGAAGCGATGATGAGCCCGGATTCCGCAAAATGGCTAGAAGCCATGAAATCTGAGATGGGATCCATGTATGAAAACAAAGTATGGACTTTGGTTGACTTGCCCGATGATCGGCAAGCCATTGAGAATAAATGGTTCTTTAAGAAGAAGACTGACGCTGATGGTAATATAACTGTCCATAAAGCTCGACTTGTTGCAAAAGGTTTTCGACAAGTTCAAGGGGTTCACTACGATGAGACTTTCTCACCCATACCAATGCTTAAGTCCGTCCGAATCATGTTAGCTATTGCTGCATTTCATGATTATGAAATTTGGCAAATGGATGTCAAGACTGCATTCTTGAATGGATTTCTAGAAGAAGAGTTGTATATGATGCAGCCGGAAGGTTTTGTTGATCCAAAAGGTGCTGACAAAGTGTGCAAGCTCCAGCGTTCCATTTATGGACTGGTGCAAGCATCTCGGAGTTGGAATAAACGCTTTGATAGTGTAATCAAAGCATATGGTTTTATACAGACTTTTGGAGAAGCTTGTATTTACAAGAAAGTGAGTGGGAGATCTGTAGCATTTCTAATTTTATATGTAGATGACATATTATTAATTGGAAATAATATAGAATTTCTGGATAGCATAAAAGGATACTTGAATAAAAGTTTTTCAATGAAAGACCTCGCTGAAGCTGCTTACATATTGGGCATCAAGATCTATAGAGATAGATCAAGACGCTTAATAGGACTTTCACATAGCACATACCTTGACAAAATTTTGAAAATGTTCAAAATGGATCAGGCAAAGAAAGGATTCTTACCTGTGCTACAAGGTGTGAAGTTGAGTCAAACTCAATGCCCGGCCACAGCAGAAGATAGAGAGAAAATGAAAAATGTTCCCTATGCTTCAGCCATAGGCTCTATCATGTATGCAATGTTGTGTACCAGACCTGACGTATGCTTAGCAATAAGCTTGGCAGGAAGGTACCAAAGTAATCCAGGAGTGGATCACTGGACAACGGTCAAGAACATCCTGAAATACCTGAAAAGGACTAAGGATATGTTTCTCGTATATGGAGGTGACAAAGAGCTAGTCGTAAACGGTTACGTCGATGCAAGCTTTGACACTGATCCGGACGATTCTAAATCGCAAACCGGATACGTGTTTTTATTAAACGGTGGAGCTGTAAGTTGGTGCAGTTCTAAACAAAGCGTCGTGGCGGGATCTACATGTGAAGCGGAGTACATAGCTGCTTATGAAGCAGCAAATGAAGGAGTCTGGATGAAGGAGTTCATTTCCGATCTAGGTGTCATGCCTAGTGCATCGGGACCAATGAAGATCTTCTGTGACAATACTGGTGCAATTGCCTTGGCAAAGGAATCCAGATTTGACAAGAGGACCAAGCACATCAAGAGACGCTTCAATTCCATTTGGGACCAAGTCCAAGTGGGAGACATAGAGATTTGCAAGATTCATACGGATCTGAATGTTGCAGACCCGTTGACTAAGCCTCTCTCACAAGCAAAACATGATCAGCACCAAGACTCCATGGGTGTTAGAATCATTACTATGTAATCTAGATTATTGACTCTAGTGCAAGTGGGAGACTGAAGGAAATATGCCCTAGAGGCAATAATAAAGTTATTATTTATTTCCTCATATCATGATAAATGTTTATTATTCATGCTAGAATTGTATTAACCGGAAACATGATACATGTGTGAATACATAGACAAACATAAAGTCACTAGTATGCCTCTACTTGACTAGCTCATTAATCAAAGATGGTTATGTTTCCTAACCATAGACATGTGTTGTCATTTGATTAATGGGATCACATCATTAGGATAATGATGTGATTGACATGACCCATTCCGTTAGCCTAGCACTTGATCGTTTAGTATATTGCTATTGCTTTCTTCATGACTTATACAAAGTTCCTGCAACTATGAGATTGTGCAACTCCCATTTACCGAAAGAACACTTTGTGTGCTACCAAACGTCACAACGTAACTGGGTGATTATAAAGGTGCTCTACAGGTGTTTCCGAAGGTACATGTTGGGTTGGCATAATTCGAGATTAGGTTTTGTCACTCCGATTGTCGGAGAGGTATCTCTGGGCCCTCTCGGTAATACTCATCACCTAAGCCTTGCAAGCACTGTAACTAATGAGTTAATTATAAGATGATGTGTTACAAAACGAGAAAAGAGACTTGCCAGTAACGAGATTGAACTAGGTATTGGATACCGACGATCAAATCTTGGGCAAGTAACATACCGATGACAAAGGGAACAACGTATGTTGTTATGCGGTTTGACCGATAAAGATCTTCGTAGAATATGTAGGAACCAATATGGGCATCCAGGTCCCGCTATTGGTTATTGACCAAGAATGGTTCTAGGTCATGTCTACATAGTTCTCGAACCCGTAGGGGCCGTGTGCGGTGCCCCCCTCCACCATATTCCACCTCGGTCATATCGTCGCGGAGTTTAGGCGAAGCCCTGCGCCGGTAGAACATCATCATCGTCACCACGCCGTCGTGCTGACGGAACTCTTCCCCGAAGCTTTGCTGGATCGAAGCCCGAGGATCGTCATCGAGCTGAACGTGTGCTGAACTCGGAGGTGCCGTACGTTCGGTGCTTGGATCGGTCGGATCGTGAAGACGTACGACTACATCAACCGCGTTGTCATAACGCTTCCGCTTACGGTCTACGAGGGTACGTGGACGAACACTCTCCCCTCTCGTTGCTATGCCATCACCATGATCTTGCGTGTGCGTAGGAATTTTTTTGAAATTACTATGTTCTCCAACATTTAGTACCAGTTGGTGTTACCAACCGGTACTAAAGATATATTTTTTTGAATTTTTTTGAAAATTTTGTAAGAAATATTTTTTTTCGATTTTCAATTTTTTGAATTATTTGATGATTTAGTCTCTAATCATCCCTCTTAACTGCTCAAGTGTGGGTCACTCATTCCAAATCGTCTAACTTCCCGACCGGTCACCCATCCTCTCACTCCCCCAGCCTGAGCACGCTTAACTTCGGAGTTCTATTCCTCCAACTTTCCAAGTCTGCACTTGTTCTTTTCCTGACAAATGTAAGCTGTCAACCCTATTAACCCTCAGCAGTTTAGCTTGAGCATTAGTTCACACGTTTTACCGTTTGAGTTTGGAACTATTATTCTAAAAAACAGTTAGTAACACTAATATTTCTTGAATAAGTTTGACCATATTTCATCATAGTTTGACCAGATTTGACCAAAATTCAAAAATTTGAAATAATTTTTTAGTAACACTAATATTCTTGAATAATTATGTAGCAACATTAATACTTCTTGAATAATTAGTTTGACCATAGTTTGACCAGATTTAACCAAAATTTAAAAAACTAAAATTTGAGCATATCTATTTTTCCTTTTGGAATTTGAGGATTCTAAAAAATTGCAAACAGGCCATAGGCTATCAAACCCCTTCGGTACCGGTTCGTGTCACGAACCGGTACTAAAGGGAACCTTTAGTACCGGTTTGTGCCACGAACCGGTACTAAAAGTGATCGCCGGGCCCCGGCCTGACGCCAGCCTGCCACCACCCCTTTAGTACCGTTCGTGGCACTAACCGGTACTAAAGGGTCAAAACGAACCGACATTAATGCATAGCCGTTCGAACCGGTACTAATGGTATCATTAGTACCGCGCCGAAATAAAACCGGGAATAATGTGTCTCACATTAGGTCCTTTTTCAACTAGTGCTTCCTTCTTTCCTAAATATATAAAACTTTTCTAAAAATTAAACTAACCTAAAATGCACTAAATCAGAGAAACATACATATAGATGGAGCTTTTCTAAAAATCTAACTTTTGCATATATGAACATATATACACAGAGAACATACATACATATAAATAAAAAAATTAATACATATATGAAAAAAAAACATCATATGAAAAATACATCATATGCACAAAAAATATCATATGATCATATGAACAAAAAAACATCAAACAAAGGCCGCCGGACCGTAGCGCGGGGCGGCGCGGCGACGGCGTCGATCGGGGGAGAGGCGGAGCGGGGCGGTGAAGGCGTCGGGGCGGACCCTTGGCTTTTGCATGAAGTAAATGTGATCTGGCCACCTACTTTCTTCATATTAGCACCCTTATGTTTTTATCCTTGCTCTCTACTATTGCCTACATCAGCATGTCCATTGTTGCAAGTTGACAGTAAATATTTGTTTGCTCTTTATTATTTGAAAATTTTAAAAATCAAATCTATTCTTCCTCTTTCATTTAATCTGCCAGTTTAAAAATTCAAAAAATGCAAGATAATATGTTCTCATTTATTTCACTTAGTTTCTTTTTATTTTTTCTAACAGATATAAAATTCAAAAATGTATGAAATAATGTTGCGTTATATTCTTTACAAATCTTTATATTTTATAGTGACATGTGACAAATGCGAAAAATAAAATGTGAAATAAAAAAGACCGCCTACTAGCTGCATAATTCACAATTCAATGGCCTACATACGACTAGAAACTCAATCATTTATTGGGCCAGGATGCAGGCCCGCCGGGATTGTAAATATACTACTTGTGGGCCCCACGGGGCAGGGACGGACTGGGTTAGGCAATGTGCCACCCGCTTTAGGTGGGAACTTGAGAGGGAAAGCTCAGCACGGTATATAAACCGCTGCGACCTCCCCTTGCTGGGCGAGGTTGTACTCAAATCCCAGCACCCCTCGATTGTGCCCGGCGCGCCGCTAGCTTGGGCCCAATTCGGGTGGGCCGTCCCACGCCTACCTCGCCCGTGCGTAGAACATTTTTAGTTTTTAATTTTTACATTCTTTCCTGAAAAAACCTTGTTAATTCTTTCGTTCTATTTTGTTTTATATTTTCTTTTATTTCACTTTGTGTTTCTAATATTTCTTTTAATTTTTATATTTGAAATATTTTAAAATCAATTCTATTTTCTATTTTTGACAGTTCTTACATTTACTATCGGACGAAAAATTAATGTATTCTATTCCACTTATTCAAACAAATATTTATTTGCTTTTTTAAATTTGAAATATTTTAAAATCAAATCTATTTTTCCTCTTTCATTTACTGACAGTTTTAAAAATAAAAAAATGCAAGATAATCTGTTGTATTTGATTTAACTTCTTAATTCACATATTTGTTTTCAGTTTTCTATTTTAAATAACAACTTTAAAATCAT
>NC_041393.1:758791246-758802354 GCF_002162155.2 Triticum dicoccoides | reverse complement strand
GGAAGATAATCTGTTGTATTTGATTAACTTCTTAATTCACATATTTATTTTCAGTTTCCTATTTTAAATAAATTTGTTAAAATCATATCTATTTTATCTTTTTATTTCTTCTCACAGTTTTAAAAATAAAAAATGCAACATAATCTGTTGTATTGTATTTAACTTCTTAATTCACATATTGATTTTCAGTTTTCTATTCTAAATAACAATTTTAGAAAGTACGATGACCATGTAAAGCATGCATGACAAGTACCGTTCATTTATGACAATCGATGCATTTTCTAGGGTTTTCCTGGTGAAAAAAACCCTAAAACATTGCTCGGACGTGACGCAACATGCGTTTTGTGTCGGAATTTGTCCAGACCTTGCCTGTGCGTTCATATTGGCCATGCCCACATGGTGCCAAAAGTTGTGGTCATCTCATGCATGCCTCCACATGCATCTTGTGCAAACAGGACCATTCGGGTCACCCGAAAGGCAAGTGTGAAAGAGGTTTTTTTTCTCGTTCCAGCGAGTAAGCCCAAATTTTGTGCATAACGTAGGATGACCATGGCAAGCATGCATGGCAAGTACCGTTGATTTTCGACAATCGATGCATTTTTTTGGGTTTTCCCGGTGAAACGCTGTAAAACACTGCCCGAACGTGACACAATGTGCGTTTTGTGTCCGAATTCGGCCAGACCTTGCCTGTGGGACCACATTGGCCATGCCCACATGGTGCCAACTATTCGGATCTCCCGGAGGGCAAGTGTGGAAGATGGGTTTTTTCTCGTTCCTTCGAGTGAGCCTAAACTCCGTGCACAACCTAGGATGACCATGGCAAGCATGCATGACGAGTACCGGGTTTTCCCTGTGAAAAAACCGTAAAACAATGCCCGGACGTGATGCAGTGTGCGTTTTGTGTCTGAATTCAGCCAGACCTTGCCTATGGGACCACATTGGCCATGCCCACATGGTGCCAAAAGTTGGGATCATCTCATGCATCCCTCCACATGCACCATTTGCAAGGAGGACCATTCAGGTCTCCCGGAGGGCAAGTGTGAAAGAGGATTTTTTTTCCTCGTTCCACCGATTGAGCCCAAACTCGGTGGACAACCTAGGATGACCATGGCAAGCATGCATTACAGGTACCGTTCATTTCCGACAATCGATGCATTTTCTAGAGTTTTCACGGCGAAAAAACCATAAAACACTGCCCGGACGTGACGCAACGTGCGTTTTGTGTCCGAATTCGGCCAGACCTTGCATGTGGAACTACATTAGCCATGCCCACATGGTGCCAAAAGTTGGGGTCATATCATGCATGCCTCCACATACACCATGTGCAACCAGGACCATTCGGGTCTCCCGGAGGGCAAGTGTGAAATAGGTTTTTTTTTCTCGTTCCACCGATTGAGCCCAAACTCTAGGCACAACCTAGGATGACCATGGCAAGCATGCATGACAAGTACCGTTCATTTCCGACAATCAATGCATTTTCTAGGGTTTTCCTGGTGAAAAAACCGTAAAGCACTGCCCAGACGTGAAGCAACATGCGCTTTGTGTCCGAATTCAGCCAGACCTTGCCTCTGGGACCGCATTGGCCATGCCCACATGGTGCCAAAAGTTGGGGTCGTCTCATGCATGCCTCCACATGTACCATGTGCAAGCAAGACCATTCGGGTCTCCCAGAGGGCAAGTGTGAAAGAGGGTTCTTTTCTGGTTCCACCGATTGAGCCCAAACTTTGTGCTCACCCTATGATGACCATGGCAAGCATGCATGACAAGTACCGTTGATTTCTGACACTCGACGTAGACTCTCACGTTAGGGTTTAGTGTTTTACTGTATTTTCACATGCGGTAAATCAACAAAAAATGACATGCGTGCTTTCCATAGTGCTCTGAGTGTGTGGATACAAATTGGGCTCATTTGGTATATGTTAAAAGTTAATTATTTTAAATACATGTAATTCACAAATTGAATTATTTTTATTTCATTTTTTAGGGTATTTATTTGTGAATGGAATTTTTTTAGTGTATCTTTTTCTGTTTTCTCAGTGAAATTATATTTTTGAAGGGTACATTAGTAATTTGGTGGGATAAAAGTTGAAGTGGCCCACGTCCGGAAGCCCACAGTTGTGGAGTATTCCATGCACGTCGATCACCGGAATATTCCCACGTCGATCAAGGGAGTAGTTGCCATATTGTTACACTTTTTCAGGTTGGTGCTAACCCCAATCTCCCTAATCCCTCGGTGCGAGGAGCACATACTGCCTCCCGTCTACAAAGGAAAAGAAAGATTTCCTCAAAAAAAAAAGGAAAATAAAGATTCTTGACGTTACGGAGACCAAGGAGATTTCCCTCTTATATAGTTCCCATAACCTCGTGCATCTCACCTCCTATCCTCGCGTCCGACGAGTGCTCATCGCTCACATCCGCCTTCACGTGTTGCTGCCGTTGACGAACTACATCCACACCATATCGTCCCCTACTTCCATCTTCATCTTACGTGCAAGTAATTTGGCTGCCATACCCCGTTCATAGCAACATAGGTTGTGCGTGTTTTATCTAGGTTTTGCAGATCTGTTGTAATTAGGTGTGTTCGATTACATGCGTTCCAACCATATGGCATAGATGAATTTGATCTATTCTTTTTTCATGGTACAATATTTTTGTTTCCCTATCCGGCTAGATCTACTTAATCTCTCACGAGCTTTTAGGTCAGATTGGTTATTGTTCATCTTTGTGATTCGTTTGTTTCTCGAGCCCATCTTGTTGTTCTCTTTCTTGCTACCGATTCCCCCTTCCATAGGTTTGACCACTGCCATACATGAGGGGTAGTACATGTAGTTAGTTTTTGTATGGACGACCCCATCAGTAGAGCCAACGGTCCATGTTACTTTCCAACGATATTGCATGTTTCTGATGTGCCAGCTCCGACGAGCAGCGGTCGTCTAAAGTCGTTTTTACACGCTGATTTAGATGTACTCGGTCAAGATTACAATGTTTGCTGCTGTTGTTTAAGAAAAACTATGTTGCCAAACAAGGCCTTACTATTGCCACCCAAATCTGAGGTCTTTGATTACCATAGTTTAGGAAAAACAATGTTGATAAACTAGGCCTACTATTGCCACCCAAACAATTCGGTGCAGATGGGTACACTGTGAAAAACTATACGGTTTATTAAAAATTTGAAACCACAGTATTTTTTGCCAACTAATAAGAATTATGTCACTACAACAGGACCACCCCTATAGCAACGGTTTTTTTCGTATCTAAAAGTCCATATATGCGTTGTTAGTATCTTTACCAACGGTTTGGGATGCGTAGCCTTATCCAGTGTTGCTAGCGCATAATGCAACGCTTATACTTTCGTTGCTAAAATGAACCGTTGCAAGAGTACAACACATAAAACCAAATTTCACAACACTTATATATGTTGGTGCTTAATATACAGGAATCCAAATCTCATTGCTTGGTAACAAGAATTTGCGACTAGTACATATATAATGTGAATATCTATAATCCCAGCTATTAAATTAATGTTCCACATAATGGTAATAATTATGTATATCAAGTGAGGAAAAAAAAAGGAATATACACAGGACGAAATCCGAAATCATATATTGGATAGAACTGCTGGATTACAATAGTAGATATTACATGAGGAACTTCATCCAATTGTGATACATAATCTAAATATTTTCTTGACATTAAAACTTAAACTGAAAGCATCCATCAACATCCCTACAACTTAACAAAAACTTAACTGAGGAACACGAACATCATCCAACAGGAACAACATCCCTACAACTTAGCTACAACTAAAAGCGTCTGTCGTCATTATCATCATCATCATGAACCAGAACAGTAGAACACCATCATCATCATTGCAGTATTCTTGCCACGCAACCATATAATCAGCCATATATCTTTTGAATCTACAAAGAAAATAACAAAATGAATTGTTAACACAGAATGCATTGACATGATGCAAGTAGTGATATAGGCACGATATGTCACGTACAAAGGTTGAAGGCAATGCAATCTTTGTTTTTCTGCATTACCGAGAATATTACACGTTTTACGACTCCGTACCAAATCTTCAGTATTCACAAGTGCCATATCAACATGCACTGCCGAGAATTCATTTGTAATTTCAGCACCATCAAGTTTACATTTAGGATCACGATATCAAAAAAAGAATACATTTAAGATCACAACTTACAACTATAGCAAGAGCTACGATCCCTGTTAGATAGAAGTGGAGACATGATACAATGGGAAATAAGGATAAAGCCATGTAATTGCACTGCTTATTAATCAAACCTTTTTATTAACAAAATGAAGTTATAGAGATGCAAATGAAATTTCAGTTTATTTCAGGAATATAAATAGAAGCACGGCCACTCTACAATAATGATTGCAAGTTATCATCTTTCAAGAAGTACAGTGCAAAAAAAAGGAGTACAATAGGGGAAAGAACTAGACGTACAGTTACTAAGCTGAAGGACAAACATGGCAAAAACCTTTATCTGATCTTTCGCTTCATAGCCTTGATGCTGACCTGCATACATGAGTAACTAAGAATCTATAAAAGAAGCTAAGAATTTATAAAAGAAGCCGCTCTGTTATCATTAAAAGTATACAATGAATGAGAATGGGCTGACACAGAAACTATAATTAGAACATAATTATAAGCCAGCCTTAAGGAATGAATCCACACCCTACTGTATGGCGTATACAAATCTACTATTCTCATTAGAATCAGTTTGGTAATACTGAAATGTTAGAAAGATAATTTTCTACTAATTTCCATCAATTTCTTCAATTGATTTCTGGCATCTTACTTCATTTGTGTTTCATAAACGTTGCCAAAAGGAAATTCATAGTAAGTTTTCTGTAGGAAGTTGTGTGTGTTTGGATCATATTAAAGTTATAATAATATCAAGACATGACACAATATTGTGTGGTATACAAAGAGCTAGAACTGCAAACCCATTCAAGAAATGATGACTCACTCCTTGCATAATTCTTAATACAATTTCATGGCCATAGTTGCATACAGTTTTTCCAAACCAATTCTAGCATAGAAGAAAAGGAACCCGGGGATATATTAAAGGTTTGCAAAAATCATGGAAACACATGATGACACATTGGCACAATAGTAAACTTGTGTAACACTCCAGGTTGCAAATATCTTCAGCTGGAATCATTAATGGTACCATAGCATCAATCTTGACTCTGCGCAGTTTGAGAGCTACCTACAGTAAAGAATAATTGACATCAAAAAAATTACAATTATAAAAAAGGATAAAACATATTAGAATATGACTGAATCCTATTTACATGGCTTGTCCTTACATGCATGGTTGCTGTTTAAGAACATAAGATTCAAGATATGGATTTATCCATGTTTGGCATTAGTTCTGGACATGTGTTTAAGTCAGTGACTGGTGTTGTGCATGTGGCGATTGTCCGTATATGCAACCTTCCCTATGATATGACACGACACTGGCGGAGCCTCATGGAGGCCAAAAGGGACTGCAACACGGTGGCTGTGAGTGTGACCATTGGTATGAGAAACAAAGATGACCTGCAGTGCACCGTAGCAAGCAGGAAACCTGCAATTGATGGCATATCCATGGCCAGAGATGGCCGGAGCAATACCGTGTAGCATGCTGCAAGACCTATTGGTGCTGCCATGGCGCCTCCTCCAGTATCGGCAATGAGTCCTGCATCAAGCCCTTGACCTCGTGTGCGCGGGCTGCAGGGTCGTCGCGGTCGCGACCTTGTGCCGCACCAATTGTCTCTGCTCCTTCGGCGGCGAGATCAACACATTGAGAATGTCCCTCAGGCCGCGACGTGGTGACCGTCGTGCTCGACATTGCTGCAGGCCGGTTGGCTGTGCCAATGCCTTTGATCGACGAGGCATGTCGCTGCCGGCGGGTCGGCTGTGTCAATGCCTTGATCCACAACGCATGACTCCGAAGTACTCATTTTGCATGCTTTTATTCTATACTCCATTACAGTCTTGGTTTTCTTGAATTATGGCTGGAAATAATTTGTCTGTCGTTCTTGCATACGTGAGTAGCAGCTATACTTCCGGTTGAAAAATAACACCTCCATATACTCGTCTACTTCTGTTTGTGAGCAGTGTTGAAAAAGAATGAACCATCAGCTGACACTGCTCCTAGTAATGCGTATTTTGTTTTTAAAAAAATGGCCCCCTCTTGGTTTCTTCACTTCTTGCCACGCTCCGCCACTGCCAAACAAATGCTTTTAATCTAAGCAGCAGGCAGACATAGATAATCAAGAAAACTGACAGAACGAAGAGGTTACTAAATCCATAGTTTCAGGTTGATCAATTATCTTGATGCTTTTTGGGTGAGGTCGCATTGGATATATTCAGATGTCTAGTCGTGGTTATGCAACACACATGTAGAAGGTTCAGCCTTAACTCCCAGGGATAGTTCGAAGTCCAAGTCATGGTCACATACCTAGCCTCGTCCGACTCGACATACAGCGCCATGTTGGCCACGTCTTCCACCTCCAGCATCGTACCATTGAGTTCGCTTGGCGATGTATTCCTTTTCCACTTCCCGCCTCAGTGCATGCTCGTCGACGCCGAGGCACATCTCGTCCATTGACATCACCGTCAGTAGCGTCACGATGGAGTTCATACGCAGCCTGTTCCTCCCTGCACGTCTACAAGAGGAGAAAAAATAGAGGTTAGAGGAAGGGGGAGAGAAAGAGAGGATGAATCCAGGGGAAGGGATGAACTCACCGGAAGAGAGGAGTACCAGAGGAGGACGACCTGGCCACCGGCGCCGGAGCCGACGGCCGAAACCCTTGCCAGGGCAGGGGTAGCCGTGAGCAGCGGATCTAGTCGCATGGGACGGCGCCGCGTTTCGATGGGGACCTCGGGCTATGCTTCGTGATGGCGGGATTCGCCGGACGTCGCCTGAATTAGCGGTCGCAGATGGCGAGGAGGCGCGTGAAGAGAGCTAGAGATCGGACGCGAGAGGGATGGGTGGGTGGGGGATGCGATGGATCCAGCAGCCGCCGGAGCTGCGCGGTGGGATGAGGGGAAGGGAAGGGCCGGCGGCGAGGTGGATCGGAGGAGGGAGGTGTGGCGGCGATCTGGGAGAGATGAGGGGAATCGGGGGCTCTGTTTTTTGCGTCTCTCTCTCCTTTGCTCTGTTTTCCATATGTATAGGTCATGACAAATCTGCAACGCATATGGTACATCGATAATATGCGTATCTATTGAAAAATTCGCAACATGTAGTTAAAATGTTGTAGAAATTATGTTGCTTTATAGCAGGTATCCTTGTAGTGTGTGTTTTTAGCATACTTAGGTTTTTATTGCATGTATAAACCTCACGTTCAAGCATTTATAAACGCCACATATTCTTCTTTTGTTTGTTGTACTATAGCATTTGTAAACAAGTTTTTTGTTTTTTCAACAGGATGGACGAACTGAACGGAGAAATTGTGTGTGCGGTAGAAAAATGGTGCAAACTGATGATCGCTCTGTCTAGCGCTCAATGGCTAGACTCGCCGAAACAACATTGCGTAGCATGATGCAGATGCCATCGATTAAGATGCGTACACTTTTGATAAGGTACATGGTTGAGATTTTTGAACCCACCACGGGAAGATTCATTGTAGAAGAGATGGTTGGTGAGGTGTCTCTCAGTGTCGTGGACGTCGAGTGCATCTTCAACTTGGAGAACCTAGGACTATCGGCATCAGACATTCTCAATGAAGAAGGTGAGGACATAAAAGACCGGGTGCCGCCTCAATTTTTGAGTAAGTCTACAGGTAATATCGTCATCGATGATCTCATTGCGGACATAATTAAAAATAAATCCGCCGACAATGATTTCCTTCGGAAAGTAGTCCTTGTCCTGCTAGGAACAGTTCTTGCTCCCATGTCGAGCAAGATTGTCCCAAAACACTACTATGCGTTGGTGGACGATGTGAAACGTATTTCCAAGATTAATTGGAATGTGTTCACCCTCGGTGTTCTCCTCGACTGCCTTCGCATTATGAGGAAAGGCAAACACCTCCGTCAATGGCAGAGGGAAAATTTAGCAGGTACACCTACCAGACTTAATTATAACATTGTAAATTTTCTTAAACATACCAAATTTATGTTATGTATACTAGTAACTATTAATCTTTTTATTTATGCAATACTTGTACTGGGAGAAGATGCAACCTATGGAAGGTGATTGTGTTTTCAATCCAAACTTGTGCATTCAACCTCTAATGAGAAAGTGGACTGAAGCTGCAGCTAGTAGGAGAGATCATTTTGATTATGACAACAGTCGCGGCCATGGTAACGTCAAGGTATGTCAATGCGTTTTGTCAATCTTACATATTTTTTAAGTTAATAGCATGTTTGTTCTGCTTCATGAGATGTACTTGTATTTCACATGCAGGTGGAAGATAATATTACACAAGAATATAGGGAACAGGAGGGACGTGGAGTATGTGATGGCGAGCATACAGGAGCTCGGTATCAGGGACGTCCAGAATTGCTATGAGATTCGGTGCATTTAATGACTGAGCCGGTCGGCGGGTCCAGCGGGAGCACGGGAAGTGAAGATATACTGAACTATACTCATCCGACAGATGGGGCAGGGTTGAACGCCGTCGACGGTTCCTGGATGAGCCGTGGCTCGACGTTGTTGCCGGCGTCCTGATCCGTGGACCAGGTACGGTGGTTCCAGCTAGCGCCGGCAGTGCACGCAGTTAATGCAGTGGTTGGGCGACTCGGTGGATAAGGAATTGAAGTTGGATTTGTGTCTTACCACGGTGGGGGGAAAGGTGGAGACATTGACTCCGGCGACGGCGAGTGGGCGGTCCGGCGATCTAGCAGGGGTTCCGCCGACCATGGAATTCTTGCTGCAGCCAATAAACAGGTACGGATCTGCCTCGTGAGCTATTCTTTACCATGGTTCTGTGCTGATTTTTTTGGGACTGATCTACATTCTGTCCGTGAAATTTTTGCGTGGAATGATTAGAACTCTGCTTGAGGAGGTCAATGGAGCCCGTGCGGTTCCCAGTGGCCGCGCCGGCGGAGATTCCTGCTCCAGCCCCTACCGGGTCAAGTGCGGACGGCGAGATCTATCGGCCGGAAGCATCAGACGGGGACAAGGTTCAGGGGTCCGAGCACTCAATAGAGCAGTTGGACCCCAAGACACCAGGATGGACGCAAAGGTACTGAACCAGCAGCCTATAGATTGCATGATGAATTTGTAGTACCATTCTGCAACTGTATGAATGAGTTCTGCAAGTAGTTACAGATGAAAAGACGCTGGAAAATTATAGATAAGAAATTTCATTTTGGTCAAGGAAAAGTACATGACAGAATGCTTATTTTATAATATATGATTGCATCAGATTGACGATTTTAAGAAGATATGAGTGAATCTGTGTCGGTGAACACTCTGAGAATGATGGAGGATGTAAATTCATATCAATTGGCTGTAACTGTCCACCACTTGGTTTATTGGTGTTGACATTCTCTAAGTGAATCAATTGACTATAACTGAACCCATGCCTTATTGTCTGTGTGATGTGAACGTGCAGGGTGCGTGTAGGTGCTGCTGCTCCAGGAAGGCCTCCTTGTGCGGACAGGGTCACGGCGCTGGAGAAGACCGTGAGGGAGTTTGCGGAGCATCCAAGAGACATAGTTATGGTCCCAAAGATTGGAACAAGTTTCGACACCCTCGGGGAAGCATATGACTTTTACAATTTGTACTTCTGGGAGAAATGATTTGGTATTCGTTACGGAAAGAGCAGGCTGAATGTGAATAGGACAAAGTGTATGCAAGAGATCCTGTGTGGATGCGCGGTAAGATGAATGTTAGAACAGATTTATATTACCAATAATTAATGCTAGAAGACCTACATGGTGTATAACTTAAAAAGATATACTTTCCATTTCATAGTACTGAAGTGTTTCTGATTTCTATGTAGTAGAATTAAACCAGTTGACCATGTATGCGTAGCTGTTATCTGATAAACCAGTTACATCCTATTGAACTGTCTTCTCTGAATTATCTGAATATGTACTGGTCATGTTCAGCATGTATCTGGTTTGTTAGAGTGTAAGACGGTCTGTGCTGCGCATTTTAATTTGGTGTTGCTTGAATATGAATTTGTGCAGACTGAAAATATTAGATATTTTCTGCTTATGGCTTAATACTAAAATTGGGCTCTATTAATGAATCGATTTATATTGCCAGTAAATAAATTACATATTAGCTGAAGTGCACGTGACAGAAGCTGACTTGTTTGTTTGTCTGATCAGGGCAAGCCAATCGTTGAGAATACTCGTTCGTGCCGGAGTGAATGCCCAGCCCTCATGAGAGCAGGGTGTCACCCTGCTGGCTTGGCTCTCTCGGTGGGAGCAAGCCCACCCGGGTTCGAGTCCGGAGGTGACCCGGGTGCTTAGAGAATTTCTCCTATAAAAATATACCTCCAAGGGCTAGTCCTGGATGGTCTCATTTTTAATGCCCAGCCCTCATCAGACTCCTGAGGACAAAGGACAATGGATGGTACATAGCAGAGCATCGAGATGGGCACAACCATGCATTGTCAGAAACATATGGCCAGACCATAGACTGGTCGTTGCACAAGCATATTGACATTTACAGCCAGGATCTAGTTAAGCAGTTGAGGCAGAACAATGTCAATTTGTCAAAAGTCTACAACATTATTGGAAGCTTTTTCAGAAAGATGGAGAATGTGCCATTCACTAAGAGAGCTCTGCGAAATTTGTGTGGCAAGATAAGCCGGGAGCAGTCAGAAGATGATGTTAGGAAAACAATGGAAGTGTTTCATGATCTGTGCTCAAAGGATCCGCAGTTCACGTATCGAGTTCAGGCGGACAAAGAAGGCAGGATCAGCAACTTGATGTGGGCTACAGGTAACAGTAGGCTGCAGTACAACTTCTTTGGGGATGTCATCACTTTTGACACAACCTGTATGACATGCCATTTGGGTTATTTGTTGGAGTGAACAACCATTTCCAGAGTATCATACTAGCTGGTGTGCTAGTTTGGCATGAGACAGAGGAAACATTTGAGTGGGTCTTCTCGGAGTTTGTTAGG
>NC_041393.1:758750923-758791074 GCF_002162155.2 Triticum dicoccoides | reverse complement strand
ATACTTACCGGTAAGATAGGATACAACTGTATAAGTTTACTTGAGAACTAATCTGTCGAACAGTTAGACCAAATATGACTAATGAGTATGGTATGAACGAATTGCAGATCAAAACAGGGCAATGGAGGTTGCCATAAGGAATGTCATGCCAAACACGGCTCATCGGTGGTGCAAGTGGCATGTGCTAAAGAAGGCAAAAGAGTCGCTTGGCCCATTGTACTCAAAGAACAGTGATTTTCGACCAGAGCTTCACAAGGTTGTCAACCACATGCTAACTATAGATGAGTTTGAAGATGGCTGGAAGTACTTAATAGAGAAATACAACTTGAAAAGTGATGACTACATGACTAATTTGTTTGAAATACGGCACAAATGGGCAAAGCCATACTTCAAGGGTGTGTTCTGTGCAAAGATGACTAGTACACAACGGAGTGAAAGCGCAAATCACATGCTAAAAAACTACGTGCCGCCTGGTTGCCCAATGCATGTATTTGTGATGAAGTATATGAGTTTAATTTTTGACCGTGAGTCAGAAGAAAATTATGAGGAGAAGCGGACATCAATTGTAAGTGCAAAAGGAAATACTTAATGGACACAATAGTGTCGGTGATATTGAGCTGATGAAATGAGAGATTACTTATAGGTGGTTTGTTTTGCAGGGGAGGCCACTTATGCGAGCAAATTTGGCAACTGAGAGACACGCTGGGAAGATTTACACCAGAGCTATGTTTGAGCAGTTTGGCCATATACTGTACGAGTGTGGTGCATATCAGGTAGAAGAGATTGAAAAAGGTAAAGAGTATGTCGCAATACATACAGATGCAGCACGGCGGGAGAAGTGGTGCAGAACCTCATACAAGGTGACAGTTGTTGAAGGTGGAGAGGAATTTGATTGCGAGTGCGGACAGTTCGCCCACATGGGGCTGCTGTGCAGCCATATACTGAAGGTGATTCAAATAGCATGTGTACAGATAGGATTCCTCTGTTTTTGTAGTATTGAACTACTCATTTAAGTGGCGTAGGTCCGGCTAAAAATCTGTTCTCAATTGCAGGTACTCGACTTTATTCGTGTGACAGAAATCCCAAAGAAGCACATTGTGAGAAGATGGACACGAGATGCGAGAGATGTACTTCCAACCCACCTGATGCAGTACCAGAGAGACAATGCTCAGGAGAACCCATTTAGTTTCAGACATTTCAATATGTATGTGCAAGCCATGGAGCTTGTGCGCATGGGAGACTCAAGTGTGGCAGCTTACGAGCGCTTGACATCACTATTCAATCACTGTGCAACCGAGATGAAGCCATACACGGAGGTCCGAGATGGCCTAGGTTTGGAGGACAGGTTAGCCGGTAATGCTAGGGTTCAGCACGTGATACAATCAGGAGGCGACGTATGCGACGCATTCGAAGCTACACAAGTCAACGACGGGAACGATGACAGCAACACAGCTAATGAGTCTACAAATATGATGGAGAACCTGCTGGCACCTGCCAAGCGGAAGCAAGTTGGCAGGCCGACAACAAGTAGGGAGAAGGCGCCATACGAAGGTTTAAGTAAGAGAACAAGGTTTTGCGGTATATGCAGGCAGCAAGGACACAAGCGGACAACCTGCCCCGAACGAGGGGATGTACCAAAGCAGCCACGTAAGCCCGCAAGATGCAAGAATTGTGGAGTTGAAGGACACCGGAGGAACAATTGCCAGAAGGTCGCGCAACTAAGGCTGGTTTAATGCTAAGAAATATTTTCATTTCATCCTACTGAAATGTTTTTGATATTTTTGTGGTAGAATTAAACCAGTTGACCATGTATGTGTAGCTGTCATCTGTTAAACCAGTTTTGTCCTATTTAACTGTCTTCTCTGAATTTTCTGAATATGTACTGGTCATGTTGATCATGTCTATGGTTGTGCGAGTGTAAGATGGTTTGTGGTGCGGAATTAAATTTGTTGTTGCGTGAAATATGAATTTGTGGAAACTGAAATATTTGATGCTAAAATTGGGCTCCTGGAAGCAGAAGTGTGCCCATGGGGGATGTGTAAGCCAACCAAACCAGTCCCTGCAAAGTTAATGAGGCGCAGGAATAAATGGGGTGGAAAACTGTTGTGGCCGGCATTCAAACCAGCTGAGCTGGTGGAAAACTGTCTGGTCCGTCACCGCATTAACTGACGGCGCTTCCTGAGCAGTGGGCCATCTAACTGTTTGGGCAAATAGGCCCGTGAGCATACACCTGACGCTATACTCAGTGCAACAATGATCACAAGAGAAACAAATGGCACAGATTCCGGGCTCACAGGCGCTCGAGCTCATATGCGAATTTTCGGAACAGGAGGCCAAATTCCCACAAGATGCTCCTCCACAAAAGGCAAAACCCAAGCCCGCCAGTGCCACCGCAAGGAAGTCCAAGGCTGCGATATCCGCGGATGAGATGATGAAGGCTATATTGAAGCGATGCATGGAATACATACACAACGAGATGAGGCAAATCCCGGATCTAGTAGCAGAGGTGACACACCCTAACCTTGATGTTTACAGTATGGTTGTAGTTACAAAACCAGGCATGCATTAATTAATTTATATTTGTATCACGGAGATTGTTGGAAGTTGAACAAAGAAGGTGTGATGTAGAAGCCCGAGGGTGCATATGCATCCGATAAAAATGATGCAGATGATGATGTGGCTTCATTTCAGAATTGTCCGCATGAAAAAAAGGAATTCATGGAGAAGGAAGACAATGTGTCTGACGCTTATGAAGATCCGATCATTGATCTAATGCAACGAAAGCATGATGTTGCGTACAAGAAAACCATAGATGAGGAAGTATGTTTTGATATTATAATGGTGTATTTCCTTGTTTCATATTTTTAGTGTTCATGAAGTAAACCAAACAAATTTTTTGTGCCTACCACAAAACACCAGCTAAGAAGAATGTTGACAATGGTGCTTCACCTACGAAGCCTAATGATGAAAAGGGTGCAACACCTGAGAACCCTTGGATCGTTGGTAATTCTTCTCAAGCAGGTTCATCGGACATAGACATTAGTGCAACTTCTGTCACCAGCTTCATGGCTAAGGCAAAACCAACAAAGGCTGCAACAAACGGGATGGAAGAGGACTTTACTTCCGAGAAGCGGAATCGGACCCTTCCCAAGAAATTTGAATCCCCATATGCACTTGACAAGCCGAGCAGGCATGCAACCCGCGGTACTCGACCATCCGGTACTATTACCGCGAGTAGAGGTACCGTTACTACCTTTCTTACTGTGCTCTTTAGTACTAGTGCATGTAATCACCATTGTTGACGTTTATATATTTTCATGCAACTTTGTTTAATGAGAACGAAGTGCCGGAGGTTGTGGCAGACGAGTTAATGCTGGAACTAATTGATGCAGATGTTTCATTTGTGGAACTAGCTTGCAAGAGCGAGAACATTAAAAAAAGAGTTTACTACAACGTAGATGGCTGTCGGATGATGTAAGTACTTTTTGCATATCCTGTTATTTCATTGAATAACATGTGTCAACTTTCAATATGTAATGTCGTTATGTTGTATGAAGGTTATTGATGCTTATCTGGAACACTTGGCGTTGCGCGTTGGTCATGATCGCCACCTTTGTCCAGCATGGAGGTCCAAATACCTTGTAGATCGTGCTTTGGCACGGGACAATCTGGTACCGTCGAGCTGCAACATGGATAGTGCGATTGGAAAAGCTGGTGCTGTTGCTAGAGTTTTGAAAGAGTATACTGTGCGTGATAAGGTATGTTAATTTGTAACTTGATCAATGCATGACATTTAAAGGGGCATTTCATGTTAATGCACCAGGTTTTCTTACACTATAGACGTATGTCCTATTGAATATCGACAATACACACTGGATGACCGTGGTGATGCACATGCGGAAGAAAGAATTCCAAGTTATGGATTCTCTTTATCCTCTTGACATGTCGATCGAGACTGTTGAAGCACTGGTACTCTCACCAACATTGCTAATATTGTACGTGCAAATTGTTTTATGGTTCTCAATTAACATTTCCCTTTTACAGCGGCTCGCTATAGGACAGGATATGCTAGAGGCAAGCCGTATTACACCCAGGAAATATCCAGACGTGACAAAGTGGCCTATCAAACAATACGACATGCCACAACAAGAAGACGGGTGAATTAATGATACATCGTTATGTAATAACCACACACATGTGCATATGGAGTGTGACTAATGTTTGCATGTATATTAGGAACTCTTGTGGCATTTTTGTGATTGAATGTGTGGAGCATTGGGACGGGGACCGAATGACGGGCCAACTTTTGCAGGTTTGTAGTTATCTATGTTTGTACTCTAGGTAGTATGTCCGTATAACTACTAGAATTGATTTCACCTTCACATCAACATTTATAGGCCTCGGTGAACACAAGGAGAAAACGTTCCATCGCCGAGTTGATTTTGTCACCTACGGACATAATGGAATGTGTGAAAAACAAAATTCGCGACATCACAAAGAAAAGACATGCGTGAACACTTCATAGATGATGGAAGATTCAAGTTTGAGTGCTTTGATTTTACTCCTTTAGTACATTTCGGGACCATGAATAAATTTGCTTTTAGACAATTTATGTAATAAGGAGGTTACCTCCAATATTGTGTGGATCTTTTATTGCTTATGCATACATGCGTATGTGTAATGTTGTGGCACAATTTGATTGTAAGAATATTTTTTTGCTTCACTTAACAGTTGATCTTGCTAATATGTTTCTTAAATGCACATTTTTTTCTTTGAAAATTGGTACTTTTTTTTCGTGAATACGCAGAGGATGTCTATCTTTTCATTCATAGGAGAATAATCGAACAACATGGGGTTACTCCGCCCCAGGAACCTGCACTACTATCTCTCGGGGATGATGTTATGCAGCCCCATGAGCATAACAGATAAATTGGTACTTTTCTTCTACATTGTTTTCCTACTAGTCTCAAAATGACAATCGTATGAAATATTACACTAGTTCTTTTCACCCTTCAGCCAGATACTCCCTCCCATCTTATTGAGTGGCAAACCATAGGCCAACTCCAACTCTTTTCTTTTCTGCCTTGTGCAACCGACTTCTCCAGCTTCTCCAATTCCCTGCTTCATTTAGTTTAGCAATATAATTCAAAATGTTTCAGTTGTAATTCTTGAAGGAAAAGTGTGATGATCAAAGTTTTAGTTCAGTAATATAATCAAAGTGTTTCAGTTGTAATTCTTGAAGTAAAAGTGTGATGGTCAAAGTTAACAAAAGTGTGTGAGAGTGCATTGTATATATAATTTACAAAATATATAATGATCTCCAAATGAAGGTCGACATAGTAATAAAGCATAGGTATTCCACAAATTTCATCGAAGGAGAAAAGAAATGGAACATGTACTTCAAATCTAAACATCTTTAGTAGTCTATATACAAACAGACATGAAAGTCATGTAGAAACATACTTGTGCAACTTGATCGATTTTGACTAAAGAAAGCCTTCTCGGTTACCCATCCCAATGGCCACAATCATAGCACACTCGCTCTCATCAACGGCCACCTGTCGCCACAGTCTGGCACTTCCCACGCCATGTCGCTCCTACATGCCACCCCAGGAACCCCGGTGGCCACCCAAATCACACATGGACATTACTTTCCCCACCGTTGCAAATGCATCTACCATGAGCCATCGTGCTCCTGCAGCCTGCTAGCCCCGTCATCCATTGTGCCAAGAATCAACTTTAGAAATTAAACCCAGTAGAAAGTGTACAAAGCACAATGTAGTCAAGCGTTCAGTAGCTATTTTTTTTCAAAATTCAGGCGGTGATGCTTAATAGCTCCAAGTAGCACAATTGCAGCTTGTACAATATCAAAAACAGTTACAGGCAAGTAACTGAAGGTTGCAAAAATAATGTCAAAAAGGAATGCATGCTTCTAGAAGAAAAGTCAGCACTGCTGCATATGCCAGTTTAGTACTATAATTAGTAATCTTGTATGCAAATGAAAAAAAGCAGAAGGCGATACAAAAAATTTCAATATGTTACCTACTTGTTTAATACAACATGTCTTTTATTGCTCCTTTCCAAAAGTAAAATGTTCATACACCAAGAATTGAGTTCAACCTCGCATGCACATTATACATGCATACATCCCAAGACAGTTGAAGCAAAACACACTATCAGAACGGAAAACACGATAGGTTAAATCCATAGGATGCAATAATGTGAAGGCGATACTGCCACACATTTTACGTGATTTAATTTCCTACTCACCACATCCTGTTTACTATAGCCTACGACCATTAGCTGATAGCAATGTTGAGGATATCACTTATTGTTATCGTCTCAGTCAGCTAGGGATTAGAGATTAATTGGAAATCAGCCGATTAATCGATTTTATCGGTCGACTATTAATCAGATATTTTTTTGCAAATCTCGGGTTCCCACCATTAAAATACACTATATTCAACACCAAAACAATATTAGACATAAGTGTCACCTTGATTCCTAGCCTTTGAATCCTCGTATGATGACAAACAAAATAGGACAGCAGTACATATTGCGTAACAAGGTCCACAAAACATAAATAAACATAACTTTTGCAAACATAGTGCTATGAATAGATCCGATTTATCGGTAGATTCTTTATAAATCGCTTGCGAAAGCGATAAATTGGTCCAAAAGATAAATGGTGAAGATAAGGCATAATATTATCAGTCACCCCCCGATTAGCGATAAATCGAAAGATTAATTGTTGAATCGGAAGATTTTTTGAACAATGGCTGATAGTACACAAAACGGAAGCAAGTCTTCTACTCTTCTTACTGCACCACATTTCTGCACATGATAACATAGAGGTTAGTTAAAGAATAATAAGGTAAAAAAAATGCATGCAAACACGTACCACTTATTTAGTTTGCATTTCTTTCTACGTTCAGTGTGTCCTAGCATTTTGCAAGCTCCGCACCAAGTTTTGATCTCATCGAACGAAAGTGGTCTACCAGTTTTGGACAAAGGGCGGTTTTCATCATCCTTTGGTGCACCTTTGCTTGATATTTTAATTGGATCTTGAACTGTAACTACATTGCCTTCACCATCATCTACATATTCAACTGCCCACTTACTGAGGTCAGACGTTTTCTTGCTCAAATTTTACTTTAGCATATCATACTCATGGCTCTTTGCTATCACGGCCTTCAAACTCTCCTCTAACTGATCCCACAATGCTGGGCATTTTCATGGAGCATGCATAGCTTCTGATGCTAACACACTCACCTGGCTATATTTCATTCTTTCCCCTGCCTCAGTCCAACCAAATCCCAACAGATCGCTTGTGTGCCTCGCCGGCAGTCCCAACATTGCTTCTTTCATGAACCGAAGAAGAACTAAACACTTAGGTATTTGAGATATATTCATATACTTTAGTACATTGAATATGTGCTTGCAAGGTAGACCCTTCCTTATCATTCTTCTGCAGGTGCACCTTACAGTTTCTGCGGAATTTTCTGGTGTATACTCTACCCAAAAATGGCTCTTCGGGTTATTCTTCCTGAACACGACGAACCGATCGGAATCGTCTCCGACCATTCTATCTACAATCTCCATGCCGCCAATTTTTTTAAGATCATCTTGTAACATATAGAAGTTTGCTGTAGTGAAGATGTGAGAAGCAGCTACCTCAAGTTCCCTGGAGCTAGTAGCTGGCACCGGTACAGTCTGTGAGGCCGTGCAGTCATCTCACGCCTCGTTCTCATGGATACGTACTACAACGTTCTCATAGTGCAAAACCATATCCACCATGGTCATTTCACCGTCTAGGTGGAGGTGCAGGCAGGAGTTCAAACTTTCACTCCCCTGGTTTCTTTTCATGCCAAGCCAAAACCCTCTGTCAGATATGATGTCCCCACAGTCTCCTCTTCTTATACATCTGCCTCATCCAAGTTACTATTTTTTCTGACTGTCATCTTTTCGCAAACACGTGCCGTCTCTCCTCAAATATGGCCGTGGGCGTTGCGTAGTACAGAAGAGTCCGGAACTCATTCAACGACTTGTGACAGAGGTGAACCTTCATGTTTTTTCTATATGCCATTTGCATATACGGCGCCAAACATCTGGCAACACTTCGTGAATTGCCTTGATCATCGCAGCGTCAGCGTCCGTGATTACACTCTTTGGCATCTTCTGACACATTGCCCTAAATTTTTTTTGCAGCAGCCACACATATGTCTCTTTGGTCTCATCCGAAACTATGGCACAACCAAAAACAGCAGTCTTCCGGTGAATGTTAAGACCAACAAAATGTATGAATGTCATAGCATAGCGATTCATCTTGTAAGTGTTGTCAAAAACAACCACGTCACCAAAATCCTCATAGTCCTGCCGAGATTGGGAGTCACACCAGAACATTCTATTCAGATGTCCATCCTTATCTAACTTGTACTAAAAAAAAGCTAGGATCCCTCTATTTCCTACTAGCCATGATGCCTACGGATGTGGCAGCATCACCTATTGAAAGTAGCTTCCTCTTCTCCCTGGATATAAGGTTGTATATATAACGCCTCGTAAACCCAACACCACCGTACCATAGATATTTGCTGATGAAAGAATCCATAATAGTGTGAATTCTAATCCCTGCGGCTCCCATTGCTATTATCTCAGCTTTCTGGTACTCTTTGATTTTTCTGTGAGACCAAAGAAAAGGTACTTCGTCCGGTCTTGCTAACATATGACTATGTTTGTCCTCAAAACTACCAACATACCAAATCCCACGTTTTTCGTCAAGCTTCAAGGCCAGGTGTGCATCGCAGTGGCAACGTGTCTCAGGTCTCAGCCTACGGGTGTGTCCTTCCTCGGTTAGCAACTTGCTGTCACGTTTCCCTTCTCTGGAACAAACATATCTCCTATAGTTCATGTGATGTGACTTAGTTTTGCTATATCTGACTTATACTTTCTAATGCTGAAACTATTATCTCTAGCATAGCTGTTGTATAAAACAAACGCAGCTTCTAAAGACATAAAAGTCATATCTATGATCTTCCTGAACATATCCCTGTTATCATCTGCATCGGCAGTATCTTGGACATTCTCTTTCCCCTCATCTTCTGTCACCTACACAATGAGAAGATAGACATGAAAACAAAATTTTGTTGTTTAACATTACTTCCATATAACATTGATTACATACATACCTCACTCTTATTGACCGATGACTGCGACTCCCCATAAACAGGTGAATCTACTGATTCGTCATCGAGGCCTGTCTCCGCATCGGATTCACCATAATAGTCGTACACATTATGAGATCCTGAAATTAGCTGAACAATTCAACACAAACAGATAGTAAGTTATAATACAATGGCATCATCTCATACTTTGCATGGCATCAAATATTTCGACTATCGTACCTGACTAAAATATTCTTCATCCGAGACATCGGAATTGTTATCTCATTATTGTCATCCAAGTCCATCTACAAATATTGAATACAAAAATATAATGAGGTCGAATGTCACTCACATTAACAAATACTACATGATAATGACACTCACATTAACATCTTCCCCATCGTTCGCATTCTCTGGCCAATCTCCTTGCTCCGAATTTTCCTCATCTAACCAATCATCTATCCAGTCTTTCAAAAGCTCCCCGAACTCCAAATCTAAGTCTATATCAATTGACCCACTCTCCGCCATTTCCTGGAACAATTAAGCATCATCACACATGTAAACAGTTCCAATAATGAACTACACAACTGATAGCATGCCATGAGCAACGTTAAGTATACTACCGCAATCTAGGACATTCAGACCGTGAATACAACCCACGCCAAAAACCACCGCCCATGGATCATCCCCGGTCTCCACAGTGGTAGACAACAATAAGGTACGTGAACCCTAGTAACCAAGATGCCAACGACAGCCGACGTGATCTATTACGATCGCGAGGAGCAGCACTACCCACACTACCTTAACCCTAGATCCGAGATTACCTGCGCCGCCGGATAGCTAGGTTAGCCGCCGCATGAAATAACGATGGAACACAACTGACGCCAACCCACACTACCTTAACCCTAGACAGAACAAACCCACATCAGCCGTCGTGATCAAATTCTAACACCATGAACACTACGGGAAGAAGATCTGCGATAGCCTGTGCAGCCTGGTAGATAGGTTAACCACTACAATGAAAATGGCGGCAGTTCGTTACATGCTACCGCCAGCAAGACAAAAGCGTGAGACGGCATGCGGTACCTGGGAGCGCTGGAGGTTGACGACGGTGCCGCTGTCGGTAAAGATCGCCGGGGACAAGATCGCCGCAGCCGATATTCGCAAACAACTTCAGCTAAGGAACTGCGTGAATGATGGAGTTAGTTTTGGCAGGTCCTACATGGTCGTGGGGTCGTGCGATATTTTTTTTTGACCTACACGGCGTGAGTACAATGGGTTATACAGGGCTTGGATAAGGGTTGCAATGGGTTATACAGGGCTTGGATAAGGGCTACAATGGGTTATACAGGGCTTGGAAATGGGCTACGGCGTGCCGCAGAAAAAAAAACTGGCGGGGGACAAATATACCCCTCTGGGGTTCAGTTAGGGAGGAGCAGGGAAGCAGGGCTCGTCGATGCAAAAAAAAAAGAAGGGAAGCAGGGCTCGTTCAACGCGGCCAGCTGCAACTGATCATCACGGCTTTCTTGCTACTGCTGCTAACTGCCTATTTCCACGACGCGCACACCTCGGCGGCCCGCAACAGACTGCTAACCGCCTAGCTATACACACATGGGCGCACATGCACGCACACACATGCTACTCCCACGGCCGTGACCCAGCCCCGCGGACCCGACCTCACGTGCGCACGCCGGTCTACACCGGACGAGACTTGCCTGCTCCCTTCCCGTGCTCCCATCCGTGCTCCCGCGTATGTGTCTTGATTTAATTGGAAGAAAATAAGACCCGGCCCCATCCCCTGAAAATCAGGGGGGGAGATGATTAGATTAGAAAAGAAAAAGAGAAAATGACAGCCGTAGGATGAAGTGGGAGCACAGATGGGAGCATGGGAAGGGAGCAGGCAAGCCGGATCCGTCTACACCGCCACGGACCCCACCTGGCGCACTGACGCCAATTTTTTTATTAATAATAAATGATAATTCCGTAATTACCGAACTGGTAAACGAAGGGTGGAAATTGTGAAAATAGGAAAGACGCAGTCTTTAATGGCGTCCATAGCTGGCCGCTGGTACTACCCACGTCCAGGTGTGGTCGCCATTGTTAGTAGCGTCCCTAGTTTTATTACGATGCAGCCCCAAATCCTCCTGAAGTGGCTGCCCCAAAGCTCTATCAGGTCCTTGCCGCGGTAGATTGCCGGCGCCGCTGCTATCCCTCAGCCGGTAATGGTGTTCCTCCAGCCTCCCTCGCCTCCTTTAACTCGCCGCTAGTCCCACTCCCCAATCCCTCACACCTCTCCTGCCACAAAAACCACTCGCGCCGCGGCTGCTTCCATCTGAATCTGACCTCGTCCACTGTATCCTCCCCACCAAGGACGGCCTGCCCACCTGCTCCCGTCCACACTCACCGCTGCATCCAGTGACACTAACTGCGACCGCATCATCGTGAGCCCTCTCTCCCCACCCTTCACCTTGTCCTTATCTGTGTATGTTATGCTAATTTGGAAGGAAGCAAGCCTCAGCTAAATAATCCACAGCTGGACATGATTGAAACCCTTTTGTGGCTGATGAATTCGCAATTAGACTAATGCTACACAGTATTTTATAATCCTTGGTCTGTTATGAATATTTAAATTTGATTTAGGTGCTTATCATCCAATTTGACAGAAGCAAACATTGTGTTATGAATACATAATTTGATTTAAGCCGGTTCCTCGTCTAATTTGGCAGAAGGAAACATTGCTCGCAATGGATACAGCTGAGCGTTTCAGTGATTTGTTATGGATGCCTCACAGCCACCACAAAATATCAAAAGCTTGGGGAGCATCCTATAAATTTCCATCTGGTTTGTTAGATTAGTGGTTGACTTGAGACTAATTCCTTTATATATTGATGCAACCTGACAATTGCTTGAATGTGCGGTGTCACCGTGTTGGCATGCCATTTGATCCTTTGTGTAGCTCAGCCTTAAAGAACCTAGGTTTTTACCAGATTGCAAAGATGAAGAAAATCAATGTCGACAAATATTTGATATTGGCACTGATCGAGCGTTGGTGGCATGAGACAAATAGTTTTCAGTTACCTATCAGCTTGATGTCTTCAAAAGTTCGTTTTATCTGATGCTGGAAATGTGACCTTGGGAGGAACACTACACTCTACGCCCATGGGTCCATGTCGCACTTCACGATCCATGTATGCTAGAACAATTAACATGTTCTCAAATTCACGTGAAGATATTAACATGTACGAAATAATCATCAAAGTTTTCAACCGATTTACTATTGAATCAAGGTTGAAATTTTGGCGACCTATCAATTATCAGAAACTAGCACTTACCAATTATATTACTATGAATAACAACTCAATGATCTATACAATGTACACTTGTAACCATTGAATAGATTAGGTAGAAGACTCAACAAAGGAGATGCAATACGATCGTGCGACAACTTACATGCACAAACTGCAGGTCAAGTAGATGATCCTCATGATGAGCGACTAGTGAGACAACGCAGCTCCTATGATTGATTGGTGACGCGGGGAGCTTGCTAACCACACGGCGAGATCAGGAGCAACAACTGCATACATATGAGGGTTTGCAGATCATGAATCACTTATGTATATCACAGAAAAGAGAAACCAACTCGGTTTAGCATAGTAAACCAAATCACATGGTTGGACGTCGCCTATAACAACGTCCAGGTAGGGACGCACTTAGCAATAGAGTCCAGCCTTGGACGCTGTAGTCCACAGCGTCCTTCCTATTTCCGCAATTTTCACCGGTCATTTACCAGTTCAGTAATTACAAAATTATTATTTATTATTTGTAAAAAATCGTCATGCGCGCACATGCACGCACACACATGCTACTCCCACGGCCGTGACCCAGACCCGCGGACCCGACCTCACGTGCGCACGCCGGTCTACACCGCCACGGACCCCACCTGGCGCACTGACGCCGGTCACCACCGTGCTCCGTCACGGCTTATTCCCAACACATTCTCCACTGGGTAACTCGCCAGTATCCCTAGCCCCGCTTCGTATGTACTCCCTCCGTCACATAATATAAGACGCTCTAATATTATGGGTAGTGTCAAAAACGCTTTTGTATTATGAGTTTTGCTTTGCCATCTCGGCCTCATCACTAGTGATGATGCGCCAATCTCCGGCGAGGTGCTTGGCAAATACGCTCTCCTCTTCGAGCAGCCGCTGGCTTTAGACGTGCTGCAAGCATTCGCCGACTTCTTCGGATGGCAACTCCCCACCACGCTGCCTTCTACCCAGGGGCAGCTCATTGAGGCCTAGTTGGCTGCCTAGTGTCGTCTCTAACGTGCTGCCTCCCCCTTCCTATGGATCGTAACCTCAAAACAATTTTTTGGAGTGTCCGTGGTCTTAACTCCGGCGCTAAATGCACGGCCGTCCGCAGCGTGATCACCGTTGCCGCACCTAACATCATGTGTCTTCAAGAAACAAAGCTCGCTCATGTCTCCGACGCCATTGTCTCGGACACGCTCGGTCCGTACTTCGAGGACTACTTCTTCCTCCCCGTGGATGGCACACGCAGTGGCATCCTCCTTGCTTGGCAACGATCTACCATCTCCCTCTCTAACCCCCTCATCGGCGAGCACCATGTTACGGCATTGATTTCTTCCTTGGCCGGCGATGGTCATTGGTGGCTCACTGGGGTGTACGGGCCACAAGACGATGACGCCAAGCTCGAGTTCCTTGCTGAGTCGCACGATGTGCGTGAGACCCGCATCGGCCCTTGGCTTATTGGTGGAGACTTCAACATGATCGCTTTGGCCTCGGAGAAGAACAACTCAAACATCAACCGTCGCATCATGAACAGACTTAGGCGCTTCATCGCCGATGAGGAGCTTCGTGATATCTATATGCACGGTCGGTGGTGCACTTGGTCTAACGAGCGCGATGCCCCGACGCTGGTCCGTAATGATCGTATCCAATGCACCTCTGGATGGGAGATCGCCCACCCACATTGCCTACTTCATTGCCTCTCCTCCGTGGCCTCCGACCATTGCCCGCTCCTGGTTGACTCCGTGGCCCGCCATCCGGGAGCACGGCGTTTCCACTTCGAGAGGTTTTGGCCAAAGTTGGAGGGTTTTCACCAGGTTGTCTCCGAGGCCTGGGTTTCTATTCCGCCTGATGCTGATCCATTCCGGCGGATCGTGACACGTCTTAAGGCGACATGTAGGAGGTTGCAAAGCTGGAGTGCCCGCTCGATCGGCAACGTGTCCTTACAGCTTAAGGTGTCCCGCGAACTCATTGCTAGGCTTGACGCTGCTCGAGATGCGCGGCCATTATCCCTCCTCAAGACCTGGCTCTGTCGAAAGCTCAAGGCTTCCTACCTTGGTCTTGGTTCCCTTGAGCGATCTATCGCTAGGCAGCGGGTGTGCCTCTCCTGGCTCCGAAGCGACGACGCGACTGTCTCCTACCTCAAAGTGCATGCTGCTCATCGCAAGCAACAAAACCTCATGACAAGTTTGCGTGTCGGCAACCGCACTATCTCTGACCACGATGAGATGACCGAGGCCGCCTTTGCCCACTTCTCCAACGTCCTTGGCTGCACCTCCGAGCTGGATATCACGCTCGATCTTCATGCCCTTCGTGTGCCACAGTTTGATCTGCTCGCGCTCGACGCGCCATTCTCCGAGGAGGAGATTTGGAATGCTGTCAAGAGTCTGTCGACTAGGAGGGCGCCTAGCCCCGATGGTTTTACCCCCAACTTCTTGGTTGCTTGTTGGAACACGATCAAGCTTGACTTCCTCGCGGCGTTCGACAAGTTCTATGCCATGAATGGTAGAGGCCTGCAAAAACTCAATGAAGACCTCCTCATGTTGCTCCCCAAGCGTGCAGATGCGCACTCCCTCTTCGACTATAGACCCATCAGTCTCATACACATCTTCGCCAAGCTGGTTGCGAAGCTTCTCTCCCTCCGTCTTGCTCCACGGCTAAGCACCATGGTCTCCACCAACCAAAGTGCATTCACTCCGGGACGTTGTATCCACGACAACTACCTCCTTGTGCAGCAGACGGATCGCCTCTTGCATAACCTCACACTATTAGGGAAAAGCCTAGCAGCAGCGCGGGTTTTGGGCCTCTCAGTAGCGCGGGTATCGGTGCTACTAATAAGGCGCTACAGCTAACGTATAGCAGTAGCGCCTGTTGTCCCACGCTACAGCTATACATGAATAGCTGTAGCGCTCTTTGGAAAAGGGCGTTACTGATATTATCTGCAGCGCTTTTTACAGGGAAGCGCTACTGGTAAGGCGGCGCTACTACTAAATTTCCCCCCGCGCTACTACTAGTTTTATTAGTTTTTTTCCTGCATATTTGTTTTGTATTTGAATAGGCTTTATACAATAATCTTTAGCATATCATACACATACAAATGTAATCATAGCATATACATACAATTAGTCTCATCAAATCATGTCATCATCATAATCATCATCCAACACAAAGTGGTCTCTCGTCATCAATCTCGAAAATAGCGATACAAGTCTCGATTACTTGCAAATACATCGTCATCCATCTAAACAATGATATACGCGAGAAGAGCTATCACTTTGAGTACATGAGTTTGTATCCCTCTCTCGCATCAGCGTGAACCTAAACTAACTACTGCATGTCGCTCGGAAACCGGAAACCGGTACACCTGGGCCTGACACTCCGGCCACTTGTCGTATATATACTCCTGGCATAGCACTTCTTCGCCATATATGATCTATGCACCTGCATCGTCACATGAGTCGATGATATGCAACAATTAACCTACCTATTTAACCTAGTTAGTTAATCTAGTTTACCTAGATAATTAATCCTAGTTAAACTAGTTAACGCAGCTAGTTCTCTGTCGAAGCCCAAAATAAATTTTTGCACTAATTAACCTACATAATTAACATAATTAAACTAGTTAACCTGACTAGTTCTATGTCAAAGCCCTAACTAATTTTTTGCACTAACCTAGATAATTAACCTAATTAAACTAGTTAACCTAACTACTTCTCTGTCAAAGCCCTAACTAAATTTTTGCCCTAACCTAGATAATTAACCTAATTAAACTAGCTAACCTATGCATGAGAGAGAGAGAGGAGGGGTGGGGGCTTACAGAGGATGGCTCCGGTGGTGGCGACGGAGGCAGGGGCGTCTCCGGTGACGGCGAGGGAGGCAGGGGCGTCTCCGGTGACGGAGAGGGAGGCAGTTGTGGCAAGGAAGGATCCGGTGGCGTCGACGGCGGCTCCGGTGGCGTTGACGAGGCCGCGCGGCTCCGTGGCGTTGGGGGCGGCTCCGGTGGCGTCGACGGCGCACGGCTCTGGTGGCGTCGATGTCGGCAGGAGATGGCGGCGAAGTGGGGCGCGGGGTGGGTTGAGGGATTTGGGGGAGAAGTGGTGGCCGGGGGGGGGGAACAATTTTTTGGTTAATTTCCTTTTCTGTTTCTATAGCGGGGGTCTAGGACACGCGCTGCAGCTACGTTAGCTACAGCGCCTCTTACAAACACACGCTGTTGCTATGTCTTCCTCCGTTTTTTCACTTTTTCATTTATTTTGCTTTACATTTTATTTTTTCCTTTCTCCTTTTCTATTTCTTTCATTTTCATTTACTTTTCTATTTGTTTTCCATCTTATTTTATTTCCGTTAGTAGTAGCGCTCTTCTTAGGAAACGCGCTGCTACTTATGCCCTAGCGGTAGCGCGTTTCTTCCAAGCCCGCTACTGCTATGCGTAGCCTATCATTCTAGGAACTGGAATATTAGTAGTATCGCTTTTGCCACTACACACGCTACTGCTAAGATTGTATCTGTAGCGTGGTTTTCCTTCGATCGCTACTGCTATCTAGCAGTAGCGCCCTTTTTTGACCCGCGCTGTTGCTAAATTTCTGTGTATAAGGTTTTCCCTAGTAGTATCAAGGCGCCACGCATGCTTCTCAAGTTGGACATTGCTAGAGATTTCGACAACGTGTCTTGGCCCTTCCTTCTCCAACTTTTGCAGCACCTTGGGTTTGTCCCACGTTGGCACGAGTGGATCTCCATGCTCCTTTCCACGGCTTCCACGAGAGTTCTCATCAACGGCCACCCAAGGCCTCCGATCGACCATGCTCACGGCCTTCGACAAGGAGACCCGGTCTCACCCATGCTCTTCACCCTTGTTATCGACGTGTTGAACTCCATGTTGCTTCGTGCGGTGGAGCTCGGGCTCCTTCATTGCCTGACCACCCGTCATGCGGCTTCCAGCATATCCCTTTATGCGGACGACGTGGTCATTTTCTGCCACCCGGACTCCAACGACTTTGCCACGGTTCGCAGGCTTCTTCATGTCTTTGGCCTCGCTTTTGGGCTACAAACCAACTTCGACAAGTGTTCGGCCACCCCCATCCAATGCTCTGACGACCACATCGCTACGATCGCCGTGGAGATGCAGTGCCCCGTCGCTCACTTCCCTATCACCTACCTCGAGCTGCCCCTCTCCGTTCGCAAGGCTTCTTCCACGAGCTTGCAACCAATCATCGACAAACTTGGACGCAAGCTCTACACATGGCGGGCATCCATGCTTTCCAAGGGAGACCGCCTATCCCTTGTGCGCCATGTTCTTACCGCCATCCCCACGCACTTCCTCACCACCATTGCCTTCAACAGCACTGCCATCAAGAAGGTGAACCGGATCATCCGAGGATTTCTATGGGCAGGATCCGACAAGGCCAACGGTGGCCAGTGCCTCGTCAACTGGCAGCGTGTCTGCCGTCCCATCTCTCTCGGTGGCCTAGGTATCCGTGATATTCAACGTACATGCATTTCTCTCCATGTCCGCTGGCTTTGGCTGCAACGTACCGACGCTTCTCACCCTTGGAGCCACCTCCATATCCCCCATGACGCGGACGCGAGTGCAATCTTGAGAGCCTCCACCACTTGGCAGCTCGGTGCTGGAGATGCTTGCAGATTTTGGATCGACCACTGGCCGAGATCGCTCCGCTCGTTCTCGCTCTCGTCCCCAGGCGTCTTTGGAAGGAGCGTTGCGTGCGTGTCAGCCTGCACGAGTGCTCTTGGGTGCGGTACATCAGAGGCGCGATTGGGCCGGCGGCCATGGTGCAGTACGTCGAGCTTTGGCGCCTGGTGCGGCACACTCATCTCACCAGCGAGCCGGACATGCTTCATTGGCGTTGGTCTTCTTCCGATGCATACACTGCAAGTTCTTGCTACAAGGCTCTATTCATTGGAACTTGTAAAGATCCTTTCTCACGGCTCACTTGGCGACCTTGGGCCCCTCTCCACGTCAAGTTTTTCTTATGGCTGGCCATGCAAGACCGATGTTGTACCGCAGAGCGCCTCGCATGCCGCGGACTGCCACATGACGATGCATGCGCCCTTTGCGACCAGGAGGAGGAGACCATGCACCATCTCCTTGCCGGATGTTCTTTCTCACGCCAAGTTTGGCACGAGATCCTCGGTTGGGCACATGTGCCCATCGGCCTCCCCTCCCCTGACACACCATTTCAGCTCTGGTGGCAATCCTCTCTCGACCTCACGCCCGCTGCTATGCGCAAGGGTTTATCCTCCCTCATCATCCTATCTGCTTGGTGGATTTGGAAGCACCGCAACGCCTGCATTTTTGAAGGAGTGACACCATTGATCACCTTCACCTCCGAGACCATCAAGGACGAGGCACGCCTATGGGCCAAGGCGGGCGCCACCGGACTGCAACACATCATCCCCGGCGCTTAGTCTCTAGTTTCGGTAGCGGGGCTGAGCATACCCCCATCTGTTCTGCTCCTTCGCTTGTACACCATGCCTAGTGTGTACATGGCCTTGTAAGCATTGTAACCCCATGCTTGTGCTCCTCTTCTATCAATACAAAGATACGCAGCTTGCGTATTCGCAAAAAAAGAAGAATATTCTTGTAGCTCCGACAGACTAGCCTCATAGCAGCAGTCGGCACATGCGGGGGATGGACCGCCTTCGTCTTCTCCGACTCAGCCACCCTCTTCCTATTTGTTGATCCATGACAGGGGAGGTGAGCCTATCTTCGGTCTGTTAAATTTGCTACTGTAGCTTTGTTTACAAGGTATGTGGATTTGGTGCCTGAGGCCGAGGCGTCAGCGTCATCATGTTTCGGTGCACTCAAGGTGTATGCTAGAATGGGTAAGCAACATTTCGGTACAAGGTCAATGATATGGCAAACAAATTTGGTTGCCCCACCGCACCATCAAACACAGGCAAAGAAATATTCTGCTAAGACTAATTCAAATGAACACGAACCTTTTTGTCCTTATCAATCAAAGTGCAGGAGTGGCTACAAAAGAATCCATCTATCTATTACCGAAATAGGCTTTCGCCCCGCTTTATATATAAAGCACGATCCTCACATCACAGTACAATGCACGCCACCACAACACACGCACACTGCACTGGGAGGAGTGTGGCCGGCGACTCCGACGCGTGGAGCGCGCCGGGCGGCGCGGGTTGGGCAATGGCCGGGGTGGTCGCTGCTCCGGCCGTGGATGGCTCCACGGTGGCTTGACAAGTCGGCGGCTGGCTCGTCCTGGCGTCGGTTCGTCCGTAGGCGGCTTGTATCGGCCTTTGACCCCTCCTCCTCCTCGTCCGGTCGCTATGTTCGGTGAAGGGTTGGCCTTCTCCCAGCTGCGGTCCATCGCTAATCTCGCGCCCGGTGCGCAGGTCCGAGCTCGTCTCGCGCATAGTGCCGCAGGACTTAGCTCGTCTCGCGCACGTTGCTGCAGGACTGACCTCGTCTCGCGCACGGCATTACGAGACCGAGCTCACCTCGCGCCCGGTGCTGCAGGACAGGTTGATGGAGGCCAGGTGGCCGACCTATTAGGTCTCGGCGCTGGGGGTCGCCCAGGGGTGCGAAAGGTGGGACCTTTCTGCTCGTCTCTTTGGTTGGGCTAGCGGCAGGTCTCGAGGGGTGTGGTGTCTAGGCCTTGGATGCCGGGGCGGCGGCCCTGGTGGTGGTTGCGCGGTGCTCTCGGGCGGAGACCGTGGCTTGGTGCTGCCCGGTGGCCATGGTCGTGTGGGCGGCATGGTCGCCGGGGTGTGGCGTTCGGTGGCGGTGAGTTTTGGCCGGGGTGAAAACCTGCTCTATCTTCGGACGGACCGGCGGCGAAGCTCGTTCCCTTCTCGAAGGCGTCGTCGCAGCTCTCATTGCTCACCGTGCGGCTCCGGAGGAAACTCTAATCCTCGGATTGGGCGGTGGCGGCGCTCCGGTGTCGTATCCTTCCTGAAGACGTCGCTTTGGAGCCCACAGTTCGTCGTATAAGGCTCCATCTATCTATTCACCAGGGACACACAAACACACAGCTCTACACAGCCTTTCCTGCAACAAAAGCCCCACCAATTAACCATGCTGAGGCTATAGAGCAGATGGACAAGGCTATTAGCGCCCCAAGCGGCCTCACCGGCAACGTGGTGAATCATCTTTCAAATGAATTGGTGGAGGCGTATATTCCGAGCTCCCAGCTTGGCCTCAACTCCAAGAGGATCAAAGATGATCTGATGTTCATGCAAGGGCTGCTGCACGAGAAAGTCAACGCCAAACTGCCACACATGATCATCGCGTCAGGGCAGAATTCAACAACAAAGACAGCAAAAATCATGTCTTGATGGGGATGGGTTGGCTTGCTTACCTGCGGATTGAAAGATTGGATGAAGCGTATGCCTCTGGCAGGGACACGTTGCATGTTATATAGGCAAAGGAGTTTACAAGATTTGGTAGTTCGGTTGTTGGATTGATCCTCAAGAAAGATATACAAGATGAGGATGAATCCTAACAACTACAACTACAGATTACAACAACCACGCAACACGCTAGCCTACCGGGTGTACTGGTCATATGTACGGTTTATATTTATACCGTATATACGTGTTACAATGTATTCTAACATGCCCCCTCAATCATAACTTCACCAAGTTGAGATTGCTCTTAAAATCTTCCAATTTCCGCCATGATAAAGCCTTGGTAAACCCATCAGCAACTTGATCACCTGTGGGTATAAACCGAATATCCAGTAGCTTGCTAGCTACTCTCTCTCGAACAAAATGATAGTCAACTTCTATATGTTTGGTTCTTGCGTGAAACACTGGATTTGCTGACAAATATGTGGCACCAATGTTGTCACACCAAAGACGAGCAACCGGTGAATGAGCAACTCCAAGTTCACGCAGAAGACTTTGGACCCAAATGATCTCAGCAGTTGCATTGGCTAATGATTTATACTCTGCCTCAGTACTTGACCTTGAAACAGTAGCTTGCTTACGTGCACTCCAAGAAATCAGATTGGGACCAAAGAACACACAGAAACCTCTTGTTGATCTTCTGTCATCAGGACATCCTGCCCAATCAACATCGGAGAAGGCACTAACAATGTTGCAAGCTGACTTAGTGAACTTTAGACCTGTACTCATAGTACCTCTAAGGTATCTCAAAATTCTTTTAACTGCTGTCATGTGTTGGGAGGTAGGAGAGTGCAAATACTGACAAACTTTGTTCACTGGGAAACAAATATCCAGTCTTGTCAATGTCAAATATTGCAAAGCACCTACCATACTTCTATACCTTGTTGACTCTTCGGCTCCCAAAGGTTCTCCTTGTTCCTTTGACAGCTTTTCAGATGTTGAGAGAGGCATGTTTGAAATCTTGCAATTTGTCATACCTGCACGTTTCAATATATCCATGACATATTTTTCTTGGGTTAGAAGGATGCCATCTTTTACCTTCTTAACTTCAATTCCCAAGATAAAATGTAGATCTCCTAGATCTTTCAAAGCAAAATCCCTTCTCAAATCTGCCAACAAAGCTACAGTTGCATCTTGTGATGAGCTAGCAACAATTATGTCATCAACATAGACCAACATAAACATAATAGTTTTTCCTCTTCTAAAAAAGAACAAAGAAGTATCCCCCCTTGATGGTTTAAAACCAAGTGCTTGAAGTTTGTCACACAACCTGGAGTACCATGCCCGAGGTGCCTGTTTTAGACCATACAACGCTTTGTCAAGTTTGCAGAGATGATTTTCCTTGCCTTTAATCTCATAGCCAGGTGGTTGTCTCATATAGACTTCTTCCTCTAGAACGCCATGGAGGAACGCATTCTGAACATCCAATTGCCTGAGGCTCCAGTTACTGGATACTGAAACAGAGAGAACAAGTCTGATAGTAGCTGCTTTAACAACAGGACTAAAGGTATCTTCATAATCTATATTGTATCTCTGCTTGAACCCTTTTGCTACTAGCCTTGCCTTGTATCTATCAATTTGACCATCTGCCTTTCTTTTAATCCTATAGACCCACCTACAATCAATAATATTTTTATTTTTTGTTGGTGGGACTAAGTGTCAAGTCTTATTTTTAATAAGAGCATCATATTCATCATTCATGGCCCTCTTCCAATTTGTATCATTCAAAGCTTCTTGCAAATTATGAGGTTCACCAGCAGTTATTAGACCACCAAAACGAGGTTTGAGCTTGTCATACCTAACTGTGCCATCTGTACGAATTTGAGGTTTTGAAATACCGTGTTGTGACCGTGTTCACCGAGTTGGCACATCAGGAGCTGCAGGTACATGCGGCACAGAAAATCCGCCAGAGGAGGGAGGATCCGCACGCGATCCCATGTCAGCACGGGATCCCGTAGCAGATCTATCGCCAGCAAAGGATCTTTCATCCTGTCGGGGCAGATCAACGTGAGAGCCCGTGTGCGCGTCTCCCTCGCCTGGTTGGCCCACCTGGCGGCCCGCGAGAGGGGAGCCGGTTGGCCAACCTAATGACGCGCTGTCGGGAGATCCAGCGAGCGATCTAGCGCGCGCCACGCGTCGTTTCCACGGCGGCATCTGCGCAGTCGAGGCAGATTCGCCCCCTGGTCCGCCTGCGCTGCCTGCACCCGCTGACGCTGCGGGCTCGGGATCGCTGCCCGCAGCACCTGAATCCTCCTCGTGTTCCTCAGCAGTTTCGTCTTGTTCTGGCTGCATAAAATCATGCATAAAAACTAGATTTTCTCCACTGTTAGCAACAAGATTAGGGCAAAAATTAGCCTGTTGATCAACTACATGTTCGTCCCCATGATCAAAGAGTGTAGACTCAGGAAGTAAAAGAACTTCTGACCGGAGAGGGGTGCCTGCATTTGGGTTTAGAGTTGCAAAGGGAAAAACTGTCTCATCAAAGATAACATCACGGGATATATAAACTCGTCCGGCAGCAACATCGAGGCATTTAAAACCTTTGTGAAGATTGCTGTAGCCAAGGAACACGCACTGTTTGGAACGAAATTCTAACCTTTTGGAATTATAAGGGCGAAGATTCGGTCAACATGCGCATCCAAAGATCCGGAGAGACTGATAATTGGGTTGTTCTTGAAACAAGCGTGTTAGAGGAGTTTCAAAATTAATCACTTTGCTAGGGGTGCGATTTATCAGATATGTGGCAGAGAGGAAAGCCTCATCCCAAAACTTCAAGGGCATGGAGGCATGGGCTAAGAGAGAGAGCCCTACATCAACAATATGTCGATGTTTTCTTTCTGCTGACCCGTTTTGCTGATGAGCATGGGGACAGGAGACATGGTGAGTGATTCCTAATTGGCGAAAAAAGGAATTTAGGCGTTCATATTCGCCACCCCAGTCTGTTTGCATAGTGATTATTTTTTTATTGAACAACCTTTCAACAAGGGTTTGAAATTCATGAAAGATCTTAAACACTTCGGATCGATGCTTAAGTAGATATATCCACGTGAATTTGCTGTAATCATCAATGAAAGACACATAGTAGTTTTTCTTATTGATAGAATCACGGGCAGGCCCCCATACATCGGAGAAAATTTGCTCTAAAGAAGCTTTAGACACACTATTTGAACTAGGGTAAGGAAGTTGGTGACTTTTGCCCATCTGGCATGCATCACAAACTCCTTCTTTATTCAACTCGCTACTAGAAAAGGGAATATTGTTCTGGCTAAGAACATGACGCACTATGGTGGATGACGGATGCCCTAGCCGACTGTGCCACCTTTCAACAGGCAGTTTATTTGCACCGAACGCTCGCTTGCTTGAACTAAAGGGAGCCGATGATACGGGGTAGAGACCTTGTCTACACCTGCAGCGCAGAAGGGTTTTCCTCGTTCCCTGTTCCTTGACGAGAAAAAAAATTGGGTGAACTTCAAGGAAAGTATGATTATCAGTGGACAAGCGATGAGTGGAGATAAGGTTTTTTGCGGCATCGGGCACATGCAAGATGTTCTTAAGATGAAGATCACGAGTAGGGGTACGAACGGTAGTATGACCAATATGACTAATTTCCATACCTTCTCCGTTTGCAGTGTGGACTTGATCGTTGCCGTGGTACTTGTTGTGGACGGTCAACTTGTCGAGTTCGCTGGTGATGTGATCGGTGGCGCCAGTGTCCAGATACCAGTTGGTATCTACTCCATAGGACGAGGTTGTGGCAGATCCGGCGCTCTTCTCGTTCTTGGTGTAGGAGATGTCGAAGCGCCGGTAGCATTCGAGGGCGGTGTGATTCGGCCTCTTGCATATCTGACAGACGACCTCAGGAAGATCATCGATTCCTCTGTTGCCGTTGCCGTTGCCGCGGCCTCCATTGCCACGACCAACGCCTCCATTGCCACGGCCTCTATTGCCGAGGCCGCCTCCATTGCCACGGCCTCTGTTGCCGCGGCCGCCTCCTCCATTACCGCGGCCACCATTGCCACGGCCACTTCCACCGCGGCCAAAACCACCACGACCACGAGAGGTAGTATTGGCCGATGACTGGGAGGAGTGGTTGCCACCTTCGAACATAGCAAGACGCTTTTCAAAACCGATCAACTGAGGGTAAAGTTCAGCTACCTTGATTGGTTCAGTCCTCGCGGCGCAAATGGACGAGACAAACGAGATGTAGTCATAGTCTAGTCCGGCGAGGATGTAGGAGACCATGTCATCATCGTCGAGTGGCTTGCCTGCTGAAGCCATCTCGTCGCCCAGCGCTTTCATGCGCCCGATGTAGTCGGCGATGGTCACGGTGCCCTTTTTGGTGGTGGAGAGGGCGATCTGCGTGTTGACGATGTTGGCCTGCGTCTGGGAGAGGAACATCTCCCTGATGGCGGTCCATGCCACGGCGGCCTTGGTGCAGTGGGCGACTTGAATCATCACAGGTGGTGAGATCGAGTTGAAGATGAAGCTCAGCACCTGCGAGTCTTGCGCCAGGGTGACAAGATACGCCGGGTTTGGCACATCTGTCGGCTTACCGTCTTTATCGACAAGCTTGGGCTCCGGGAACGGGTGATCAGGGTTGAGGTGATCAATCAGCTGCGCTCCGCGGATGGTGGCTAGGGCTTGTGCACGCCAGACCAGGTAGTTGCCCCGGTGCAGCTTGTCAGCGATGGGAATGAGGGCGAAAGCGGCGGCGGCGGAGCTGGAGCTAGCCATGACTAGGTTTGGATGTTGGAGAGGAAGTTGGCTCTGAATACCATGAAAGATTGGATGAAGCGTATGCCTCTGGCAGGGACGCGTTGCATGTTATATAGGCAAAGGAGTTTACAAGATTTGGTAGTTCGGTTATTGGATTGATCCTCAAGAAAGATATACAAGATGAGGATGAATCCTAACAACTACAACTACAGATTACAACAACCACGCAACACGCTAGCCTACCGGGCGTACTGGGCGTATGTACGGTTTATATTTATACCATATATACGTGTTACAATGTATTCTAACACGGATTTGGATGGATATGACTTGTTGTAGAGCACAACTGTTGATCACCTTCTCAGTCGCTCACGTTGACAACTGCTACAGACCCCACATCTTCTTCCAGTTCTTTGGGTAAACCTTTGAAACAAAGAAAGAAGAATGATCATTAACTCCAGAAGAGAATTAAGCTAGCTAATTCTGTCAGTCTACAGAGGCCTGGCTGCGTGAGACAAAGGACTTACGAGCCTGATTCCAATGAAAGGTGGGACGGTTGGGATGCGCATCCAATGCGAGCTGCAGCATATCAACCGCTTTTTGCACTGCTGCCAAGCAGTTTTCCTCAAACCAAAGACAAACCATGACTTTCTGGAGAAAAGGAAGGTGTCGCATGTCGACGTTCATGTCACCATCAACGATGTGCGACGCTCGGGCAAAGAAGTTAAAGGAATCCAGCCGGGGCATAGATCCTCGTGGAAACATAGATGGCCCCGTCTGAAAACAATAGAATCTATAATCTCTCAGGCATGGGAATGTATCCGCGCCAATGATGAACCTTTGGATAGGAGTGCATTGGGCTCTGGTGGTTCTCACACGGAGGGAGCGAAGAGCAGGAAAGTTCCCAAGGATCTGAATGTCAACCTCTGGCCTCACTATATCCACTCCTATAGCCAAGCAGGTGAGGACGGGAAACAACGATGGATTAATCCATCTAGGCAGTGTCGAGGTACAATAATTAAACCTAAGGGTCTGGAGTTCTGATGGGGGCACCCAGCCGTCCCAGCTGAGATCGAACCTTGCATCCCCATCATTAGAAATATTTAGACTATGCAATTTCCGCAGATTGGCGAGGGATACCAACAAAGAATTACACACACTCTCGTTGCCTCACTTCCAGAAAAGTCCCAGCACCCTTAGCTCCATCAGCTTCCCAAGCTCCTTCTCAATGGCATCAGTACCGCCCACACACACTGTATTCAGCTGTTCTAAGGACACCAAGTTCCCTATCCCAACTGGCAATGCAATATTTGTATAAACATATAGGCACATCAAATGTCCTAACCGAGCAACACCTGATGGCACCTCGTCAACTCCATGTATTCTTAAGTCCAATGTTTGTAAAAAATGCAGCTTTCCAACTTTCATGGGGAGAACACCAACATATGTATCGAGTAATCCTAGGTACCTCAGATGTAATAAATTCTCAACACATATGTGACTACTTTCCCTAAGATCACAACCTTCTAGATCCAATACACGCAAAAGTTGGAAGTTCGAAAGAGTCTGAATCAGATCAACATCAGTTCTAAAGAGAGTAACAGACCTCAACTTTGACATACTTGTGGTGTCGATCCGATTGGTCGTGAGGTCTGACATGCTATTCTGAAAGGATAACCTGCGCACCATGCTATCCGAATTACTTCTGCTTTGCTTAGTACCATCCAATATAGTAACAAAGTTTTCTCCACTGGACAGAGAACATATCATATCAAGTACCATATCATGTACACGACAACCTTCCGACCTATATTCAACATCAACATATATTGGTTGAATCAAGTTTCTGTTTATCAACTCACTGAAATATCTCTCTCCGAGCTCAAATAGTCTAATTTCTTCTTCTCCGGCTTGGATAAAGCCTTCAGCTATCCACCTCCATATCAACCGGTCTCTTCTTATGTCATGATCTTCTGGGAATACACCGAGATATAAAAAACAAGTCTTTAGATGGGAAGGTAGATTGTAATAACTAAATGATAGTATTCTCTGCATATCCTTTGAAGTACCACCTTCTGCAAGCCCACGGCCAATAGAACTGAGTATCTTGTCCCATTGATACTTTGGCTTTATATGCTGATCATTACTGGCTAAAAGACTGGCAATAGTAATGATGGCTAGTGGCACTCCACCACATTTCCTCAAAATTTCTGTAGATACTTGCTCCAATTCATCGGGACAATCACTTCCCTGGGAGAATATTCTTTTGTTGAAGAGTCTTTTGGAGTCATCATCATCAAGGGGTTTCATATTATGAATAATATCACTACCAGATGGGCAACATGCTTTAGAAACACTGCTTATGCGGGTTGTCGTTATTACTCGACTACCGAGATTGCTCTTAGGGAAAACACACTTGATAATTTCCCATGCATCTTCACTCCATATATCGTCAATCACGATTAAGTACCTGTGTGATTTTTTAGAGTGTTAGTTCCATAGTTTTAACTAGCGCGCTATCTCGGTGCTATAGCATTTGGAGGGGCATCATGCTAAGTCGTTTAACGTCATTTAGCGTGCTATAGCACCAATTTAGCATGCCAATACTTCTACCCCTATTTGCCATAGCCTGTTATTTAAAACTTTGGTTATCTCACATATCAATGAACACACACATAACCAGGTTTCTATTTGTATAATATTTATTAATTTGGAGGTGTATATAAATGAATTCATACCTCTTATCATTAAGAAATGCTCTCATCTCGTCGATGAGTTGTTGATTGTCCCTAACAGCCTCATTGATGTGTGCAAACGTAGCCCTATCAAGTCCGTACAACATCTTCTTGAAAATCTCTGTTATAATCGGATTCCGAGACACTGAAATAAACACTCCATAGTCAAACTGCACTATGATCTTGTCATACACTGCTTTGCTAAGCGTTGTCTTGCCCAATCCTCCAAATCCAACAATAGACAACGTCTTGAGTTGCTGCCTTGACATCCCATCTCCATCAAATAGCTTCTCAATCAGCTCATCCCGTGTCTCCTCGATGCCCACGAGCTCTGTGATATCTTTGTACACAGCCTTCATGCGAGGATCAACGATATTACGGGCACCATTGGCGCAGGCCTCAAGCGCGTACCTTTGACGGAGCTCGCCAAGCTCCTTGGCGAGCTCCTGCGCATCTCGGACGGCGCCATGGATCTGATGGAGAGCCATGCCCTTGCTGAACAGCTTCTTGGTCTGCTTGACGAACTTATTGACTCTGTTCTTCATGCTGTTGCGGCTGAGTTCACCATGGCCGCCGTCGTACAGGTGGACCATGTACGCATCCACAGCGTCCTCCATGTTGTAGGAGAGCTCCCGGACCTTGTCCGCCCATATTCGGACTTGTGGGTCCAGCTGCTCCACCGGCACGTCGCCGACCTTGTGGAGGAAGACGTACATCATCTCCAGCTCTGTCCGGAGGGACTTGACGCTCTTCTTCATGCGGTTGCTGAGAGTGAATTCGGCCATGAGGAGGTCGCCGAGCTTACGCAGGAGGGGGCTCAGTGCCCCAGCTGCAACCTGCATCGCGCGGGTGGTGTTTCAGGGGAAGGAGCGAGGGTAGGTATTTCTGCACAAGTTGTATGTACAATGATGCTCTTTGCTCCTGTTGTGTGGTGGGTTAGTGTTGTACTGAAGTGAGGGAGGCAGATAAACAAGACAGTCTCACATTCAAGCTGACTCACCATTTCACCAATATCCACCTGGTTACATTATTTGTTCCCTCTATATAAATCAAAGTTTTAAATCGTGGGCGAAAAGTGCGCTATCGCGGCGCAATCAGCTGGGGAGCCTCACCAATGCCAATAAACAAGACAGTGTCACATTCAAGCTGACTCACCAATATACATCTTGTTACATTATTTGTTTCCTTGATCTAAATAGAAGTAACATGCAGGCCTAGCTATCACTTGAACAGAGGTCCAAAATCCGTCGTGAGCATTCAAGCCATTGATCAGCTGATATTCGCTCAAACTGTGATGGCATTCTTCTTCTTAGATTTTCAAACGTTTGTTTTGTACGCCTAAAACGGAGCACGAACTTTGGCCAGAGGTAGTAGCTAGGAATGGTTCTGCAAGACCGTGATTTTTCAAGAGCTAAGCAAAAGCAAACTAAAATTCCATCGTTTTCAGGAGTACGTGGCTCCCTGTTTGTTGGACCAATCGATCAAAGCTTTCGGCTTTGTTGCAAAATTATCCCTTGCTAACCACCCTCACATTGCTGTCTCTAGTTCTGGCCTCATGCATGTGAATTTTATGGTTGTCCCATTCACCTATTCTTTAGAACGTAACCGTCAAGATGGCCGGCCTTACAAATATTTATATTTCGTTCATGAGGCAAATCAAGATGGCTGTTTTCCCTCCTGGAGCATCATTTTGGAGCAGGTGCTGGCTAGAGAGTCAAGAGGTGGAGCGGTGTTCCATCTACCACATCAAAGACAGCGGGTCTCAGCGGCATGGCGCACTGGGGTCTCGTTGATGGACGCATGTGGATGAACGCGCGCTGGATGGTGGCGCTGCCTGATGTCGTTGTGGCATCGACAACATAAAAGCCTGACAAGGTAAATGCGCCGATCCATCCTAAAGGTGGACGACGAAAGACGGCGGCCGCGGCGGATTCTATTGCATGCACATGCGATGTGCGCTGAGGGTCTGCTATACCGGTTGGTGCTCTCCGCTCACCGTTGGACGGCTTGTTAAGGCCACCAAATTAGATGTGTACGTTGGTGTAAGGTATGGTCACATCATCAAGTTTGTAGGTGTATTTGTTTTATGAGACTTTGCTGAATACTATAATAAAGATGGTTGTGTATCCTTTCCTTTTAGAAAGAATCAGATGTATTATAAAAATTCACGGAAGTACAAAGTATCTCAAACATATTAAAAATTCCATCAAGATTCGAGACCACAGCTGCTGCCAGAATGAGTCGCCGACATGCTGTTGTCGCTGCTCCCCTACCTGAGCCGACTTTACCTTGTCGATGACAGCCGAGAAGTCCTCGTGCACGTGCCCCTAAGGACCAGCGTCCTGGAGCCGCAGTTGTCACCATCGAACACCTACATTGATCTAAAGCACGTGGCACCAAATCTCACCACATGATGAGAAACTCTAACCTCACTGCCCAAGGAAGCGGCATGAATCTACGCCGAAGCTTTGTTGACTACGTCCGACCTCTATTAGGATTAAAGTCCGGAAGACAAACATGAAGAGAAAGTGCCGCCATTCCGCCCGAGTGCTGCACCTACAAGGACTAAAAATCCTATCCTAAACTACTAAGCAGAGCGGAGTCACTGAGATCTCCCTCCCCGCCAGAGCAAAGGTCAATCCATGGCTAAGCGGTGACGTCTAGAGGGAAATGTTTTCCCTAGCCACCTAGGATTAGTAATGGATGTGTGCATCCTTGGTGCAAAGACCAGGGTTTCAACCTCCTTTCCGTAATTTTTTTTACGTGTGTGGGGACCTGATCTCAGGTAGAGGGTTGTTCATCCAATTCCCCAACCCAGTGAGCGAGCCGTACTTACATGAGTTCTTAAGCTGCTTATACTTCAAATCACGAGTATGTCAATTCATCCTTACTGTAAACTTACATAAAACAATGGAGTTTAACAATTGCGGGAAAATGGTCAAGTGTTGTACTGCTGCTTCTGGAGCTGGCAGCTGTGACATCAGAGTTTCAGTTTCTACTTGGCAGGTTTATTTACGACCAACTCAAAGTAATGAGATATGTCTATGAATTCCCTTACAATTGTTCATTTTCTGACTTTACATTAATGAATTGGACAGCCAACTGTCAGTGTGGTAGTTGGAATTCAGAACTTTGTTTGCCCCGACTCCAGAAGGAGCACATGTTTTCATGTCCAGAAGGAGTTGTGCAGTTTTGCTTCGGCCATCTATCTCAAAGGCCAGTTCAGTCGTTGCTTTGCTTCTTTTAGAAAGGAACAAAAAAAGATCCCTACTAAAGAACTGACTCGTTCCATACATGTGTGGCATCATCGTTCGTCAGGGGTTTCCCTCTGTAGCTGTTTACTGGTCACAGGTACATGCATAGGCTTCCCAGTGGCTGCCACGTCTTGTGTTTCACAAGACTAACGATTTGGGTGGAAGGGCATTTTATCTTCTGGTATGTTCATCACCGGGAAGTTTTGGATGATAGGAGTGCTTGTTAGTTGTAACTTACTGTATAATATGGTGCAGGCAACACACCTTCTTTGCTCCACTTTGTCGGTTAAAGCAAGAATGTTTTTCTTAATATTCCTCAATGGTAATTAAAATAGGTTTCGTGCAACATTGGAACATGTTGATTATTTGTTGATATAGTCCATGCTAGATGCTACCCCGGACCACCGACTAAACTCACTCTCAAGCTTCAGAGTTTCAGTTCATGTTTAGCAGGCCCACCTATTGGCCAATGTCTCAAAGTAATGACTGAGCAAATAACCCCCATGAATTCTATTACCTTGTTTATCAATTCTTAGTCTTACACTCATTACTTGGATTCTGCAATGAAACTACAGCCAACAGTGGATTTAGAAGTTCGAATGCAGAGCTCAGTTGTTCATACAAGTCTTTTCATTGGTTCCTTGGAGTATCGGCTGATTCACTTGTATTCATGCACATTTGCTAACTTGGCCTCTGCATCAATAGATAAAAGTACTTCTCTTATGCAGGTTATCTACATATGTACCGAGACGCTTCGTTTATGGTCCTCTCTACAACGGGTGGAGCATCGAGACCTGTTTATGGAGGTGTGTACACTATTAGAGGCTGCGGCGAGGGATACTTTTACCCAACATGGGTGGCAGCATGATCTTAGGACTGGGCCACCTATGCTTTAGGCGTCATACAGATTTCATCTTTGTATTTCGCCTTCTTCTTTTATATTGGCTTGTCGTGAGGACTTTGCTGGCTGTGTGCATTTTTGCAGAGGCCGGGTGTAATGCTTAAACCTTTCAAGTAATAAAGCGCCCCTTTTCAAAAAATCAATAGATGCATACAACCATCTTTGTTAAATTATTCAACAAAGGTCTAGCAAAAACAAACATCAAACAACTCGAAGCCCCCACTCACACCAACAAACTCGATAATGGATAATGACATCACTCTCCACCATCCAGAACCAGGATCACTGCTGATCCGTCCACATGACGTACCAGGAGCATACACCGGATGTAGCAAACCCAGAGCATACACCACATGCACACGCTTCAGAAGCCGCCACCATCATCGAACTACTGACCCATATCATCCTAGTGGCAGGCAGCTTCTGTTTCACCACACAATCAGTTTGGGTGCAGGAGCAATTTCTCCTCTGTTCAGGTATATTGATCTATCTGAAGAGTTTTAGATGATACAAGTGTTTGTTAATTAGTGTACATGGTGTAGGCAACACACCATTTTTTTGCTCCATTCTTGTTGGTTTAAATCAAGAATGTTTGATTAGCCTTTTTATCTTAATATATCTGAATGCTAATAAAAACATGTTTCGGGCAACATTAGAACAGGTTGATTATGTTACCACCGACAGAAACTTACATTATGTGCAGACTTTGGAGATTGCTTTATGTTGATGTTTCACTTCCATCCGTCGGAGTTTCAATACAATTTGTGGATTGTGAGAATATAACACTGGACGAGTTCAATCCTTTCATCATGGTCAAGCTGAAGAAATTAGTGGTCTACAACAGCGGCAATGGTTCCCGTGCGGTCTATAGCCGTGGATCTTCTCTCAGAGGTGGCAAGCAGGACGAAACTATTCGCAGCAGGCTCCTTCCAGCTGACAACACTAGAAGTTGATAGCATCTCAGCGGTATTTGTTGTTCCCATCTGCAGCCTTCTCGCTCCTACGCTCCGCTCTTTAAGCATCCGTTATGATGATCGGATGGAAAGCTTCATGGAATTGGAAGAGAAAGCACTTCAGCTTCTCACCTCCCTCGAAGAGCTATTATTTCAAATGTGCCTTGGTCTACCGGCCCTTCCTCAACGGCTACACAACATTTCTTCTCTCAGAGTACTACTCCCTCTGTCCCAAAATATAAAAACGTTTTTAACACTACACTAGTGTCAAAAACGTTCTTATATCACTAGTGTCAAAAACGTTCTTATATTATGGGACGGAGGGAGTATATATCTATGGTTGTCCTGAAATCCGATCGCTGCCCAAGGAGGGGTTCCCCACTTCACTGCAACTGCTGCATGCAGAGGATTGCAGTGCTGAGCTACAAGAGGAAATGAAGACATTACAAGGAACAAACCCGGATTTACGGGTGAAGTCCTAACCCAAGGTAACATTCTTATCTGAAGTAAATCAATCCCCCCTAGTCTTACTTTATAGTACTACAGTACTAACTTGCGAAATCTGACAGGTGACAGATCAATACTAACCATCGTACCCTGGTTTCAAGTTGCAGTGTCTATTACATCGTGCATAACGGTGTTTGAAATGGAGCACTGCAGTTGGCTCCTGACTCATGGACCTGGAGATGAATGTCTATTTTTGGAAGCAAACAGGGGACCGCTTCGTCCCGACCGCTCCCGCGAGTGGCTGGGCGAAGCCCTAGGCGCCGCCGGTCCTAGCCCTCCCCCTACCTCTCTTTCCCCTCGACGCCGCCGGAGGGCGCGGCCGGGCAAAGCCTGGTCCGCGTCGGCAGCGGGGGACTTTCTTCCCTCCTGGCTTGGCGACGCGCGGCGCGGAACGCGGTGGTCGGCAGAAGCGCCATGCATGGCGTGGGGGCGCGGCAGCGGCGAGGCACGCGGATGGCGTAGGCGGGCGTGCTGGCTGCGGTGGCTGCGCGGGCTAGGTGGAGTGTGCCTGCGCGAGGACGGCGGGGCTGGACCTCTCCATCCAGATCCGGATCGGGTTCCTCCGGCGGGCTGCTCGTGGGCGGCACGGGCCGTGGCTGGAGGTCGTCGACGGGCTCATCGTGCTTCGGACGGTGGGCTGCATGGAGGCGCGTGCGGGGGCCCAGTTGTGGCAGATGGCCTCGGCCAGATCTGTCCGTTACCGCACCTCGCGGCGAGGGCCGTGGGCGGCACGGGTTGGCCGCCTCTGCGGCGCTCTGGCGTGGTGTAGGCTCCGACGTGGTGGTCGCTTCGGTGTGCTGGCTCGTGGTGGCTCGGTGTTTGGGTGGTTGCGGGTGGCTCGTGGAAGCGGGTGTTAGAATATGTATAGGATAGTTTCATTCAAATTGTAATCTATCCCTATCTTTCTTTTCTTTCTTCTCCTTGACAACCTCCTGTACCGAACTGAACCAACCTGAGATCGATCTCTTGATCTCTTCTTGTACTCCAAGGTTTTGCCAATATATTTATAAACATGCGGCCCGAGACAAAGGGTTCAACGCTTCCAACCCAATTTACATGGTATCAGAGCATCTTCCTCTTAGATCGAAGATCGCATCTAGCTACCTTCCCACGGCCGAGATCATGTCTTCCTCCGCCACCCTATCTTCCACCACGAGCGCACTTTCCACCTCCATGGCCTCCACCTTCGCATCATCATCTAGCAGCAGCTCTATCCCTCTCGGACCGCCCCCACAGGAGAAGCTAACAAGAGGAAACTTCCTCTTATGGAAGGCCGTCGTGCTCCCGCAAATCCGAGGCGCACAGATGGAACATCATCTTGACGGGAAGAGCCAGGAACCGCCGGCCACCCTGACCATCACCCAAGAAGGAAAAGACGAATAGGTCGTCAACTTTGCCCGAACCCTCTGGTACGCGCAGCAGCAGCAACTCCAGGGGTACCTGATGGGATCTCCGTCCCGTGAGATCCTCGCTAAAGTCGCCACCCTTCAGACCCCAGCGGAGGTTTGGAGCGCCATCAACGCCATGTTCGCCGCCCAGAGCCAGAGTCAGGCTATCAACACCCGCATCGAGCTCACAAATTTGAAGAAAGGTAACATGTCCATGGAAGAGTATCTTGGAAAAACTAAAACTCTTACAGATGAAGTTGCATGCTGCACCGGAGTCCCTCTTCCCGATCCAGAGATAGTCTCCAAGATCATGGCGGGTCTTGATCTGGATTACAATCCAGTTGTGTCCGCCCTCTCTGCTAGGGTTGAGCCTGTCATGATTCAGGAGCTGTACAGCCAGCTCTTGAGCTTTCATGCTTGCCTCAACCTCCTCCACGGCACCAACATCAGGCAATCCTCCGTCAACTCAGCAGCTCGCGGGCACGGCCGTGGGCGCGGTCACCAGGGACAGAACCGCAACACCAACGGCGGCGGACGCGGTCGCGGCAACTACCAGGGCGAGGGTGCTTGTTCTGGTGGTGGCAACTACTCCGGAGGCGGTGACTTCAACAACAACATGGGAGGTGGCGGCTTCAACAACAACAACAGCCGTCGCGCCTCCTCTAATCGCCGCCCTCGCTGCCAACTGTGCAAAAAGTCAGGCCATGAGGTCATGGACTGTTGGCACAGGTATGATGAAGACTTCGTCCCCGACTCTCGTCACATTGCTGCAGCCATACGAGAAGAAGGAGGAGGAGGAGATGGCGTTTGGTACGTGGACTCAGGCACAACAGACCACGTCACCAGCGAGTTAGAGCAACTTGCACTTCGCGAGAGATACCATGGCGGCGACCAGATTCACACCGCGGCTAGTGGTGGAGGTATGGATATTTGTCACATTGGACAAACTTATATTAATTCCCCCAACCTTAAATGTGATCTAGTTCTTAAAGACGTTCTTCATGTCCCACAAGCTGATAAAAACCTTGCATCAATGTCTCATCTAGCCACTGATAATAACGTCTTCTTTGAAACTCACCCTCGTTACTTTTTTATGAAGGACCGGGCAACGAGGGAACTTCTTCATCACGGTAGATGCGTTGGAGGGCTCTACCCCATCACATCCGGAGCACTCAGTCGCAATCGTCGACAATTTTTTTCTGCCACTAAACCCTCCTTGGAGAGGTGGCATCAAAGATTAGGACACCCATCATCAATCATAGTCAAGCAAGTAGTCAATAAAGACAAACTTTCTTTGTCACATAGTCAAAATAGTGAGTCAGTTTGTGAAGCTTGTCAGTGTGCCAAGAGCCACCAACTTCCTTATCCCAAGTCAAACAGTGTGTCTCATGCTCCTTTAGAGCTTATTTTTCATGCCAGAGATTCTTTCGGAAGAAATAAATATTATGTTAGTTTTATCGATGATTGTAGCAAATTCATTTGGATTTATCTACTCAAGTATAAATCTGAGGTTTTCTCTGTCTTCCAAGAATTTCAGAAACTTGTTGAAAGGCACCTTAACAGAAAAATTGTAACAGTCCAAAGTGACTGGGGAGGGGAGTCCGAAAAACTCAACTCTTTCTTTCATAGCATAGGCATTCAACACCATGTGTCTTGTCCTCATGCTCATCAACAAAACGGTTCTGCCGAGCGCAAACACCGTCACATTGTTGAAGTTGGCCTCTCCCTACTTGCTCATGCATCTATGCCTCTAAAATATTGGGATGAAGCGTTTGTTACAGCAACATATCTCATTAATCGTCTCCCAAGTAAAATTATTGGCAACTCTACGCCTTTGGAACGCCTCTATCATCAAAAACCAGACTACAACTCCCTCAAAAAATTTGGGTGTGCTTGCTACCCCAACTTACGTCCGTATAATCATCACAAACTTGATTTTCGTTCCACTCAATGTGTTTTTTTTGGCTATAGTAATCTACACAAGGGATACAAATGTCTAGAAATTTCCACCGGACGTATATATATCTTGAGATGTAGTTTTTGATGAAACTCTTTTTCCTTTTGCCAAGCTTCTTGAGATGTAGTTTTTGATGAAACTCTTTTTCCTTTTGCCAAGCTTCATCCCAACGTAGGTGCCCTCCTCTGTGCTGAAATAGCACTTCCTCCGGATCTTGACACACTATCCGATCACGGGGGTGAATTATCTAATGCTGACCATGTGAACAAATATGCAGAAAATTGCAGCCCTAATGATATTTGTACAAATGCAGTTCATGATTTTATGTGGCCAGAAACAGACAATACAGCCGTTAGTGATCGCGAGGAGGATTCTGGCGACAGCAGGCGATCTGGCATGCGATCCCAGGCGAATCCTAGCGCCAGCGCCAGCGCAATCATTGGCGCACGATCCGAGGTGGATCCTGCCCAGCGGCATGCAGAGGCGGCGCGCCTGGGGACCGACAGCGACCGCGCGGAGCCCACCAGCTCAGGAGGGGCTGGGGGCGAATCTCCGCGCGCCACGAGCCCGCAGCCCGCGGAGGTGGCCGACCGGGCGACCGTGGATGGGTCCAGCCCACGGGCCCCGCTGCACACGCCCATCCACGAGGAATCTTTAGGCGACACGCGGTCCGGTTCTGCTGGTGGAACGATCCCGAGGCGGATCTCACCTACAGAAGATCTGGCGCGCGATCCCGCGGCCGCTGGGCGTGTTCAGGACGCTGGATCTTCTGTGGCTGCTCCCTCTGCTGCACAAATTGTTCCCCGGCGTCACACACGGTCACAATCAGGAATTACCAAGGAAAAAGAATACAAAGATGGCACCATTAGGTATGATAAAAAACGTGTTTTCTCACTACTACTGGTGAACCAGTTAATCTTGTTGATGCTCTTGCTCACAAAGATTGGAAAGAGGCTATGGATAGTGAGTATGATGCACTTATGAAAAATAAAACATGGCACCTAGTACCATCAAAAAGTGGAATGAATGTCATTGATTGTAAATGGGTGTACAAGATAAAAAAAAGTCAGATGGAAGTATAGACAGGTACAAGGCCAGATTAGTTGCTAAAGGCTTTAAGCAAAGGTTTGGGATTGATTATGAGGATACTTTTAGTCCAGTTGTCAAACCAGCCACCATTCGACTTCTCTTGTCTATTGCTGTTTCCAGAGGTTGGAGCTTAAGACAGCTAGATGTTCAGAACACGTTTCTTCATGGTGTTCTTGAGGAAGAGGTGTTCATGCGGCAGCCACCAGGTTATGAAAACAAAGGTACACCACATTATGTTTGTAAATTGGATAAAGCTCTATATGGTTTAAAACAAGCCCCAAGAGCCTGGTATTCACGATTGAGCATGCAGCTACAACAACTTGGATTTGTACCATCCAAGGCAGACACATCCTTGTTCTTTTACAATAAAGGAAATGTCACTATTTTTGTGCTAATTTATGTTGATGATATTATTGTTGCTAGCTCGAGTTCAAGTGCCACTACCTGCTTGCTTAAGGATCTTAAGTTGGAATTTTCCCTCAAGGACTTGGGAGATCTTCATTATTTTCTTGGCATTGAGGTCAAACAGATAAGAGATGGTATACTTTTGACACAGGAAAAATATACAGCTGACATACTCAGAAGAGTAGGTTTGGAAAAATGTAAACCTGTGAGTACACCTATCTCAACTTCTGAAAAACTTTCTGTTGAAAGTGGAGAGCCACTTGGGTCAGAGGATGCAACGAATTACAGAAGTGTCGTTGGTGCTTTGCAATATTTGACACTTACACGTCCTGATATTTCTTATGCTGTCAACAAGGTATGTCAGTATTTGCATGCTCCTAGCACTACTCATTGGACTGCAGTTAAGAGAATTTTGAGGTATCTTAAGTTTTCAGAGGGACTTGGACTTCAAATTACCAAGTCTTCTTCTATGCTTGTTACTGCCTACTCTGATGCAGACTGTGCAGGATGTATTGATGATAGAAGGTCAACTGGTGGATTTGCTGTATTTCTGGGATCCAATCTTGTGTCATGGAGTGCAAGAAAGCAGGCTACAGTTTCTAGATCAAGTACTGAAGCTGAATACAAAGCTTTGGCAAATGTCACAGCTGAAGTAATGTGGATACAGACATTACTTTATGAACTTGGGATTAAGACTCCAAAAGCTGCCAGACTATGGTGTGATAACATTGGTGCAACCTATCTGTCAGCTAATCCTGTTTTTCATGCACGCACGAAGCATATTGAGGTTGATTTCCACTTTGTCAGAGAAAGAGTAGCTAGAAAGCTACTTGAGATTCAGTTCATTCCTACTGGAGATCATCTGGCTGATGGATTCACAAAGCCTCTCACTATGAGAAGATTAGATGAGTTCAAGTACAATCTTAACCTTGGTCGAAGTTCATGAGGTTTAGATTGAGGGGGAGTGTTAGAATATGTATAGGATAGTTTCATTCAAATTGTAATCTATCCCTATCTCTCTTTTCTTTCTTCTCCTCGACAACCTCCTGTACCGAACTGAACCAACCTGAGATCGATCTCTTGATATCTTCTTGTACTCCCAGGCTTTGCCAATATATATAAACATGCGGCCCGAGACAAAGCACTAGTAGAAAAAGGGCCTATAGTCCCGATTGGTGAGGGCCTTTAGTCCCGGTTCATGAACCGGGACTAAAGGGTCGGTACTAATGCCCTGACCCTTTAGTCCCGGTTCAATCCAGAACCGGGACAGATGGGCCTCCACGTTGCCTGTCCGCTGAGCCCAGGCAGGAGGGCCTTTGGTCCCGGTTGGTGGCACCAACCGGGACCAATAGGCATCCACGCGTCAGCATTTCTATGGCTGTGGTTTTT
>NC_041393.1:758746296-758750634 GCF_002162155.2 Triticum dicoccoides | reverse complement strand
AATTTAGGTGTTTCATATATTGTGCTATAGCTAACTAATTAATAGAGAAAAATGTCCTCTCTTTTGTCCGTGCTTGGTCTACGCTACGTACTATACATACGTATAGAGAGGACTAGCTAGACACGCTAGCTAGCTAGTAATTAAGCAAACAAAAGATCGTCATGAACATATATGCATACAGAGAGAAGTGATATCGACCACCTCTCCTTCTCCGAGAGATTGGTCGAACAACAAGTTCTCGTATATCTATCCGACACTACCGGCTACATATATACAATAATTATCTTTTACAAATATATAATCTCCTAACATACGGACGTGTGGTCCACATAGTATTCTCCGTCTTCAGTGATCACGTGGTCAAGAAAGAATGCCGCCAATTCCTTTTGAATTGCTCGCATGCGATCTGGTGCTAGGAGTTCATCCCGCATCCGAAACATCTAATTTTAAGAAAGGGGTCAATACACACACACACACACACACACACACACACACACACACATATATATATATATATATATATATATATATATATGAATGAATGAAACTCAACACAAATGATGGTAATAAAATAAAATTGTGAATATTTTTATTTACGCACTTCATATTGTTTGTCGGAGTAGCCCCGCTCACAGGTCGTGTGGCGGATGGACTCGCAAACGTAGTATCCACAGAAATCGTTCCCTTGTTCCTGCCACAACCACTTTACAAGAAATAGAGGTCAATCAAACTGATAATTAGCAAGCATGCTAAATGGTATTGATGAAACTAGCGCTTGAATCACTAGGAGATGCGTGGAATATGCTACTATATAGTACTTACTTTCGGGTGTCTAAATTGCAGCTTCTTCGGTAGTCCCGGAGCTTTTTTGGTGAATTTTCTTCAAGCCCTGCCATACAAAGAAAACAATTACTTGATATTGGAAATGAACAAAGTTGCTGATATGGTGGATAATGATCGATTTAACTTACTTCTCGAGCATTTCAGTCATGTCCGCACACTCCTTGGGATCTTTTCGCTTGGAGTCTAAGACAGTTACTACTCCCTTCTCAAGCTTAATCTCTAGGAGAATATAGTGGTAGCTGCGCACACATGCATAACTCATCAATATTACATTACTATAACCTGGACTAATAAGGAAACCGAATATGCCACAAGACAGTAACACTCACTTGAAGTTGTAAGGAAAGAGTATTATATCTTTGTGTTCATTTATTACCAACGATTGTAGCAAGTTGGCCTCGGTATTTTCTTTACGAAATTCAACCTCAGTTTAATCTATGAGATATGTGTTAATGAACCCAATATCACCCACTTGTCTTTTCTTCAATTCGGCGATCTTCAATCTGCATAATATAGTGAGGATCATTATAAATACATGCAATGAAAGGGCTGAGTTATATAGAGAGACTTAATGACAGAAGTAGTACTACTTACAGACAGTAGCAGGTGACCGTTGCTTTATCGAGGGCCAATTGATTGAAAAACTGATAGCACTCCTCAAATGGAATAGGCAATAGTTCAATTCCAAGGAGGTCATGCTCCTTTTTAACTCTCACATACAAAGTACTCCTCCCTTCAGACTCTTTGCAGGTTTTCATGTACCAATCATGCAATCTTCGCATCATCGTTGATAGAGAACTTTCATCTTTGACGAGAGGCTTCCCGTACTCGTATCTTTGTATATGCACCTCCAAGAAATCATAATGTACATCGTCGGGCAGGTGCCTCGTGTCCGTCCAGGGTGCTCAGGATTCCCGAGGGCCATTGTGAGCTCGTCCTTCTCCCTGTCTGGAACGAACTTCCCTTGCTGTGCTGCTTCGATATATTGCTGAAGCCTCTTGACTGGTATGTCCAATTGTTCGTCCGTCCAAATGCACTTCCCTGTTATAGGGTCCAAGGATCCACCGGCCCCGAAGAACCAAGTCCGGCAACGGTCTGGCCAGTTCATTGTCTCTGGTTCGATCCCTTTATCAAGCAGATCATTCTCAGCCTTGGCCCGCTTACGCCGGGCTATGAGGTAGCCACCTGACCCCGTGCGATGGTGAAGCTTCTTCTTTGCGGCATTTCTCTTGTTTGTCGCCGATATCTTTTTACTCTTTTCCGATGTCTTGTAGGCCACAAATGCGGGCCAGTCATCTCTGATCTTCTCATATTTGCCCTTGAATTCTGGTGTCTCATTTTTTGGACATACGTATTGAGTTCTTTCTTCCAATTCCTGAATAGGTCTGCCATCTTCTTAAGAGCAAAAGACTTGATTAATGGCTCTATTACTGGCTTCTCCGGATCATCCTCTAGCGGTAGGGTAAAATTTGACTTCAGCTCAGTCCAAAGATCATTTTTCTGCATATCATTGACATAAGACACCCCAGGGTCTTCGTTCTTAGGCTTATACCATTGGTGGATGCTGATCGGGATCTTGTCCCTAACCAGAACCCCGCACTGAGCAACAAATGCCTTCTTTGTCCGGTGGGGTTCAATCGGTTGGCCGTCGCGCGCGATTTGTATGATCTCAAACTTTTCATCCGAGCTCAACTTTTTCTTCAGGCCTCGTCTCTTTACCGAAGTTGTGCTCGATCCAGAGGGCTAGAAAAAAGAACAAATACGAGAGTTAATTAATATGTGTACATACCAAAACAATGAATGCATCAATTAGCTAGTCAGCACAGGCTTAACTAATATATATAGCTGGCCGGACTCGGTTTGATGATCACCAGAGCCGTCCTCATGGTCTACTTCTTCACCCTCTCCTTCTTGCACTGGCATTGGGTCATCGGAGCCATGTAAATCATAGCCAGCTGCTTCTTCACCCTCTCCTTCCAGACCATCGTTGTCGTTGAGAAACATCAACGAGCAGACGGCATCACTTCCTTGTGCGATTATGTCCCTCAACAACGCTTCTTGTGCTTCGTCTCGGGGGGTATCCATAGTTTCTACAAATATTTACAACATGGCAATTATTATTCAAACATGACAGATATGGATATATTAGTGGCAAACGTAGAACTAGCTAGCTAATCACAATAAGGAATCATATTAGTGGCCTCGACGCTGCTTCTCTAGGGTTTGGGGTGGCCTCGACAACGCTTCAAGGGTTAGGGGGCGGCCTCGAGAATGCTTCAAGGAGGGGGTAATATCGACCCCCCCCCCACGTGTTGAAGCTATCGGGAGGGGGTCGGCGTTGAACACTACATCTGTGTCCCACAAGTGACGTGGGTATCGACGCCCGCGGTAGGGTAGAGGGTCGTGGATCGCCGAGCGGTCGAGGGTCAAGGGGTCGAGGATCGCCGAGGGGTCGGGAGGTTGCCTAGTGTCAAAGGATTCAACAAAACCATGTCTTCATCATTAGGTGAAAGTAACAGGTGCATGATGGTACAAAGCTCTCCAAAGTTATTTTGGAACGGAGTCCTAGATAGGATAATTCGCTTTTTGGTACAAAGTTCAGCAAGAACCTTCCGAATATCGTTATTTGAAAGGCCTTTGCTGAAATTCGTACAAAAAGGCAAATTATCCTATCCGGGACTCCATTCCAGAATAACTTTGGAGGACTTCGTACCATCATGCCATGGTTACTTCCGGCTAATGATGAATCCATGGATTTCTTCAATACTTTGACACTATAGGAACCCTCGACTCTGAAACCTTCGACCCTTGACCCCTTAACGACCCTCGACCCTCTACCCTATTTCCCGACCCTCGACCCCTCGGCGATCCTCGACACCCTCGTTATATCGACAACGACGCGACATACATATACATGGGAAAATAATGTTATCGGGGAGGGGGTATCGGTACCCCCCCCCCTCGTGTTGAAGTTTCTTCTTTCTCCTCTATTCCTTTCTTTCTTATTCTCCTCTTCTTTTTCTTCTTATCCCTCCAAAAAGGAAAATAAGGAAAAGGAAGAAAAAATAGGAAGAAGGAAGAAATAAGAAGAAGAAGAAGAAAAAGAAGACAAAAAAAGAGGAGAAGAAGAAAAGAATAGAGGAGAAGAAGAAAAAATAATTTTTTTTTCTATTTTTTCTTCTTCTCCTCTATTCCTTTCTTCTTCTCCTCTTCTTTTTCTTCTTTTTCCTCTCATTCTTTTTCTTCTTCTTCTTCCTTCTTCCTTCTTCCTCTTTTCTTTCTTTTCCTTATTTTACTTTTTCCTCTACACTAACCTAATTAAAATGCACTAACCTTTTCCTGCACTAACCTAATTAAAATTGTAACTTTCTATATATGAACAAAAAACTAAACTAATAAAAATAAAAAACATATACATTATAGCCACATACACATATACATCACATATGAACAAAAAAATAAACTAATAAAAATAAAAAAACATATTGCAACATA
>NC_041393.1:758721017-758745937 GCF_002162155.2 Triticum dicoccoides | reverse complement strand
GACGACGAGGGCGGCGACGACGTGCGCGGGCGTTGACGACGAGGAGCAGGGCGTCGGGGCAGAGGGCGGCGTCTGCGGCGGGATGAGGAACTGAATGAAATTTTCGCAGAGTCCTGTATATATAGAAAGTGCATTGGTCCCGGTTCATGGCACAAACCGGGACTAATGCCCCCCTTTAGTCCAGGTTGGTGCCACAATGCCCCCTTTAGTCCCGGTTGGTGCCACCAACCGGGACCAAAGGTCTGTGCTGCCCCGAACCCAAATATTTAGTCCCACCTCGCTAGTTGAGAGGGAGGCGCACCTGTTTATAAGGTGCGGTGCGCCTTCCCTCTCGAACTCCTCTCTAAAGCAGGCTTTCGGGCCTAAACCTGCAATCTGTGCCTGTGGGCCTACTGGGCCTCCCGCGGGCCTGAATCCTGGCCTTGGTAGCGTTTCTAGTCGTATTCAGGCCGTGGGGGCCCAATAGGTGGCACTTTTTTTTGTTTTTTTGTTTTCTTTGTTGCTTTATTTATTTTATTTTATTTCTACTTACAACAAAATACTTATTGTTGCTATTTTTACTTTTTTCCAGTTTTTTTGTTTTGCTTTCTGCATTATTTATTTTTTGTTGTTTTTTGCTTTATTTTTTAATTCTTTTTTGCTTTTAGTTTTAGAAAAATTATAAACTTTCTGTTAGTGCCATTAGTTTTCAAATTTGAAAACACTTTTTTTGTTTTCTTTGTTGCTTTATTTATTTTATTTTGTTTCTACTTCCAACAAAATACTTATTGTTGCTATTTTTATTTTTTTTTCAAGTTATTTTGTTTTGTTTTCTGCATTATTTATTTTCTTTTGGTTTTTTGCTTTATTTTTTAATTCTTTTTGCTTTTAGGTCAGCAAAATTACAAACTTTCTGTTTGTGCCATTAGTTTTCAAATTTGAATTCTTTGAAATTTGTGTGAATCACAAGTTTGTGAGCTCAACGAGGCGTGTAGAGGGACGGGCTTATAAACCGGTGTGAGCGCCCTTCGGTTGGCGAGGTTTTCAAATTCATAGTTTTCAAATGAACTCTGAAAAAGTTGGCATAGCATGTGCATGTACAAAACGGACAATGGTATCATACTCGTCTGTTACAAAGTCGGCATGGTATCATCATAATAGTTGCGGGAGAAAGTCTTCACTTTTTCTTCGCTTGTGTCGTTTGCTTATTGCGCCGTAACCATGGATAATCTTCATCGTTTATCAGGATGCTTGGGTCAGCCTTGACTTTGAAGGGAGGAATTTCATGAAACTTTTCATACTCTTCAGACATGTCTGTCTTGCCCTCCACTCCCAGGATGTCCCTTTTTCCTGAAAGAACTATGTGGCGCTTTGGCTCATTGTATGATGTATTCGCTTCCTTATCTTTTCTTTTCCTTGGTCTGGTAGACATGTCCTTCACATAGATAACCTGTGCCGCATCATTGGCTAGGACGAACGGTTCGTCAGTGTACCCAAGATTTTTTAGATCCACTGTTGTCATTCCGTACTGTGGGTCTACCTGTACCCCACCTCCTGACAGATTGACCCACTTGCACTTAAACAAAGGGACCTTAAAATCTACTCCGTAGTCAAGTTCCCATATGTCTACTATGTAACCATAATATGTGTCATTTCCCTTGTCGGTTGCTGCATCAAAGCGGACACCGCTGTTTTTGGTTGGTGCTCTTTTCATCTTGGTCAATCGTGTAAAATGTATTCCCATTTATCTCGTATCCTTTCCAAATCATTACAGTCAAAGATGGTCCCCTGGACAACAAGTACAGCTCATCACAAACAGTGCTGTCACCTCTGAGACGTGTTTCCAACCAACTGCTGAAAGTCCTGATGTGTTCACATGTAATCCAGTCGTCGCACTGCTCCGGGTGTTTGGAGCGCATACTGTTCTTGTGTTCATCGACATACGGGGTCACCAAGGTAGAGTTCTGTAGAGCTGTGTAGTGTGCTTGAGACCAAGAATATCCGTCCCTGCATATTATTGAGTCCCTTCCAAGCGTGCCTTTTCCAGTCAGTCTCCCCTCATACCGCGATTTAGGAAGACCTATCTTCTTAAGGCCAGGAATAAAGTCAACACAAAACCCGATGACATCCTCTGTTTGATGGCCCATGGAGATGCTTCCTTCTGGCCTAGCGCGGTTACGAACATATTTCTTCAGGACTCCCATGAACCTCTCAAAGGGGTACATATTGTGTAGAAATACGGGCCCCAGAATGACAATCTCGTCGACTAGATGAACTAGGACGTGCGTCATGATATTGAAGAAGGATGGTGGGAACACCAGCTCGAAATTGACAAGACATTGCGCCACATCACTCCTTAGCGTTGGTACGATTTCTGGATCGATCACCTTCTGAGATATTGCATTGAGGAATGCACATAGCTTCACAATGGCTAATCGGACGTTTTTCGGTAGAAGCCCCCTCAATGCAACCGGAAGCAGTTGTGTCATAATCACGTGGCAGTCATGAGACTTTAGGTTCTGGAACTTTTTCTCTGGCATATTTATTTTCCCTTTATATTCGACGAGAAGCCAGTTGGGACCTTCATACTGAGGAGGCATTGAAAGAATATTTCTTTCTCTTCTTTCATAAGAGTGTAGCTGGCAGGACCTTCATACTGCTTCAGAGGCATGCCCTCTTTTTTGTGCAAGCATTGCAGGTCCTCTCGTGCCTCAGGTGTATCTTTTGTCTTCCCATACACGCCCAAGAAGCCTAGCAGGTTCACGCAAAGGTTCTTCGTCACGGGCATCACGTCGATCGAAGAGCGGACCTCTAGGTCTTTCCAGTAGGGTAGGTCCCAAAATATAGATTTCTTCTTCCACATGGGTGCGTGATTCTCAGCGTCATTCGGAATAGCTAGTCCGCCGGGACCCTTTCCAAAGATTACGTGTAAATCATTGACCATAGAAAGTACGTGATCACCGGTACGCATGGCGGGATTCTTCCGGTGATCCGCCTCGCCTTTGAAATGCTTGCCTTTCTTTCGACATTGATGGTTGGTCGGAAGAAATCGACGATGGCCCAGGTACACATTCTTCCTGCAGCTTCCCAGGTATATACTATCGGTGTCAAGTAAACAGTGCGTGCATGCGTGGTATCCCTTGTTTGTCTGTCCTGAAAGGTTACTGAGAGCGGGCCAATCGTTGATGGTCACGAACAGCAACGCCTTTAGGTCAAATTCCTCCTTTTTGTGCTCATCCCACGTACGTACACCTTTTCCATTCCACAGCTATAAAAGTTCTTCAACTAATGGCCTTAGGTACACATCAATGTCGTTGCCAGGTTGCTTAGGGCCTTGGATGAGAACTGGCATTATAATGAACTTCCGCTTCATGCACATCCAAGGAGGAAGGTTATACATACATAGAGTCACGGGCCAGGTGCTGTGATTGCTGCTCTGCTCCCCGAAAGGATTAATGCCATCCGCGCTTAAAGCAAACCATACGTTCCTTGGGTCCTTTGCAAACTCATCCCACTACTTTCTCTCGATTTTTCTCCACTGCGACCCGTCAGCGGGTGCTCTCAACTTCCCGTCTTTCTTACGGTCCTCACTGTGCCATCGCATCAACTTGGCATGCTCTCCGTTTCTGAACAGACGTTTCAACCATGGTATTATAGGAGCATACCACATCACCTTCGCAGGAACCCTCTTCCTGGGAGGCTCGCCGTCAACATCACCAGGGTCATCTCGTCTGATCTTATACCGCAATGCACCGCATACCGGGCATGCGTTCAGATCCTTGTAGGCACCACAGTAGAGGATGCAGTCATTAGGGCATGCATGTATCTTCTCCACCTCCAATCCTAGAGGGCATACGACCTTCTTTGCTGCGTATGTACTGTCGGGCAATTCGTTATCCTTTGGAAGCTTCTTCTTCATTATTTTCAGTAGCTTCTCAAATCCTTTATCAGGCACAACATTCTCTGCCTTCCACTGCAGCAATTCGAGTACGGTACCGAGCTTTGTGTTGCCATCTTCGCAATTGGGGTACAACCCTTTTTTGTGATCCTCTAACATGCGATCGAACTTCAGCTTCTCTTTTTGACTTTCGCATTGTGTCCTTGCATCGACAATGACCCGGCGGAGATCATCGTCATCGGGCACATCGTCTGGTTCCTCTTGATCTTCAGCAGCTTCGTCCGTTGCAGCACCATCGTGCACATCGTATGGTGCATCTTGATGTTCAGTAGCATCACCGTATTCAGGGGGCACATAGTTGTCATCGTACTCTTCTTCCTCGCCGTCTTCCACCATAACCCCTATTTCTCCGTGCCTCGTCCAAACATTATAGTGTGGCATGAAACCCTTGTAAAGCAGGTGGGCGTGAAGGATTTTCTGATCAGAGTAAGACTTCGTATTCCCACATATAGGGCATGGACAACACATAAAACCATTCTGCTTGTTTGCCTCAGCCACTTCGAGAAAATCATGCACGCCCTTAATGTATTCGGAGGTGTGTCTGTCACCATACATCCATTGTCAATTCATCTGCGTGCATTATATATAATTAAGTGTGTCAAAAATCATTACAGAACATCATGAATAGATAATTAAGTGACCAAATTAATAGAAGTTCATCATCACATAAAAACCAAAGTACATACATAGTTCTCATCTAACAACATAAAGCTCTGTAGAGCATCTAAATTAATTAAACCATACATTGAAACTATGTAAAACATTTCAATGCGAAAATAAATGCGATCATAATCGCAACCAAGGTAACAACTAATCCAACGGCATAATGATACCAAGCCTCGGTATGAATGGCATATTTTCTAATCTTTCTCATCTTCAAGCGCATTGCATCCATCTTGATCTTGTGATCATCGACGACATCCGCAACATGCAACTCCAATATCATCTTCTCCTCCTCAAGTTTTTTTTATTTTTTCCTTCAAGAAATTGTTTTCTTCTTTAACTAAATTTAACCTCTCGACAATAGGGTCGGATGGAATTTCCGGTTCAACAGCCTCCTAGATAAGTAAAATCTATGTCACGTTGGTCGGCATAATTTTCATAAACAATAAATGAACCAATAGTTATGAAAAGATAATATATACCACATCCGAATCATAGACAGGACAAGGGCCGACGGGGGCGGATACCAAAACCATCGCACTATATAAGATGCAATAATAAAAGTAAGAAAATAATACAAGTAAGAATATTTTTCCTTTCAGAAAGAAGATAAGAACAAGAGGCTCACCACGGTGGTGCTGGCGATGAGATCGGCGCGGGTGATCGACGGCGGTGAAGACGGGGACGAGGCGTGACGGACCGCTAAACCTAGACAAATATTGAGGAAAATGGAGGTTGGAGGTCGAGCTTGGAGAGGAGAAAGCTTAAGTAGTGTGGCTCGGGCATTTCATCGAACACCTCATGTGCATAGGAGGTGAGCTAGAGCACCACAAAGCCCCCCCTCGCCGGCAAGAGAAAAACAGAGCAATGGAGTGCTCTGCTCGCGAGCGAGGGGTATATATAGGCAGCACTATTGGTCCCGGTTCGTGGCATGAACCGGGACTAAAGGGAAGCCTTTGGTCCCGGTTCATGCCACCAACCGGGACCAATAGTGGTGGGCCAGGAGCCAGGCCCATTGGTCCCAGTTCGTCCCACCAACCGGGACCAAAAGGTCCGGACGAACCGGGACCAATGGCCCACGTGGCCCGGCCGGCCCCCTGGGCTCACGAACCGGGGCAAATAGCTCCATTGGTCCCAGTTCTGAATTGAACCGGGACTAATGGGCTGAACTGGCCTGGGCCATTTCCCCCTTTTCTACTAGTGAAGGGTTCAACGCTTCCAACCCAATTTACAGCGGGAGGTGCATGTCCGGCGGCGCCGATGCTTGGAGCTCGGCGGGCAACGCGGGTTGGCTGTGGTCCGGTGTGGCTGCTGCTCCAGCCGTGGATGGCTCCACGGCAGCTTGGCAGGTCGGCTACGGCGGCGACTGACATGTTACAGCGTCGGCTCGTCCGTAGGCGGCTTATTCGACCTTCGACCCCTCTCCTCGTCATCCGGGTGCTACTTTCGTCAAAGGGCTGGCCTTCTCCCAGCTGTGGTCCATCGCTCGTCTCGCGCCCGGTGAGGCAGGATCGAGCTCGTCTCGCACACGGTGCAGCAGGACCGACCTCGTCTCCCGCACGGTGATGCAGGACGAGTCGATGGAAGGCAGTGGTGGCTGGCGTATTGGGTCTCGACATTGGGGGTCGCCCAGGGGTGCGTAAGGTGGGACCTTTTCGCTCGTAACTTTGGTTGGGGTAGCGGCGGGTCTCAGGGGAAGCGGTGTCGAGATCTTGGATGCCGGGGCGGCAGCCCTGGTGGTGGTAGCGCGGTGCTCTTGGGCAATGCCCATGGCTTTGTGTTGCCCGGTGGCCATGGTTGTGTGGGCGGCGTGGTAGCCGGGTTGCGGCGTTCGGTGGCGGTGAGTGTTGGCCGGGGTGAAAACCTGTTCCATCTTCGGACGGAACGGCGGCGGCGTGCTCGTTCCCTTCTTGAAGGCGTCGTCGCGGCTCTCGTTGCCCGTCGTGCGGCTCCAGGGGAAACTCTGATCCTCAGATCGGACGGTGGCGGCGCTCCGGTGTCGTATTCTTCCTGAAGGCGCCGCCTTGGAGGCCACGGTTCGTCGTATGCGGCTTCATTTTTTTGCGGTGGTAGTGCTAGGAGTAGTGTTGCTGCGCTCAGCGCCTATGTATCCAGCCTTGGGTGTGTGTGTGTGTTGTGGTGGCTTGCGGTTGTACCGGATTGTTGATGATCTTTGCTTTACATATAAAGCGGGGCGAAAGCCTTTTTCGGTAATGTCTATTTTTGTGTTATGATTCTGATGTATGCATGTTTCCATTTTTTTTACCCAAATATGTGTGTTTCCTTTTAATTTGATGAATGATGATTATCCTAACCTTGATATATATTATAGAAATGTTGCAGGCTTTCTTGGAGTATTTGTCAATCTAGCTGCGCAAGCATTGGCTGGCTTAACTCCCGTGGTTGGACAACTTAGGTATCATGAGATTAACGATTTGTACGTGCCGGAGAGCATTTTATCCCCTGGTATGTTCATCTATCTAAGACGTACTCCCTCGGTTCCCAAATATAAGTCTTTTTAGATATTCCAACAAGTGACTACATACGGAGCAAAATGAGTGTATCTATACTCTAAAATATGTCTACATGCATCCGTATGTTGCACTCTATTTGAAATATCTAAAAAAGACATACATTTAGGAACGGAGGGAATACTTAATAGATGATGTGACCTTATCCCCTGGACTCATTTTATTCCATTCTTGTTGGCTATATGAAGTGATGTTTCTTTTAGCCCCTTACTGAGTATCTCAATGCTAAAACACGTTTGATGCAATATTGGAACAGATTGATGGATTACCTGTTCATGCAACCCAGGGTACTGCCAACTGAATCTTAAATTCAGATTTCATATCCGGTGTTGTTTCATTGCCATCCTGAGTTTTAGATACTACTTGGGAGGTTCAAGGTATGAGTAAACTCAGAGTAATGACTGAAGATTTATATTTGAGTTTCAAGCCGTTACCTTGCTTATTTTCTGACCTTTATATTCGTTACTCGGATTTTACAGCCGAATGCGCTATTGCAGCTGGCATTCCGCAGTCTGGACTTGGTTTTTTGTTCCATATGTCCAAACAAAGCCTATGCCTTGGTGTTTCACTCGTTTCATGCATCATGCAGCACCAGCACCACCATTGCTCAGGCGTTCCCCTCCTTACCTATCGAAGAACCCAAACACAGTGGATGAAGTCGCGATTGAAGATTTCAACAGCGTGATCATGACCGAGCGAGCCGGCAGAGACGGCTACAGAGCAGATGCGTGCGGTTGTCCCGATTCAGTTTCGGGGGAAGCCTTCAAGTTCAACGCGTGAGAGATGATGCATGATGTCTCCTTTAGATAGTAGTGTTTCTTGTGAGTGGATCAGTAGAAATCTTCCTACCGTAAATTTGTAAGCTATACTTAAAAGAGCTGGAATTCTATTTGTGTCTGCTGAATTGTAGCGACAGAAATCTGAGAAAAATTCTACTGCTTCAGACTGAGTCCTGCTGTTCCACTTCCACTACTAAAAACAGAAATGCCATTTCTAGATGAGAAGTGGTAACTATGCCTAGCACAGTATCTGGATCTTATATCAGTTAAAGGCTTAAAGCTATTGACGGTTCAAAGTTGGCCTAGTAATTATAATTTGCCTAGAAACATTAGTCATCTTGTCAATTTACGCCATTTTTTGTTGAAAATGATGTTCACTCCAGTGATCCGGGGGTTGGAAATATGAAGTGTTTTACGAGAGCAGAAAAGATTTTGAGTCAAGAAGAGAGTGTCGGATTGGAAATTACTGAGTTGGGGAAGTTAACAGAGCTTGATGAAACAAGGATATACCAGAAGTTACTAGCAGAAAGCCAGGGTAACAACACTTTATACCTTCAATGGCTTAATATTTTTTTCTCTTCATGTAAAAAACTGCATGATGAAATATGTTGTCTTGTTGCTTCTGTATTTAGAATTTTTAGGTTAGGAAGAAGGCCAAGGCCCTGAGCTACAGTTCCGCACCTGATTGGTTCAAGTAGCATATCTGTTGCAGTTTTACACTGTATATTTTGAAGACCAGGGTGACATGTGATGCCCGGTCAATCGATAAACCTGAAGGTGAATGCAGTAGTATAGAGTGTAAAAAACATAAATAAAATGAGTATACTCAGCATGTATCAAATGATGGTCCTTGCATTGTTGATAGGATGTCAGCTCTTGCGCTTAACGTACATAATCATAACACAAGCATGCAGTCCGGATGCTACGCTTGCTAACACTATTGAGGACATTATATCCTTAAATTAATAATTTTGAAACGAAAAATATGAACTTGAATTTCGACATTACATCAGAGCATGTATAGTACTCCCTCCGTCCCAAAATAAGTGTCTTGAGCTTAGTACAAATTTGTACTAGAGCTAGTACAAAGTTGAGACACTTATTTTTGGATGGAGGGAGTAGTATAGAGTATACTGTGATCTGTGTAACCAGTTCTCATGGCATAAAAAAGAAACGTTGGTGCATATTTAATTATTTTTAGATAATAAGAGTGATTGTTACTGTATATGGATGTTCAGTCTTGATTTCAGTGTGGTAGGATGGTTCAGGTGTTTGACTGGTTTTATTTTTGGGCACCTTCGCATTGTCTCAGGATTGTAATTTCACCGGTATCATTAGTTAGGTTGTGCGTCCTAACTAGTTCTAAACTGAGGGTTGTAAATTAAACTAGGGTGTTTTTCCTTTGTTGCAAGCTCGGCGATGCCTGATTTTGAAGAACAGCGTGGGAGCTTTTGTTCTTTATGTTCACCTAACTCCAATGGAATCAAGAACCGTTATGATTTTTCTTTTACTTTTGCAGGTCCTAATCAATTGATTGCTAATGGCCTTGGATCTTGGGAAATGCCCCTTTTTATATCTATGAAGGAGGCCGTAGCACGTGAGTGGTCAGACACGACGGAATAAAAATAGAGCGATTGGCTGCATTATTGATGTATTCAAAAGGTATGACAGTGACAACAGGTGGGCAAGAGCCTTCATTCATTACCTTGGTATATACTCCCTCCGTCCTAAATAAAAAGTTGTACTAAGTCAACAACACTTATTTTGGGACGGGGGAAGTATATGCTTCTACCATTCAACATGCTGATTAGTATTGCACATCTAAGTGCACTAACATTTAGCAAGAAGACATAGAAATGGAAATCTTTCTCTGCTTGAGCATGTATTGTTAATTGTCCACCCCACTATAGTTTGTCGGGTAGTAAAGTTATTCCGTGAGTTGTTTGAACCTAACTGCAATGCTGCCTCCTTTGTCTCCCGTATAGATTCTTTTAGTCCACTTACTTGGCTGCCAAGTTGCCTCCTTTAATTTGTCTCCCAAAGAGATTCTTTAGTCTACTTGACTGCTGCTCTCTGAATCGTCCCAATCATGCTCAAACATAGTACATGTTAAATATCCCTTCATTTCACCAGTAAATCAGCACCTAGATACCTTAGTTTCAAGTTTCAACTTTCAAGCATGGAGGAGCCCCTTGTTCACAAGAAAGGAGAGGAGAGGCTGGTAGTGATTGAGGTGAAGAAGCAGTTGTACCTTGCTGGGCCTCTCATCGTCGGAAGCCTCTTGCAGGATGTGGTCCAAATGATATCCGTCATGTTTGTGGGTCATCTCGGCAAACTCGCTCTCTCGAGTGCCTCCATTGCAACCTCCTTCGCTGGCGTAACTGGCTTCAGCTTGTTGGTATGACAATTTTTTTTCCTTTCCATTGATCGATGCACCAACTTAGATGGACCTCCTGGACATCATAAACTCGAAATGATTGCATTGAATTTCAATCTGGCATGTCGAGCAGCCTGGACACGCTGTGTGGGCAAGCATTTGGAGCAAAGCAGCACCATCTTCTTGGCATCTACAAGCAGAGGGCAATCCTTGTGCTCACTCCGGTGAGCGTCGTGGTTGCCGTAATCTGGGGATACACCGGCCAGATCCTTCTGTTGTTTGGACAGGACCCTGAGATTGCCATGGAAGCAGGGAGCTACATCCGTTGGATGATTCCGTCGCTGTTTGTCTATGGTCCGCTGCAGTGCCATGTCAGGTTCCTGCAAACTCAGAACATGGTCCTCCCGGTGATGCTGAGCTCAGGCATCACAGCGCTGAACCACATCTTGGTGTGCTGGCTGCTGGTCTACAAGCTTGGCCTGGGCAACAAGGGTGCTGCCTTGGCCAATACAATCTCCTACCTCACCAATGTGTCCATCTTGGCTCTCTACATCAGGATCTCCCCATCTTGTAGGAGCACTTGGACGGGGTTGTCGACGGAGGCATTCCGCGACATCCTCAGTTTCTTGAGGCTTGCCGTCCCATCAGCCCTTATGGTTTGGTGAGTTTGAGTTCCATATGCTGCAGTTCAGGTGCAGATTTTCCATCTCTAGTTGACCGGTTTAATTAATTTCATCCAACATAAACATGCATATTTACACAAACAGCTGGGAGTGGTGGTCGTTTGAACTCCTGATACTTGCTTCCGGATTTCTGCCAAATCCTAAGCTCGAGGCATCGGTACTATCAATTAGGTGAATTTCCTTTCCTTTCAAAATCTGTACTTGGTTTGGATATATTTTTTATTTTTTTTATAGTAACATGCGGTTGAATTTCCTGCAGTGTAAATACTATCTCACTGGTATTCAGGGTCCCGTATGGGCTTAGTGCAGCTATAAGGTCAGAATGAACTCGTACCTTGCCGATGCTATTGATATATAGATACTTGTGGCAACTACGTACAAAGCTGGAAACTGATATGTATCCTTGAATTACGTGTGTATGTAGCACCCGTGTATCGAATGAACTGGGTGCTGGACGACCGGATGCTGCCCGTTTGGCGACCCAGGTGATCATGGTCCTAGGAATTGCGTCAAGCGTATCGGTTGCTCTTGCAATTGTTTTGGTGCGCAATCTATGGGGGTATGCATACAGCAACGACAAGGAAGTGGTGGAGTATATCTCTAGAATTATGCCGATTATTGCCGTGGCATTCTTGTTTGATGACATGCAGTGTGTTCTTTCAGGTAGGTAAATACAAATGAGATGCTGCAAATTCACCGAAACCAAATTATATGGAGGAGCCTGTAGTTTTTGTTTTGGTACGTGCTGAAAATATATGGTTATAAATTGGCATATTTTTACAGGCGTTGTTAGGGGCTGTGGCCTTCAAAGTATTGGTTCCTATGTCAATCTCAGTGCGTACTACCTTGTGGGCATCCCAGCGGCTCTATGTTTTGCCTTTATCTACCATCTTGGTGGAGTGGTAAGTAATCACTAGTTCTATTTTATTACTCCATCCGTTCTACTCCCTCCCTTCGGAATTACTTGGACGAGTAATTCCGAACGGAGGGAGTACTTAAAAAGTTTATAGTTTCACTTGTAGTATTTCTTATTGGACATGATGAAACCTCGATCTAAAATATGTCAGGGGCTATGGATGGGAATAACCTGCGCACTTGTCGTGCAGACGGTGTTATTCATGTCCATTACTCTTCGCACTAACTGGGACAGAGAAGTAAGACCACCAAGTATTATCTGTTTTCTTGGCTTAGAACTAAGCTTACTGCATGGATGACCCATTATCTTTATCCATGTTTTTGCTTAATTTGGTAGGCTTCGAAGGCCAGGGACAGGGTTTCCATTACTTCCTTGCCTCTAGACTTGGCGGCGTGATGACACACACAAGATGCATATTTTTTTCTCGTCCAGTGAGATGTGCAGGGAAATAAGGAATCAACAAAGAATCCGTCGCAAAAACGGTGCTTCATCTACATGTCACCAGCATGTGTCACTCCTTCACGGAAATAAACATGTTTATTAAGAGAAAGACGTTGTAACTATGGGTGAGGATTTACTAGACTAATTTCAACATGGAAAAGAAGTTAATGCCGATAGTCGGAGGTGTAGCGACGAAGGGGTGAGATGTTTCTTTTTTGGACAGCTTGAAGGAGTGAGATGCTCCTTTCAAGAGAATAGGACCCTTTCCCAGAAAAAACGCATGCCTTCTAGGGTTACTTCATAAAATTCATGTTTTACTTTACTTATTTACATTGACATATCTAATATGACCCATTTTTACTATGTCCATTTGATAAAATGTCCTATTACTAATTAGCATGTACCTCATCATTAAATATGCCTAGTGCAAAGCAACGGTAGAATGGGATCAAACTCTTGTCTTACGAATCTCACCACCACTATGGAACAGTCCAACACATGCACCTTGTGACCTTGCAATGTGTTTTTCTACCTCGTATTTCATGCTTATAAACTTCTATGGAATATATTGATGTTTAAATCCAACTGAGAGAACAACCTTTTCCAGCATGCATCGGATCTCACCTTCATGCATACGTTCCCTTCTCAGATGACACAGAGGCCAAGCAACTTGTTCTTTTGCTGTATTATGATATATTCTCAACTTAAATAGTTTATGACGTTTGCATGGTCTTTAAAGTTATACCTTGAGATATTCAAACATAATGTCATTCCATGTAAAATGACTATATATTATAAAATATTTCATGAAGAATCTAGTAATATCGAATTGATTTTTGTGTTTTGATAATTTATCATTATTATCATTATGGAAGGAAAGTTGTAGGAAAGGGCTATACACCATTTTTTTCCTTTTCGAAATAATAAGAATCCAAGTTCAGGTATGTGAAGACTTGATCTTAGGTGGTTAGTCATCAAAAGAAAATGTTCTGACATGTTGATTGTTGAATTATTTGTGCTCAATATTTATTGTTGAATGTGTGGAAAATGATGAAAATATTGCAAAATACCCCCCCCCCCTCCCGGTATCGGGCATGTTGGGAGTGGAGAAATGGGGGCCACCATTGGATGACTGTTTTTTCTAGAAAAAATAGGGTTTGTCTGCGGACATGTCCACGGACATAGAGAAGAATATGTGACACTCAACCATTAGAGATGCCCTAAGCAACTCCTAGACGATCATCTCTAGTTGTTGTTCCATGCCACTAGTACCTACTCGTAATATTTCAGATGCTTAGGAAAAGACCAGATCGGAAATACTATGTGTGAAGATTTACTATGCAACGGATCCGCAAATTTGTACTCACATTGTTGTTAGAAGTTGATCGAAGCGCCAAAATTTGCATATGCTCATCTGTGCTAGAAAGGAAATGAATTAGGACAGGAAATAGTTACTACTACAATTTTCGTCGAGTCAATGCATCACTCACTCTGGTTTTCTTCCTTCAAAAGTTAATAACCGTATTTTTATTTGTAGCAAGCTCCATCCATCAGTGTTCACATTGACTCTCGCCCACACTCCTCGACCTCGAGTGCGGTTTTCTACACCGGAAGTGATGTGCAGACGATACTTACCTGCACGATCCTTGCACAACACTAACATGGACCGTACAGATTAAAAACAAGAAGGAAATCAACAGCTCATGTGAAACGTCGTTCAAGGATTATGCGTTTTCTGTCGTCCGTGTAGCATCACTCTTTCTACACTGGCTCTCGGCTCGTAGTTCAGCTGCATATCCAGATTTGTTTAGTAAAATATTGCTACCTTTGTAAACAAATATAAGACGTTGGGAGTAGAAAACGTCACCATCTCATTTTGAGACTCGACTGAACACGAACCTTATGTAATTGGCAAATTGTTTACTAGTTAAAATGGAAGTGGACAAGGGCAAGTTGTGCCTCGGTGCAGGCATCCCAATAAAGTTTCGAAGCAGTAGCAGGCCAGTACTCCCTCTGTTCTTAAAAGAGTGTACTTCAAATTTTGTTGGAAAGTCAAACTTCTTTATGTTTGACCGTATTTATATAATAATACATCAACATTTATGTCATCAAATTAGTAGCATTAGATTAATGATAGAATATATTTTCATCATATATCTATTTGGTTTCACAAACATGAATATATTTCTGTGCAAATTCGGTCAAACTTTGAGATAGTTTGACTCAAGTTGAAAGTGACCGAGGGAGGATGCACAATGAACAAAGTAAAGAAAAGAGTGAAGTGCATCAAAGGTCCTCAAACTATTTAAAAGGTGTTATGTAGGTCCTCGAACTATGAAAAGGGTCATTCAGGTCCTCACAGTGCAATATGCGTGTCATCCAAGTACTCGAACTATTATAGAGGTGTCATGTAGGTCCTTAAACTATTTCAAATGTGTCACATACGTACACACTTATTGCACTTCAAGGATTTTTGAGGACCTGAATGACACTTTTCATAGTTCGAGGACCTATGTGACACCTTTAAAATAGTTCGAGGACCTAGGGTGCACTTCACTCTAAAGAAAAAGTAGTATGCATGAGGACCTAGATTAATTAACCTACTTGATTGATGCTTCTTCCTTAATTACCTCTGGCTGGCTAGTAGCTTGCCTGCTTGTGAACTACTGTTGCGCCATCGTTAACGAGGACGTATCGAGCGGCCTTGGCAACGCAGCTTCCTATTGGCCAGTGCAAAGCAACGGCAAGATAGGATAGATCTTGTCTTCTTGTCACGAACGTCACCCCACCACCCTCACCGTCCATCGCGTGTATCGATGCTATGGCACCATGATCCAATCCAACGCATGCGAGCACCATATTTTATTTTTGCTACCTCGTACTTTCATGCTAATGTCTCACCGAGGGAGCATCTTTTTCCAGCATAGGCATGCATCGTAGACGGTACATCTCATCTCTTTAAGCTCATGCATGGGATGCCTTCTCAAATGGCACAAAGGACTTTCTAACATGACAGGTTCACAATCGAAATAGTTTACGGCAATGACATGGCCTTTCAAGTAACTAGATGATACCACCTCGTGCGTTGCTGCGGAAATTGACCGCAATATTTTTTGACGATTTTCTTTTAGAAAAGGAGGTTAAAACCCCTGGCCTCTGCATAAATCGATGCATGCAGTCCTCTTTATCAATTATTCAATCAATATCTGATAAGAACTTACATCAAGCCACCCCAAGCCGCCAATCACACCTATAAACACGATAATATGGAGTGCTCTAATTCCGCATATCTAAAACCGGTGTCGTCGCCGATCCATCCACATAACGTATCGGAACCTACATCTGGTGCAGCAAATCTAAAGAGTCCACCACATGCAAACGTTTTAGAAGCCGTTATCGTCATCATCCAGCAACCCCATCTTCAAGAAAGAGGTCTGCATCATCTTTGTCAGTCCTACCATTTGTCGACGCCACCACAGCGCCCGACGACGACACCTCCCTGTGCCGCCATCGTCCGATCTGGAAGACCAGATCCTAGGGTTTCCACCAGAGTAGCACCCGTGGGTCGACAGTAGTTACACGATAATGACTTCATCAAAGTAACGACGCAGAGCGCCGCCATTGCCCGCCGTCGGCTCGGTTTTCACCGGCAACTATGCCACACCGACTCGCAGCTGGGACTAGATGACGGGTCCCGAGATCTGACCAACCACCGTTAGGATGACCACCTCCGATGGAAGTGATGACCACAACCGCCAGTTGCACTGGCCAGAAGAGATCTGATTGGAGGTGCCGCCGACGAGACCACCAAGCCCTCCACGCCGCCTCCGCCAATCCGAACGCAGATGGCGCGCCACCACAACATAGCCCGCCGCCGACCGCAGCCACCGCCGTCACCCGAACATGGTCGGCCGCTGCGCCTGCATCCCACACCGCCGTACATAATCAAGCCGCCCTCCTCTCTCTGAGGCGGGCCGGCCACCACGTCGCCGCCTGCCACAACCATCTGCGTCGCGCCACAATAACCAGATCAGCCGCGCTACCACACGCCTAGAGGCCCTACACCACACCTGAGACGCGGGAGAGAGGAATCCTCCGCCACCGCCGTCGGCCCCCAGGCTTAGCCCAGCAGCGTCCCCCGACAGCGGCGGAGGGAGGGGAGGAGGGAGTGCGCGCCCCCCACGGCTAGGTTTTGGGAGCCGCACGAGTCGCCCTAGCGGGGACAACTCGGGGGCTGCAGGAGATGTGTGTCATGTTGGTACCTCTCTTGCAGTGCTACTATATATTAAAATACATAATATATTGTATTTGGCTATTATATTAACCTAGCCTGCTACCATAGGCCAGGGTCTATTCGCCCACCGATCACAAGTGAATCGTCCCCTCCACTCTCTCACAAGACCGAGCTCCCACATTGCGAGCTAAGTTGATGTAAAGGATAGGTTGGGGATCACTCGATCTACGGAAATCTTTCATTGGTTTGAGACAAGCTTCGATCACATATGAATTTGATTACAGGAACAGAGGGAAACAAGGTATGCGAAGAACAGAGGAAAAGGAAGGAGGTAGCCGCCGCCGGTTCGTTCGGTGATCCACTGGATGCCTCTTTCGTCGCCTCCTCTTGCGTATTTGTAGTCTGGGGGTTCTCAAGCGGGCCAGGCCCATGAGCTGGATGGGGCAAGCCCATATAGGCAAAGAGGGCTCCTAACAGTTGAGATCTATGGCACACTGTCATCAGTGTCGCTGCTGTACTCACAACTACATCTCCGGATGCACCAGCCCACCAATGGCCAGCAGCGTCAACACCAACACATCTGACGCAACACTCCACATCTCCCACTGATTCTGGATCTCATCGGGTAACTCTGTATCCAGCGCGGTCTGCATGTCGAGACAATTGATGTACTTTCTCTGTTCCTAAATATTTGTCTTTCTATAGATTTCAACAAGTGACTGCATACGGAGCAAAATGAGTGTATCTATACTCTAAAATATGTCTATATACATCTGTATGTGGTAGTCCATTTGAAATCTCTAGAAAGACAAATATTTAGGAACGGAGAGAGTAGTAGATGGTGTAATAGTCCTTGGCAATTAGTTGAGACTGCCGCGAACAATAAAAACAACAATTATATATTTCATGAGGAACAAAGAAATATCATTTGGTGTTGTCTATTTTGGCAATTAGTTGTATACCAGTTGTGAACCCTAAAAATGTTTGATGGACACAAGTTCTTAAACTGCCCATATTTTGTGGTGTATAGGCAACCGATTTCTCATCACGGGACAACCATCTTCTATCCCGATCGATTTATAAGTATCTATGAGGCATGGGTTTCACCTTTTGATTCCGGTGGCTTTTCTATTCATGTGTTTTAAGCAATTGAATCATTATTTATATTAGTAAAAGTATCCAAATATCAGTTTCATGAAAGTATTCAAATCATTTCACAAAGTTTTATTTTACTATGAATGCTTTGTATTGATTCCTAGCATTGCATCAAGAAACAGAAATATCATATGAAAAACACAATTATTTTCCACTAGATCATTTATAGGAGTACACAATTGAATGACAAATCAGAGCCCCGTTCCTCACGCCTATGGCCGGTGCGGCACCTCGACCTGCAGGTCCGCTTCCCGTTCGTCATCGATCTGCGGTTGCGCTCGCGTGCAGATGAGACAACCAACGGTGGGTCACTCTGTTAATCTTTTCTTAAAAATGCTGCACCTTTGCTCCCGTGCTTAGTTGGTTTCACATGGACTGTCGTCCCCCTCGCGTTCCTGATTCATTTGTACACTGCCTTGGCTCGTGCTTCAGTTTTTAGATCTAGCTAGCTTAGTACTCCTACTAGTACAAACTCTACTACTGTAATTATGAGTTAACTGAAGAGGATGACAAGAGCAGGAGCACTAAACGTGGATCTGTAACTAGACTGCTACTCATGCTGTGTGTGTGCATGTCACCATCCCAACACCAACTCTGATTGTCCAGACACTAAACAAGAAGTACAACTGAAAACCATTGCATAGCCCCGTTCCTCATGCATGCCATGGCCGGTGCGGCAAGCACCTCGAGCTGTGCCTCCCCATCCCATTCATCATCGATCGCCGCACATGCACGCGCGCGTGCAGATGAAACAACGCCATAGCAACGGTCGGTCGCAGCGATTTGCCGATTTCCATCGAGTCAATGCAGCAGGTCACTCTGCTCTTCCTCCTTAAAAATTCTGAACCTTTTTGTCCTGTGCTTTGTTGCTTAGCACATGGAGTGTCGCCCGCCTCGGATTCCTGATTGATTTTCTTATGCTGGCTTGGCTCGTGCTTCAATTTCAGATCTAGATCTCTTTAGTACAGCAGCACAAAACTTTACTACAGATCTGTTCTATAAAAGGGTCCATCCATCAACCCACCAGGGACACACATCCGAACAGCAATACCACCAACCACCTCTCATACATACCACCAACCACCATACTTAAACTTGCCTGCTGGGTCGCCGGAGGAGATGGAGGCGGCGATCGGCGTGGCCAACGGGCTCATCGGCAGCGTGCTCAATCTGCTGTCCAATGAGCTCGTGGAGGCGTTTGTTGCCAGCTCCCAGCTCGGCCTCAACTACACGGAGATGAAACGTGATCTCTTGTTCACGCAAGGGCTACTGCAAGAGGCCCAGGCGAGGGGCAAGGATGTGAGCGACAACCTCGGTCTGCGGGAGCTGCTGAAGGAGCTCAGCGCCAAAGCCGATGAGGCTGAGGACGCGCTGGATGAGCTCCACTACTTCATCATCCAGGACCAGCTCGATGGCACCCACTATGCGGTGCCGGACCTGGGTGATGACCTCCGTGGCCATGCTCGCCACGGTCGACATGCCCTTCGCTACACCGTCGGTAACTGCTTTGCATGCTTTTCTTGTTCGGGCATGAAGGGTCATGATGATGGTGTTGCTGCTCCTGTCATTACTGATAATTCACCCAATGCAATACTGAACCCTGACAGTGATGGTAATGATGGTCCAGTTGTTAAGTTGTCTTTCGACAGAGTTGCCATGTCCAAAAAAATCAAGTCAGCGTTAGAGGAAATAAAATCCCTGTGTGACCGTGTCTCCAAGTTGCTCCAGCTAATTCCACCACATAGCACCACCACCACAGTCACCCAAAGGCACCGTATCACAGGGTCAACCATTGTCCAAGATACATTGTATGGGAGGAGAGCTATTTTTGAGAAAACTGTAGATGATATCCTCACTACTGCCACAGAGCAGTGTGAACCCCTTTCTGTTCTTCCTATAGTTGGTCCGGGGGGTATTGGAAAGACAACTTTCACCCAACACCTGTATAATGATAGGAGGATAGAAGAGCACTTTGCTGTTAGGGTTTGGGTATGCGTATCAACTGATTTTGATGAGCTTAGACTCAGCCAACAGGTCCTTAGTAGCATAGAAGGAAGCAACTCTCCAAATCAGACAACAAGCTTAGATCAGCTCCAAATATCCATAGCAAAGAAACTCAAGTCTAAAAGATTTTTAATTGTCTTTGATGATATATGGGAATGCAATACTGAGGGATGGAAAAGATTGTTAGCTCCATTCATGAAGGGGGAAGCCAAGGGCAACATGGTTCTTGTCACAACTAGGTTTCCAACTAAAGCTGAAATGGTGAAAACAACCAACCCAATAGCACTCCAAGGTCTAGAGTCTGATGACTTCTTCACATTCTTTAAATCATTAATATTCGGGGTACACAAACATGAGTATTGCCAAGAGGAATTAGATGATCTTGCAAGTGATATTGCACATAAACTGAAGGGTTCACCTCTAGCAGCCAGAACAGTTGGTCGTTTACTGAGGAAGGACATTTCTCGGGAACATTGGATTGGAGTTCTTGAAAACAATGAGTGGCAAAAAGAGGACAATGTTGATGACATTATGCCATCATTAAGGATTAGCTATGATTACCTTCCTTTTCATCTAAAAAAATGTTTTTCATATTTTTCCTTGTTCCCTGAAGATTTTCAGTTTAAGAAGTTAGATATTACGTATTTTTGGATTGCACTAGGAATCATAGAAAGAGATGAGAATTATCTAGAGGAACTCGTAGAGATCGGTTTTCTCATGAAGGAAGTTGATGATTCCGAGCAACCATACTATGTAATGCATGATTTATTACACGAGTTGTCTCGTAGTGTTTCATCACAAGAGTGCCTCAACATATGTAGTTCAAATTTTAGAGTTGATGACATCCCACAAACTGTTCGACACGTATCTGTCACAATGGAAGATAGATTTGAAGGGGGTGTTAGGGAAGAAATGATTAAATTGAGGAGCAAGATAGACATTCGCAATTTGCGAGCTTTGATGATTTTTAGGGAATATGAAGAAACAATTGATGGATTTTTGAAAGATATTTTTAAGGAAATAGAGGGTCTCCGTGTCCTGTTGATAGTAATGGACTCCATGGAAATAGAGGGTCTCCGTGTCCTATCTTTGCCACTCAACTTTTCAAAGCTTATCCACCTTCGATACCTAAGACTTACTCATAACCTAAACAATGTTGTGACATGGCCATACTTTTTACGAAAGCCAGTGATTTTGCCTAACGCACTGTCAGTATTTTATCACTTGAAGTTCTTAGACCTCAGAGGCCTGAGTGATACGGAGAAAATACCTAAAGACCTTAACCGCCTTGTCAATTTATGCCGCTTCTATGTTGATAATGAACTCAATTCAAATGTTCCTGGGGTCGGAAAGATGAAATGCTTGCAGGAGCTAAAAGATTTCCATGTTAAAAAAGAGAGTGTTGGGTTTGAACTGGCAGAGTTGGGGGAACTAACAGAGCTTGAAAGTGAACTCACAATACATAATCTTGAGAAGGTGGTAAGCAAGAAAGAGGCTATGGAAGCTAAGCTTGTGTGTAAAAGAGATTTGACAAAGTTGGGGTTAGTTTGGGGTATAGATCACAAACATAGCACAGAGTCTGATGTTCTTGATGCTCTTCAGCCACACCGTAATCTTGGAGCACTTAGCATTATAAATCATGGTGGTATGACTGGTCCTAGTTGGTTGTGTGGTGACATTAGCATCAAAAGGCTGGGGTCTCTCCACCTAGAGGGTGTCTCTTGGGGCACCCTTCCACCTTTTGGGCAGCTATTGCATCTCACATCACTCACATTGATTAGGATTTCTATACTTCGTCAGATCAGACCTGGCCTTGGTGGTGTTATAGATGAAAGTTTTATGCATCTGAAGCGGATCATTCTTGATAGATTACCTGAATTTATCGATTGGGTTGGGGGAGCTAATTCCCATTCTTTTTCAAGGCTTGAATACATCAGTTGCAGAGATTGTCCCAATCTCTGCATGGTGCCCTTCCTTGAGTGCTCTATCTCTTATACCAGTCTTTCGCATCTTTCCATTGATGATTGCCCAAAGTTGTCTCTGCCCCCCATGCCTCACACGTCCACGCTGACATATTGTCATGTGTCACTTCCTCCTTCAATGCTTGAATATTCTAGAAGGGCGATGCTTATTGATGAGTATAGTGGTGGGTGGGCCTTGCATAACCTGCGTAATGTAGAGGAAGTGAATATCCGGAATGTATCACACTTTTCATTCACGGAGCTCAGTAAACATAAATCCCTAGCAATGCTGAATTTGTACAAATGCAACATCATGTGCCATGGACTGCAGGATCTCATGTGCCTCCAATCAGTTAGAGTAAAGTTTTGTCCCAACTTCTTTCGGTGGCCCATCGAAGCAGCTCACACCATTAAGCCTTTCCCTGCTTCCCTCAAGGAACTTGAGATCGAAGGAGAGTCAGGCATGCAGTCAATGGCTCTCCTCTCCAACCTCACTTGCGTGACCAATTTAAAACTGGTGGACTGTGAGAATTTAACAGTGGTTGGGTTTAATCCTCTCATCAGAGTCAACCTTGATAGGTTGGAGGTCTATAACACAGACAAGTGTCTTAGCCGCTCTATATCAGCGGATCTGTTCTCGGAATTGGCGGTAGCAAGGACCAACCTATCATTGCGTGCGGGATCCTTCCGATTGAGATGGCTAGAAGTGGATTGCATCTCATCGGTGCTTGTTGCTCCCATCTGCACCCTCCTCGCTGCTACCCTCCAGATTTTAAAAATCAGGCATGATCAGCGGGCAGAAAGCTTCACGGGAGAGGAAGAGAGAGCTCTTCAGCTCCTCACCTCCCTTGAGTCCATCTTTGTTATGAATTGCCCGAATCTGCCGTCCCTTCCTCAGGGGTTATACATCCTTCCTTCTCTTCTGCGACTATGTGTCTGTGATTGTCCTCAAGTCCGATCTCTGCCCAAGGACCCCTTCCCCACTTCACTGAAGACATACGCAAGTGGTTGCAGGCCCGAGGTACAAGAGCAATTAGAGGGAACAATTTTCTCCTATTTCATGCTTCTTGAGTAACACAAGGTAACAACATGCCTCCTCCTATCTATCTAGCATGTTTCCTTTTTTTCTTATGAGGAAAGGAAATATCTCCCACGATCCTCTACTGTTTTGTACTACTAACTACAATAACTTGTTGCAGTAAAAAACACTAACAACTTGTTAAATCTGACAGGTGGCTTAATTGACGGCACAGCTGCTCGTTTCAACTGCATCGTGTATTCGTGTACATAAGTCGTCAAACCTTTCGGCCTACTCTTACAGAGATAGAAGACAATATATCAACATCTGGTCAGGATCTATGCATGTCATGTCACAGTTCCACATGTCTGTCTGTCAGTCAAAATCTATTTTCCGGCTGGTTAATTGGCAAAGTGCGTCCAAACCAGCCTGAACTTGTACTCATTCCGTTGTGCATATCAGCTATACATCGTGCAGTTATCTGACCTTATATATCTCCGTTTCCTACACAGTTGTGGTACCTATTGTTCTGCCTCGTACTAGAGCACACTGGTAATATTTGAGATGGAGCAGGAGTAGTACAGTTTCGATTGTTAGCAGCAAAAGTTGCGTGCTAAATTTTGAAAACCAAGAAGACACTATATCGATATATAGACCTGAAGGTGAATGCATAACTATATATTTTTCATTCATGGTTAGATACAGGATCATCTAAAAAGTGGTTTTGTCTGATCATTTACATGTTGATTATCTTTTTTGTTTGCCAGTATTACATGTTGATTATCTGACCTTACGTTCTTTACTACTATGATTCTGCAGAACAATTAGGGCGGACACTGGATTTGGCATTCAGGACTTAATTGGTTGCTCCAACTAAACAGTAACAAAAGTATCATCAAGAAGCAATTGTGCACTTCTACCATGAATGTTCCGTAGGTCAGTCGATTCCTCTTTCTTTCTTTTTTACTTATTTTTAGTTTAGCATTCTCAGTGGTGCTTCTTGCTCCAGTCTGCAGTTTACTTGACACTAGGTACCATCCACACATTGGAGTTTTGGAATGATGATCTGGTGTTGGAAAGTTTGACGGAAGAGGAAGAGAAAATGCTTTGAATGCGTATGGTGTAAGCACCAACCTTCTTTGCTCCTTCTTTGGAGGCCTAAGGCAACTACGTTTCCTTACACTTATCTGAATATCTCAGTGGTACATTATATGCAATATTGGAATAGGTACTTTGTTTTTCAATGCTCTTGGTCGTCAGTCCATGGTACCACCAGCTGACAACCGCAATCTTCAGAGTTTCAGAGGGTGTTTGTTTCCACGGACTTATTGGTTTAGGGACTTAAAAAATCCCTGTAAGTCTCATCTAAACCAAACAGGACGGACTTATAGGGACTTAAAGTGGGCATTTGGGACTTATAAAATAAGACTTTCAAGGAGAGTCTTATAGGGACTTATAGTTGTAATATGGTCTTTTAGCCCATGTTAAGAACCAGGAACCAAACAGGTAGAGACTTTTTAGGGACTTGGGACTTATAAGTTGGGACTAAAAAAAGTCCTAGGAATTATGAACCAAACAGGGCCTCAGTTCCTACTGGCAGTTTCATCAACTGAGCAACTCAAAGTAATGAATTAGATCAATGAGTTCCCTTACCTTTGTAATTTTCGGAGTCTTACATTCACTAGGATTCTGCAGAACCATAATTCTGGGAGTCTTGCATTCATTGCTTCGATTCTGCGGAACCATGACAGCCAACCGTCAGTTTTGCTGTTGGAATTCAGAACTTGGTTGTTGCATCCAAACTACATATAATAGTAATGGAAGCATATGTCTTGCTGTCCTGAACTCCTGATGGAGCTGCACAGTTCTTCATAGACCGTCTATCAGAAAAGGTCAATTGGTCAATTCTTTCCCTTCTTTTAGAAAGGGAAAAATAATAGAACCCTACTAAAGCACTGATTTGTTCTAGGCTATTCACTGATGCACTGCACATCCTGTGTTACAGTTTCACAAGGCTAAGGATGTGGGTAGAAAAGCATCTCATCTTCTGGTATGATTTACTTGCTGTATACATACGGTGCGGCCCCCGACCCCTCCCTCCCCTCCCCCGTCCCCGCGCTCGCGCCGCCTCCCCGGGGGGCGGCTGGGGCGGCCTCCTTCGAGCTCCTCTCCTCCCCCCTCCCCCGTGCTCCTCCCCCCCGCCGCCGCCGGCGGAGCCCCC
>NC_041393.1:758716885-758720493 GCF_002162155.2 Triticum dicoccoides | reverse complement strand
CGGCCGGCGGCGGCCCGGCGGCCTGGTGGCGGCTGGCGGCGGCCCGGCGAGGTGGTGGCGCCGTCCTTTGGCGGCGGGGCGGCTTGGTGGCGCTGGTTGGCCGGCGGCGCGCCCGGCCCAGATCTGGGCCCTCGGGGCTCCATCTGGGTCCTTGCGGGCCGGCCCCCGGGCGTGTCCTCGTTGTCTGCGGCGTGGTGAGGAGGAGGAGCAGCTCGGTCTTGGGGCGGCGGCTCCGACGGCGTGCCGGCAGCAGCGCGAAGGCGGGAGCTTTACGAGCCCACGAGGGCTCAGCCGGGCCTGGTGTGCTCCTGCTATTGCGTCCGGACGGCTACCGTCGCTGACGGTGGAGGTGGGGCCCTCCCGCGTGCCGACGGGTTGTTGCCCTAGTCCCGGCTCTGATTCCTTGTCGTGCTGTCCTCACTTCGCGGTGCCGTGGTGAGACGGCATGGGGGCCTCGTGACCGCGTTGGCGCACGGTAGTGGTTGGTTTGGTGGCAGGCTCCGGGGCGCCCGAGGTGCGGGTTGGGATCGGGGGAAACCCCTGTCGGCATGGACGACACCGGCGCGGTGGCGCCTGTGGGTGCGTCCTGACCTTCCGGGAGGGCGTCGGGGCTACCCTTCCTCTCGCCTCGTCGTGTACCGGGGGAAACCCTTGGCAGCAGCGTTGTCATCGTCGCGATCCTTCTTGGAGGTGTTGATAGGTGCCGGCGCTTCGGAGTCTTGGAGTCCAGTGGAAGAGCATGGTGGACGCTGCGATCGCGAGGCTTCTTCGCTTTTGTTGATCCGCCGTTGTCGGCATTTGTTTCTTTTGCTTTTCTCTGTCGTTTCTTTTTGGGCGTGTCTGTGCTGCTTCCGCCCCAGCACCTTTCGTGTATGGTTTGGTTGGTTGCTTTGTATACAAAGCGGGGGAAACCCTTTTTCGGTATACATACGATGCATGCAACACGCCTTCTTTGCTCCAGGTTGATTATTGGCTCATACAGTTCGTGCTACCCCCAAGGCCCCAACAGTGGACTACATCCTCATACTGTGCGGTTTTGATATATGGTGATGTTTCACTGTCAACCTTCAGAGTATCAGTTCCATTTTAGTAGGTTCACCTAGTGACCAACGACTGAAAGTAATGACCGAGCAACTATATCCATGATAATGACTTGAAATCCATTACCTTGTTCATCGTTTTCCGAGTCTTAGATACGTTACCCTGTTTCTGCAGAACAATTCATATCCAACAGTGATTTTTTACAAGCTGGTCGGTATTCAGAAGCAACCACGTAGCAGTGAGCCTCTCTGTGTTGGTGTCTCTATGGAGTTTTTCGCAGTTGTGCACAGTCGACCATTTCAGAGGTTACATTTCAAACTGTGGGTGTGGCATGATGCCATGATGGACGACGATTCAGGTTTTTGGCAGTACTGATTCCTTTCATGTATTTTACATGGCAGGCCTGCTCCCCTCCCTGTGGATGAATCAAGAGTGGATAGCAGTGCAGCGCCTCCTCCACTAGCTCCTGCCCCGGCGTCATCTCCTCTGCTCTGACCACAGTTGGCGCTGAGGCCGCACACGTTCCCGGGCCGCTCATCGCCGCCGGCTCACTCCATCTTCCTCCTCCTCCACTTGTCTTATCCTCACTCCCTCATTGTTAGTGTACACGCTACATAGTTTGTTACCTGAAGCTACCTATTGTCAAAACCCACCTCCACTCCTCTTATTCTCAAAAAAAAAAAAAGTCGCTCTCTTAGGATTGCCTCTTTACACTTCTTAATTCTCCCTCTCATCGATCGTCACGCCAGATCGACCAACGGGGTCAGCTTGGCAAAATGATGCAAGTTTCTGCAGTGTTGATCATTAGCATACCGATTCTCCCCTACTTTTGTATACTTGTATACTTAGAAGGCTGGAGACTGTTAATGCAGTTCAGTCCCAGCAAGCTAGTTCAAGTGCGTTGTGATGCTGCTTTGCTTCAGACTGGACTAGGAGCAAGCGTTGCTTTTGCTTGTTGTTCATGCATGTAATTACCAGTACTATTAAGAAGCAGCCGACTTTGAACAAAGTGCACATATTTAATTGTACGATTGTGTTTTCGTGTATGCATGATAAAGCATAATTTCTGAGCAGTGTAGTGTTGAGTGTGCCTGGCTGAGAAAAGAAATTAACATTTGGCATAATCCAGAGGAAAGGCCGGCGCTTATTATACTGAAAGCTTTACAAGATCCACGAAACTCGCCTCTCTTCAGGGGTGAATGTGCTCAGCTCTGACCACATGCGGTCCACCGCGAGCGACATGACAATGAAATAAACATCATCCAAACCATTGCATATTACACGAGAAAAACTTAAGCACTAAGCCACCATGCAGACCTTCAAGGGATAGTAAAACATATATAGGCCACCACAGTTCGATAGATCACACAACCAAGACAGCCCCTGTTAGTCAAGTGCCGTTTTTTCTTTTGTGGCGTCAGTAAAAAATTTGGACTGTTGGATCACCATCCAACAGACATGATACCGCGTGCACGGCTCGGCCATCCCTCTAAATCTCACCTTGGTGCTCTCAAGGTGAGCTAGGTTCAACGCGGGATTCTACTCTCCTTGGTGTGGTGTCCTGGTGTCAGTCAAGTTGGACAGCCTTGTTTACACCAGAATAAATAATACTCCCTTCTCCCTGAATTAAATATTCCCTCCATCCCAAAATTCTTGTCTTAGATGTCTAAATACGGATGTATCAAGTCACGTTTTAGTATTAGATACATCCGTATCTAGACTAATGTAAGACAAGAATCTTGGGACGGGGGGAGTATAAGACAATCAATTTTGAGCAGTTTTACATGGTCCCTCTCACCTCCACTTTTTCACATAAGAGATAAGAGTAATTAGTGGCCTGATTAATTCTTACCTTCTTACCTCATATATAAAAAGAGGGGGTAAGATGGACCATGTTAAAACTTGCCCAATTTGGTATGGACTATGGAGGTACTCCCACTGTCTGAAAATACTTGTCGCAGAAATGAATATAAATGGATGCATCTAAAACTAAAATACATCTAGATACATCAATTCCTCCGACAAGTATTTCCGGACCGAGGGAGTAATTTCATTTGATCGTGTTATAGAAAAAACAATCAGTGATTGGATGGTTAGGCGGGTGGTGTTAATCTCTCCACCAGGGATTATACCTATCCTTAGGTTTGACACTTTGGTGTCTCATTAGTGTGGATTATGTCTATGTTGTAACAAAAAAAAGTTGTAAAAAAATGGAGCACTCGTGCTTATCAATTTCACAAAGGAATGAGATAAACAGGATAAAAATATGGAAAATGAATAATAGCTTTTTAGAAACTATGTTTTTATGTCCTAGTTTTGCTGGAAGTAAGTTGCCTGAATTTCAAATCTCGGTTAGTCAATTTCGATTGGAACCAAAGAAGAAGGTGTGGTGGAGCACCAAGGTCGCTGACAATGACCTCGGGCGAGCGGAGCGAGGAATAGGGGCGTCGGCAAGGCATCAAGAGGAACGAGCCGTAGCTGGTGACAGTCACAGAGGCGAGCTTGGAATTTTACGGTTAAGGGTTTGGGGTGAGGGGTGCAGGCTTGCGCGGAAAATTTGGTGACCT
>NC_041393.1:758713240-758716610 GCF_002162155.2 Triticum dicoccoides | reverse complement strand
CTAGAGCGGGAGCGCCGCCGATCGAGGATGACAGATGCAGGCGGCTTGACCAATGGTCGATGATGGTTTTCGATTAATAAGGTAGATCCAGAGGTAGGAGAAGGCCATCTAGCCATTGGATTCACACTCGACAGTTTGTAAATAATTGACCCTCTCCACCTTGACAGAGCCTACGTGATGAACGTGGCCGGGCGTGTCCGAGCGTCTTATATCTATCCCTGATATGGCCGGATATGGGGAATGCCGGTCAGTCCGAGTGTTTGGCCCAGAAATGAGGCGTCCCGTTGGGTGATGTTTTTTGTCCGTTCACCGCGCAATGCATTTGGGGCGGGCATGGGTCCGGTTGTGCATGCTCTCAGTCCCTTGATATGCACGTTTTGATGGCAGAGGAGGGCCAGGAGCGCGGGCTCCACAAGTCATAGAACAGGAGCAGCAGAGGGGCCGGACGCCGCGAACAGTCCTCATCTTCGTTCCCCAATCCAGCCGGAGGTGCGGCGACGGCGTTACCGGTGTTCCCCAACCGGTCGGCCGCCGGTGCTTCGCTCCCGGGTCGTCAGGCTCCTCGTTTTCCCCCGTCGGCATCGGCCCCCTGTGCGTGGATGGATGGTCAATCCAGGTCAGTCTCTTTCTTGTTACCGAGAAAGAAAATTCACTAGCATGTTTTCAACTCGCCGGCCAACTTTACCACTGCCTTAATTTCACTGGAACGCGATTAGTGTATTGTGTAACTGAAGACTGTGTATGTATGTGCAAGTCAAGTCGTTGGCCGCGTCAGCCTGATGATACTCTCTAATCTCCAATGGTTCATCAAGTCACCAAAAGCTAAAGTTCCATCCCAGCCACCTGTAAATCGATCAAGTGTCTGACGAACATAGGAAAGCTCAAGCGTTGTAATGCTGCTACTTCGCATTGGACAGTTCATTCTGCCTAGCTTGCTAACTCTGACGAACCTGGAGCAGCATTGCCTGTTTTTAACACTACACTAGTTTCTAAAACGTTCTTATATTTTGAGACAGAGGGAGTAGTTACTATGGACGTCGTCGTCGTCTCCGTCATGATCGTAGTCGTCCACCTCGGCCATGGCAGCCTTAGGGCCGCCATCGTCGTCGTCCAGCTCCGTCATGCTCGTAGTCGTCCACCTCGGCCATGGCAGCCTTAGGGCCGCCATCGTCGTCGTCCAGCTCCGTCATGCTCGTAGCATCGCCGTCTACCTTGTCCGCGGCCGCCTTAGCGCTGCCATGGACGCGACCGTAACGTCGTCGTGGTTCAGCTCGGTCATGGTCGCCACGCACAGCCATCTCTCATCGATCGATCAACAGTCATTCACTCATTTTCTCTGTTGCATTTACTTTTGACGGTGCACGATGTCCAGCTTGAGGCCCCTTTCCGATGCATGTCAACACAAGAAGTTCTGGTGTTCCACGATCACTATTTATAATGCATGAACATTTGAGCATTTGTTGCATCCTGCCGTGCTTGTACGCGTTTGAATTCAGCTGCTCATTTGAGTGTATGAACTTTCAGACATGTTACTGGGATGTGGGTTGCTCACTAAACCCGCTTATCCCGCGTAAAAATATGCGGGCGTCCGGCTTATACTATGCGGCTGATGTGGGGCGGACGCGGGCCTCCCGTGGAGAGTCCCACTTGCAGCCTGAAACTCAAGGAAATGACCTGAGCATTTAGAGCCACTGCGTTCCCTTAGGCCTCGTTTGACAGAGTTTTGACGACGTTTAGAGGGGAACCCGCAGGGCCCAAAATCCCCAGAAATCCATGTTAGCCCGTTTGACACACAGGGATTAAACAAGCCAACCCCCTCTGATCCCATGAAACCCTCTCAATCCACGTTGTACAGAAAACCCTAGCATACACTCGTGGAATAGAAAACACGCAGGGACGCTCGCTATGCTGCTGCTGTTGTACGAGGTTTTAAAAATATAGAGATTTATTAGGGGAGAGGAATTAGTGAGGAATTGAGGGGATTGGGTGGAGGAGAGGGATTCACCAAATCCTCTTAAATCCTTATCCTCTTTGGGGCTGCAAAACCTCTCCTGTCAAACGAGGCCTTACTGTGTTCATATTTCCGACCTTTGAATTCAGTCCAAACAATAACAGCCAAGGGGGAATTTTGCAGTTGGCGTTCTGGACTTGACTGTTCCATCCAAACAATAACGTTAACCGAAGCCTCTTTCATGATGTCAGTATGGCACGATGATTCAGGTTTTTGACTTGTTTGATGCATCGTGTGGCATCATTATCCTTCAGGTGTTACTCTGCCTATCTATTGACGAACCAACACAGCGAGGCTCAAATTGTGATTCAGTGACCAAGGGAGCTGATCGAGACAGTATCAAGTAAGTAGTAAGAAGCATCAACTATGCCTATAGCCTTTCAAGGTTTTAACAGTGAGCTACCGTCCAAAAACGTTATATAAGAATATGATGCAATTGTAATGTTTTCTTCTAATTTGGATTATGATAATGTTTCAGGTCTGAGATCAACGAAGCTCTGTGCATTAATGGCTTCCTTGGAGTGTTCACCATTTCTCTTGTAACACGTATTGGCTGGCTTCTTAGTGAGTCAGGAGCTTGCGTTTCACGGGGTTGCCAATTTGGGTGGAAGGACCACCTCGGATTGAAATTGAAAAAACTACCATGGCGGTATGGTCGGCAAGCGACATGTGTCACCTATTACCACTCATGAATCACAGAAAATCAAGCAAGGCGTGGACGGGTAACTGAACGGGTGTGTCACGCGGAGCCTGCCACCAAGGGTTGTGGAAACCATATTTAAAAGTAAACATGGTGAAAACCATGTTTAAAAGAAAAAAACATAGTGGAAACCGTGTTTAAAAGTTTTTAAAAAATAAAGAAAATGTGGGATTTTTAAGAGGATGATGTCCTATTTTCATGGGAAATTTCAAGTTAAAATACATTACGGTATGCGAGCCATGAAAAAGAAAAATTCAGCAATGAATAGTGACTTTACTATTCAGCTCTATTCAATGTTGACTTTGTCCTTTGTCAAATCTCACGTCCCATAATGTATCAACTTGAAATTTTGCATGGCAACAGAACATCACCCACTTAATATCCCATATTTTTTGAGATTTTTTCAAAACTTCATAATATCATTTTCACTTGGTTTTCGCTTGTTTCCCACTGAATGTTGGTTTCCATATAATATTATTGCATATGTTCCTGCTGCGCCCGACGCGAATAGAAGTTGCACGCTTATCTGTGATCAGGAAGCACTGCAAAGCAGGATTGATTCCCATGCATATTTAACATTTTGTGGTGTTCCAAATAGACATCCTAAGTCAAATCTATGTATGTTTGACCAAGTTTACATAAAAAAAATATTAATATCC
>NC_041393.1:758677639-758712577 GCF_002162155.2 Triticum dicoccoides | reverse complement strand
TAAGGGTAGAGATTAGAAGGTACTATTTCAATCAAAAAGGATAATACAATTTTTTGTATCCAAATTAATCTATTCAATAGGTTGATTTACAGGCTAATATGGTGATAGCCTTTTTAGTAACTTTAAGATTCGTGCAAACTTTAGGGTAGTAAATGTTGATATGTTTTTCAATAGACATGATCAACTTTTTTTACTTAAGACAAAACTTAAACTTCAAATATTTTGGAACGGTGGGAGTACCTAATTATGTCAAAGTCTACAGAAGAATGGCTGCATGAGAAGAAAAAGACCTACGAATCTGATCGCAACAAAGCGTGGAATGGTTGGGATGAATGTCCAATTCGAGCCCCAGCGTGTTTAAAAAAATATGCAGGACACATTTTAGAAAGACATGGTGATCACATTTTCAAAAATGATGAACATTTTTTATTACACGTTAAATATTTTTTGTATACATATTAACCATTTTTCTGTTCATGAATTTTGATATAAAGTTAATGTAATTTAAAAAAATGCTCGCGTAATTGAAAAATTGTTCTTCGCAAGAAAATGAATAAGTATTCGCATTTATCTCAAAAAAAAATCTATGGAGCTGCTGAAGCGGCTGCGCACCAGCAGCCCGCGACGGAAGGAGGGCTGGGTCGGTTCCCTTGGGACCTTGTTGTTATTTCCTGCTTTGTTGGGGTGCTTTGTACCAATGTGGGGATAATATAATTATGTGGTCCTTTTCATAAAAAAAAGGGAAGCCTAAAAATAAAAATCGCTTAAAGCCAAATTGTACGAGAAGAAAAACAACACGAACTTGGCTGGCGGTGGATGGCTGCGTCCAATGCAACCCACTCGCTACGAGATGTGCGGTACATAGCAGAGAGATCCTCTTTGCCGCTCTCAGCAGCAAATTGCGGAGGGCTCGCACCTGGGAAGGTACTGGGCCAGCCCAGTTTAGCGACTAGGAAAGGAATCTTTTCCTTCAGGTTTTCAGGTTCTCCCATTAAAATTGGTTACAACAGAAAGGTTTAAATATTTTGTAAAGTAGAGGAAGTGTTGATATTTTTTGAAAATGCTCACAAAAAAAGAAATTTTCAGAAAGTTAAAAAATATTTTCGTAATTTACAAAAAGTATTCTTACCATTAAAAAATTATTCGAAACCTGTATTTTAAAGAATGTTCAAACTGTATTTGAAAAACTGTTAACCATATATTTTAGAAATATTTAACATATATTCAAAAAATATTTCACGTGTATATGAAAATGTACAACTTACGGGTAGGCATGTATTTGGAAAAAAAGGAAAAAGTAAAACCAAAGAAAACCGCTAAAAACACAGAAAAAAAAAAGGAACCACATCAAAGGTTCTAAAAATGATCTATACCGGCCAGTAGAACCTTTCGAAAACCGTTTCAATGAGCTGGTCCACTAAGATGAAGGATCACTCGAGATGACGGATGGTCCTCTTGCAGTGGGCGAGATATATCCCCAGCAGCACGCGAACTCCTAGCAAGGAGCGCGATTCACTCACGCAACTGGCAATGCTTCTCTCGAAAGGAAAAAACAGCAGCAACACGTGTCAAAGACCGGTTTACTGGTAGGAAGCCAACCCACCAATCGGTCATCTTGGTAAGAGACTATTTTTTTTTGAATCAATGGTATGAAGCGAATCACCAAACTCTCCCATCAATAAAAATGTAGTGGTTGCAATGTTTTCTTTTCTTACTTTTTCTTTCCTGTTTTCTCTTATGCATATTTCTAAATTAAAAAAGTGTATTTTTGAAACCATTTACGTTTTACTCTTTTTGTACAAAAATATTGTTACCGTGTTAAAAAATGTTTAGCCTGTATTGAAAAATTACCGTGTATTATTTTTTTATGTTCATCAAGCATTATATGTCCAACATGTATTAGAAAACTGTTAATTATATATTTCAAAAATGTTGATAGTGTAATTGAACGCGCATATTGTGTATACAAAGATTGTTCATTGTGTATATTGAAAATGTTAGCCAGTTCTTTATATGTCTGTACGCATTTCAAAACATGTTCATGCTACTAAAAAATGTTGTCACGTATTAAAAAGGTGTTTATCGTGCATTTTTTTAAATGTTATCGATTCTTTATAGTCGTCGCCCATTTTCAAAAATGCTCATGTAATTAAAAAAATGTTTTCATGCATTAAAAACATGTCCCTCATGAGTTTTAATGGCCATCTTGTATTACAGAAAGGATTGTCATGCATTAAGTACATGCTCAGAGTGTATTTAAAAACTTGGTCATCATGTGTTAAAAATTATTCGTTAAAACTTGTCCATCTTCGAAATTTTTATTTGCTCAAAGTAGACAAAGAGAAAAGGTAGAAAACCCCAAAAAGATAAAGTTGGAAAAATTGAAAAGAAAACAAAAAACAAAATTTTAAAACAGAAGAAAACCCCAAAGACACCCGTTGCAGAAAGGAGAACATAAGAAGAGGGAGGAAATTCAATAAAACGACCTTCAAAATCTGCTCAGAGTGACGCCGGACCGCGTGGGCGCGCCTTGAGGCGAGCGTGTGTTAGACCGTTCATGTACGCATTCACAAAAAAAAAAAAACGTTCATTTACACGCCAACAGAGAGAGAGAGGTCCATTTTCTAAACCGGCGAATCGTCATATGTGTTGGAGCGGAAAGACGAAAGGAGCAGCCCTGGACTAGGCTTCGTGTTCGTGTTGGTATTCCTCTTTCGTGTCCGTCTATGTGTTGGCACATACGTACAATACTACCCAGATGCATGCTAGTTCGGGTTCCTTCGTGTTCGTGTTGTCTATCCGACGTTCAATTCTCCACTCAACCCCGCTTGTGGCGTGGAAGCTAACAATAATAAAATACATCAGTTTGGAACCTCCGCAACTAATATTTTACGTCGGTGTGTTAATTCCCCTTCGTTTGGCTCTCCTCCCGCTGCATATATAATCACTGACATCCCAAGAAACCAAGTAGCCAAGTAGGCAAGGAAAATATACATGGAGCTGGAGAGCAGCGCGGTGGGCGCAATCGCGGAGGCCAGCCTCGACCGGGAGAAGCTGCCGGCGGCGCTGCTGCTGTGTGGCGTCCTCGAGGCAGCTGGGGCGCTGTGGCTGCTCGTCTATCGGGGTCCCGGCGGCGTCTTCCTCCATGGTGGCAAGGTGGCCTTCTGTTCCTACTACGCCATTCTCATTGTCCTGGTGCTCTTTGGGTGCGCGGAGGCGTGGGCTGGCCTCTGGGTGAACCAGCAACCATGCGGTCGGCGGGCAGTAGGGAGGACCGTCCTGTGGTGCTCCATCCTGCCCCTCGTCATTGTCGCAGGCCTCGGAGGTTTTGCGTCCGCCATCCCCAAATAGTTCCCGCCTTTAAATTTTTGAGTTGTGTTATTACGAATCAAAATCCGATTGGAATATATACATATTTGTGTGAATGGATTTTGTTGTTGAGACAGATTTGTGTGAACGAATGGAGTGCTTTAATTATATGAAATAAAATAGAGAGGACGTTCCAAAAAGAAATTGAAATGAGGAGAACCTTCATTTTGTGGTTGTTGAGGTTTTGGTCATGGTCATAGCCCAGCCCATTTCCACAGACTGGCGGGCCTTCATAGCCCAGCCCATTTAGCCCATTATACAGTCTTTATATGTGGAGCTAAGCTCTCGTCTCATCTCACGCACCGCTGTCTGCACTTTTTTGCTTTGCTTCCTCCGTCCATCCACTCCACGCCACGGCCGGCCGCTCACTTGCTCTTCCGCCGGAACTGCCGATGGAGGCCGCCGGGATCGGGTGGCTAGCGCAAGAGATCCTCTCAAACCCCCTGATCGGCAAGCCCCCTGATCCCTGGGTCCGCGACGCCGGCCTCGCGGAAGAAATCGGAGGGCTCACGTCTGCAATCAAGGGAGTCCGTGTGGTCGTCTCCGCTGTTTACGGCAGGGAGCTCGGCAACGAGCCACTCGCTGAATCTCTTGCTGATCTCAGGGAGGTTCTCTATGATGCGGCCAACGTGGTCGACGACCTCGACTACCACAGGCTCAAACAGGGTAAGCCTGCTTACCACCTGCAGATTACTTTAGTTGTGAATCTCTGTTGCAAAATATAGTTAAATTTGATTTTATCTGAGCTGACATCAGTCCTTCAGGTGGTGGTGTAGAAGTTCGTACGAGTTAGTGTTCTGCCGTAGAATTAGAATTTATCCGAGCTTCCTTCTTCAGTTAGTGGTGTAGATATAGCCTATGCCGTTGTGAAATCTAGTGTCAAAAACGCTCTTATATTATGGGACGGAGTGAGTAGTGTTGTTCTTGTTTCGGTCAGTTTGTATGGGTTAGTAGCGTTTTGTTGAAACTATTCATGTCATGTTTAGTTTCCCCTACAATTTTTTTAAAAACACCGGTCTATTGAAGCTTGCGAATGTTATTTGACTGAACCTATAACCTCTTGGCAAGGCTTAGCTTCTAAATGTGAAATCTAGTTTTGTTCATGTTCTGTATTAGCGTTTTGTTGAAACTATTCATGTCTAGTTTGGTTTCCCCTGCAAAAACAAAATTTAAAAATTCCCGGTCTTTCGAGGCCTGGGAATGTTATTTCGCTGAACCTACAACCTTTTGGCAAGGCTTTGTTCCCAAATGTAAAGGAGGCCGCGAGTTTACGATTAATGGGATGATGCTAATACTTCTCTTATTTCTGGCACAGCTGCTTCGACATCGATGGTCGATGCTGATATACCGCCAACAAGTAGCAGTCGTGGGAAGAGGCAACGCTCCAAGGCATGGGACCATTTTGTGGTTATAAGAGATGGTAATGGAAACCCTGAGAAGGCAGAATGTAAGTACTGTCAAACAGTAGTTCAGTGTAAGACTACAAACGGGACAGGTGTTTTGAGCAGGCATATCAAGAGTGCTGGTTGTAGGGCAGGTCACCAACAGCAAGACCCTTCCTCAAGGTAGGTTTTACAGATCCAAGAACAACAAAATTCTCTTTATGAGCTACCCTAGGACAGTTCATTCCTTTTTTTTTGGGTAAACTACCCTCTTTTGATATATCAATCTCTCAGTTTTGTCATTTACGATATTGTCTAATTAATTCATAAAAGCTAGAACTTTACTAGATCCACATCCATATGTATCGCTTCCTATTCTTTTAATTCATTCACACCATCCGCTTATGAACCCTTTCTTTCTGATTGTAGCATAGGCAATGGTACTGGACCAATTGGTAATCCATCCAGAAGAAAAAGGATGAGAATTGATCATGAATCAACACAAGTCACCACAGATAACACAAACCCTTGGAACAAGGAAGAATTTTCCAGCAGGTTACGAGAGATAATTAGTCAGTTGCAAGGCATCCAAGGGGGTTTGAGAGGGATTCTCGAGATACTTGGCTTAGACTCTGCTGCAACTTTAAGTAACTCTCAGAATACAACGCATGGTCCATGCCGAAGAACATCAAGTCTTGTTCAAAGAAAAATATATGGGAGAGCGGCAGAGAAGAAATTCATTATCAATTTGATAAGAGAACACAAATCAGCTGCTGGTGTCACTGTTGTGCCTATTGTAGGCATTGGAGGAGTTGGCAAGACAGCTCTCGCTCAACTTGTGTACAATGATCCAGCAGTGGAAAATCAATTTGATCTCAGGATATGGATTTGGGTATCTAATATGTTTGATGAAGTGAGACTCACAAGGGAGATGTTAGATTTTGTGTCTCGGGAAACACATCAAGGGTTTTGCAGCTTTGCCAAGCTTCAGGAGGCCTTGAAGATTAATATCAAGTCAAAGAGGGTCCTAATGGTTTTAGATGATGTCTGGGATGATAGAAATGATAGCCGATGGGACCAGCTATTGGCTCCTTTTAAATCTGATGGTGCAAACAACAATTTGATACTCATGACAACTAGAAAACCATCTTTTGCAAAAAGAAGAGGAACAACTGAACCAATTAAATTAAGTGCATTGGGAAAAGATGATTTCTGTTTATTGTTTAAAGTATGTGCATTTGGTGATGAGAACTACAAAGAGGAAGAAAGTCTAAGTGACATCGGACAACAAATAGTGCAAAAGTTAAAAGGAAACCCATTAGCGGCACAAACTGCAGGATCAATATTAAGAGAGCATCTTAGCATTGAACATTGGACTAGAAATCTGAGGAATGAACATTGGAAATCCCTGCAGCTCGCTAGCGGCGTCATGCCTGCTTTGAAGCTTTGCTACGACGGGATGCCCTTCCATTTACAACAATGCTTCTCCTATTGTTCTATATTCCCATACAATTATCAGTTTCCCACCGAGGAGTTAATTCATATGTGGATTTCACATGGATTTGTGAAGCGTGATCGTTCAAGTGAGAATTTGGAGGAGATAGGGCGATCCTATCTAATTGACTTGGTAAACCTGGGTTTCTTTGAACAGGTTGAAGAAATTGAAGAAGTCATCTCTTCCGGTACACAAACTTCCTATGTAGTCAGTAGTCTTATGCATGATTTTGCGAGGGTTGTTTCAAGAACAGAGTGTGCAACAATAGATGGTATATATTGCAATGAAATATTGCCAACCGTACATCATTTGTCAATACTAACAGATTCAGTATATCTTATGGATGATCAGACCGACAACATATCTCGTAGTGAGAAGTTTGAAGAAAAAATACGAATTGCATGTACATCAGTGAAAACCTTGAGGACATTGGTGTTAATTGGGCAGTATGACTCTTTCTTCTTCAAAGTCTTCAAAGAAGTATTCCAAAAGGAACATCATTTGCGAGTGCTTCATTTGTCTACAACATCCGCCGAATCTCATTCCTTCATATGTAGTTGGGTAAATCATACACATCTCCGGTATCTAAAACTTGAGGGCGTTCATGTTGAGCTGGGTTCACAATCTCAAGTTAAGAGCAAGTTTTCCCATCAAATATTAGATGGTTGGCTTACCTCTCTACAGATAATTCATCTAGAGAACTGTGGACAGGGCTGGATACTTCCATGTCTGGAAAGGTTTCCGTTTCTTACAAAGTTGAAGTTGAGCAACATGCGGGAAGTAAGTGAAGTATCAGTTCCGTCATTGGAGGAGCTAGTTTTAGTAGAGATGCCAGAGTTGGAGAATTGTGTCTGCACTTCTCTGGAAGATATGAACTCTAGTTTAAGGGTACTGGAGATCCGAGGTTGCCCTGGACTTAAGATGTTTAATTTGCTTGAGAAACATTATATCTTCAAAATGGAGAAGAATGCATGGTTGCCCAGTCTTACAAAATTCATAATCTGCAATTGTCCTCACTTGCAAGTATTGGGCCCTCTTCGGCCTTCAGCCACATTTTCTGAATTTTTAATCAGCAGAGTTTCAACGTTTCTCACGATGGACGGATTTTCCATGGAAACATTTGAAATTAGGCCAAATAGTCTTTTGGGTGAGTTTTCTGGTGAGATGAGACTTGATCAAAAAATCTTGGCATTCCATAATCCAAGGGACCTGAAACACTTGGAAATAAAAGGCTGCCAGAATCTGACATCTATTTCCCTAATAAGTTCTTTTCAGTTTGTATTTTTAGAGAGCTTGAGAATAGAAAATTGCACAAAACTCTTCTCTTCAAACATTGTTTCAGCGCACACACATGAAGCCATGATAGCTGTAGATTATAATGCCCTCCCATATCTTGAAAGTCTCAGTATTGTTTCATGTGGAATAACGGGGAAATGGCTATCTCTGATGCTTCGACATGCGCCGGCAATGAAGGAATTGGTGATAAAGGACTGCCCAGAGTTGACACAGCTGCGGACTGAAGGGGGAGGAAACGGTAAGTCAAATCTTATCGCAGGCTCGGCAGATTCATCGTCAGGATATCTAAATGATTTGTCGGCAAGCTCAACTCAAGATGGATTGTGGTGCATTCCATTAAATATCACCTCCTCTCTCAAAAAGTTAACTATTTATAATTGCCCTCATCTAATATTTGAGGGGGGCAGGAAAGGCTTCACTGGATTTACCTCCCTTGAGTTTCTAAGAATTGAGGAATGCCCTGTACTGCTGCTCTCGTCTTTGGTGCATGGAAGATTGCTCCTCCCGCAATTACTAGAAGAAATCGAAATCGGTGATTATTACCAGGAAACCCTGCAGCCCTGCTTTCTGAATAACCATACCAGCCTGAAAAAATTAGCAGTGTGTTGTAGCCAAAGTTTGAATTCTCTAATGCTGCACTCCTGCACGTCCTTGGAAGTTTTGACAATTACAGCATGCGGATCGCTCAGCACATTACACGGCATGGGATCTCTTGGAACCCTCAGGTCTTTAGAATTATATAGGAACTCAAGTTTAGAATTTCTACAGCCTGAATCCTTCAGGATGCTGGAAGATTTGAACATTACAAGCTGTAATTCTCTCGTCGCACTAGAGGGCTTGCGGTCCCTCGTGAACCTCAGGCATTTGACAGTCTTCAGTCAACCTGCCTGGGCTGTTACAACGTTTGGAGAGAGTTATGAGCTAACAGATAGAATTTTCCCTAGACTGGAAAGTCTTACTATCAGTGATTTGTCTCGCCTTACCACGTCATTCTGCAAGGGCCTCACCAGCCTCCAACGCCTACAACTAAAGTTTTTGGAAGAGGCGAGGCTCACAGATGAGCAAGAGACAGCACTTCTGCTCCACAGGTCCTTGCAAGATCTCCATTTTTTCTATTGTGACGATCTCGTATATCTTCCTACGGGGCTTCACAGACTTTCTACCCTCAAGACATTGAAGATCGAATGTTGTGGCCGCATCTCACGGCTGCAGAAGGAGGGTCTCCCACCCTCACTGGAAGAGCTGGAGATCATATCTTGCAGCAAAAAGCTGTCAAAACAATGCAGATTGCTAGAAACAAGCATGCTAAATGTCAAAATTGATGACCGCCCGCCATGGTCCAGGAGCTAATTCCATGATGGATTGCTGCGAGGGACGTCTAATACGGCATACACAGGAAGAGACTTGTGTTTCTTGTGTGTCTTAGTGTTTTGGGCTGTTTGGCGAAAGGAGAGGGCTCGCGTCCTGGCCAATAAAATCAGCCAATTCTGCGAGTCATCCATCAGCTTAAGGGTGATGCTGGGTTCTGGTTCAGGAAGCTTTAGGTCCCCTTGTGTTGACCATTTTTTTTCCAATGTAGTTTGTGCATGGCTTCCTGGTCGTCCCTACTCGTTGCTGCTGAATGAAGGGAGTAAATCAATGTGATCTCTGTGGCTCTGTCCACTAAATTGTGCTGTAATTAATCAATGCGTTCTTTTCCCTGAATTGTGTTGTAATTATATTCAGCGAAAAAAGAGTGGGGAGACATGGCTTTTGCTATTGTTCAAATGAATGTACTTTCCTACATATCTCTGCCGTTAGAAAGAGAACCTGCAATGTACGTATCTTGTAGGAACACCGGATGGCATCATAGCTGTATTTTCGAGGCCCCTCTTCCCAAAAACTTGCCGTCTTTTAACAGACTGGCATTCGCATTTGGACTGCACTCTGTACTAGTGCTTGTTAATTTGCTTCAACCGATGAAGATGAGGGTTGCTGCTGAGTTGTTCTTGCGGAACTGAAGTTCATGCTTTCTGAACCAAGGGCATCTGAAGCTTTCTGCTATAGGTTCAGCACGAGCACTTTCGCCACCTAATTTTGGGCTGAAAAAGGAACTGAAACTCAGGCCATGACAGTAGAATGGAGTATCGGCCGATTCAGTTGCGCACGCGTTGGCTGGCTCTCTAGTCACTCGATAGTTTGGGTGGGATATCATTCTGTCTTCTGGTATGTTCATTAAATTACCCGAGCTTTAATAGCTGATAAGAATGCTTGTTACTGTATATGGCACCTTTGCCTCATTCTTGTTGGTATAATTCAACGATGTTTTCCCTTGGCCTTTTATTTTCCTGAATATCTCTTTTTTTGCGGATATTTTCCTGAATATCTCAATGCTGAAACATAATTTCGCACTATACTAGAAGGAACACATGTCTATATCTGCTCATGGTCTTGGGCAGGTTGTGAAGATGTCATTAAAAGGTGATGTTTAACTTACCAGCATCCTTCAGAGAATCAGTTCCACATGAATGAACGATAACAGTAACGGAATCATCTTTCTTGGTTCTTGATGTTTCGACTTCGCATCACACATAGATCGTTCGCTCTTGCCTTGTACGCACAATAAGAGCTCAGAGATCCGTCAATAGAGCTCCACCCTACATGCTACAGTAATGTTTTACAGTGTTGTGTGTACATTCGCGGTCGTAAGAAAGATAAATTTACTACATCACGTCCTTCAAAGTGTTCGTCATGTCCAGACCAGTCTATATCACAAGACAAATCAAATCAAATCTGTTGTTCACATTGACTTCTTTCTGTTTTTGTTTTTGACAATGATTCACATCGGGTTCTTTTTCCTGTTTTTGACATTGATTCACATCAAGTATTTATTTTTTGAGAATGATTCACATTAAGTTTTTTTTGACAATTGATTCACATCACTAGCCGTTTCGACTGGGCCGGCTCACGCTGCAACCTAAAGAAAACTGAGAACAACTGGGTGTCACAGTACTACGGGCAGCTGGGTCGGGCCGATCACATTCACACAAATCCCTGACCCTGACCCGCTACACTTTGCTGGCTTGCAGCAATCGGTCGGCCGGCCTCTAGTCCCAACACCGGCGACGGTGATGGCGACCATCACCGAGGGCTGCTAGTTAGGCGGATCCTATTTGCCGCCCGGAGGCGACAAATGGTGGAGGCGATGCGTTCGTTCGCTGCCCAGTTTTTTTTTTTTTGGTTTCGTGTTTTACTCGCACGTGTGCTGGGGCTCGTTTGTTGCCCAGGTTTCTTTTTGTTTCATTTCTCTTATGCTTTTTTGTTTGTTTCTGGTTTGGGCTTATTATTGGGTTTTTCTTCCTTCCTTTCAGTGCTTCCATTCCTGTTTAAAGGTGTGTCATTATAGGTGCATGTTTGAGAGAGCATGGTGACTTCAACAATCTAAATGAACAGTGCATAACCATCATGTCAGATGGAATGTAAATGCTTTTTTTTCCTTTTGTACTTACTACTCAGGCTCTGTCATGTCAGGTTTCTTATAAGGTTTTTCCTTGTGTACTTACTACTCAGGCTCTGTCATGTCAGGTTTCTTATAAGGTGGTCGTAATTTCATACCGGTAGGTGCTGACAGCTGTTTAGTTTTATCACCGATCGATACGATATCTTCCCATTTGGTTCTGTAATAATTATGTAAAAGCCTTAAAATTCTTGGTATATAGTATGTACGAGTACTTTGTACTCACATATCAGACCACCTCATACACATGACTTGCTTCCATGAGATTGTCTGTCTATACAATACATAGTGAAAGTAAACGCAGAAACACTGCATGTGATCATCCGTCATCGGTCATAGCAAAAAACAATATGGAGATCAAAAATCAGATGTGGAGCGTAATTGCCAGTCTAGTGATTTATTTGTGCATGAGGATGGGCTGCTTACCTGCGGATTTCAATGGATATGATTGGTTCTACGGCACAATTGGCCCGCCTTCTCGATCGTTCACGGTGCCCACTGCTGCAAGCCCCTCTTCTTGTTGTTGTTCTTCTTCTTCAAGATCCTTGGGTTGAAAAGCTTTGAAACAAAAGAAAAAGAGTGAGCATTAATTTGCAATGTTGGGCCAGAGAGAATTAAGATGCCACAGGAGCAAAAAGACTTACAATACTGATACCAGAAAAGGGTGGGACGGTTGGGATGGGCGTCCAATGTGAGCTCCAGGCCTCCAGCCTATCAGCTGCTTTTCGCACTACTTGCAAGCAGTTTTCCTCGGACCAAAGAGAAACCTGGACTTCCTGGAGGGAGGGGAGGTGTCCCATGTAGACGTCCAAGTCACCACCGGCGATGTGCGACGCTCGGGCACGGAATTGAAGAGATTCAAGCCTGGGCATAGATCCTTGTGGAAACATAGATGGCCCCATCAGAAAATTGCCAAACCTGCACTATCTCAAGAAAGGGAATGCATCATCGCCAATGATGTACCTTTCCACAGGAGTGTACTGGGCTATTGTGGTTTCCAGCCTGAGAAAACGCAGAGCAGGCAATTTCCCAAGGATCTGAATGTCGACCTCCGGCCTCACTTTATCCACTTTTATATGTGTTGAGTATTATGTTTAGTTAGAAAAAAATATGAGATAGACTAAGATATGTTTTGCCTTGTCTTGTACTTCAAGTTGATCATGTAATCCTATATATATGCCCACGAGGCTCAAGCAATAAACAAAAATAATTTCACCAATCCTCTCTCTTCCTATATCAGTCTTACCTCGATCCTAAACCCTAGCCGCCGCCGCTTCCGCACCCGCGCGCCGCCCCCGGGACGGTCGGTCTCCATGATCGCCGCCGGGGGCCGTGCCGCCCGTACCTAGGGTTCGTCCGTCGGTCGTGTTGACCGGCTGCCCTAGAGAGTCTTTTTCCTAATCCGTTGACCGGGATTTTTCTCTCTCGTCGATCAATTGGTCGACGATCTTTTTTGGTTCTCTGATCTGAGATCGGATTGAGTCGCCCGTCCGCCGTTCGTCATCAACAACGCCCGACTACTCCATCAACATCTACATCGACCTGGACCGGATCGGATGTCACATGGCGCCCCGGGCTTCACGGACGAGCCAGATGCGACGGTCAGACGGTCGCTCACGCGGTCATGCTCTGTCCCGCCGTCGTCGCCGAGTGGTCCGTGAGACGCGCGTCCCGCTCGGGAGTGCTTGGGTGCCCGATCGCCCGCCTTAGCCCATCGATCCGCAGCGTGGCCACGTTCCGGCTGCATGCACGTTGGCTACCCGCGTGCTTGGTGCGTCCCGTGCTAGTGGAGGCTACTGTTGTGCCTTCCTACATGCACTGCGTGTCCAAGCCTGGTTGTAGTTGCAACGTCCCGTGTCTGACGTATGCCATGCCGGATTATATGAAGAACGTTGTATAGTTTGTGGCCTGTTCACCGATTGAGCAGCAGGCTGCTGTTGCGTCGCCCCGTCGGGCCGCAACGTCGCCACCTTGTGGTTCTCACTGTGGCTGCATCGATCCACGTCATCGCTGCGTCGCCCCTTCGGGCCGTAGTGCCGTGGCACGTGGCCCCCGCCGTCGCCCTAAGGCCGTTCCCGTGGTTGCACCATCCCGCGCACTGCCGCTGCGTCGCCCCTTCAGGCCGTAGTGCCGTGGTTCTTGGTCAACCGTCGCCCGAGGCCGTCCGCTCTAGGCCGTCCCCGAGGCTGCACCGACCCTCGCGTTGCCGCTACGTCGCCCCGTTGGGCCGTAGCGAGCGTGGCACGCGTTCCCTGCAATCGCCTTGAGGTCTTCCTCGCCGTCGCCCCGACCAGCGCGCTGCCGCTGCGTCGCCCCTTCGGGCCGTAGCGTCGTGGCGCGCGGTCCACTCCATCGTCCCCGCGCGTCGACTTCTACGTGGTATGTGTCGCGCCGTATCCTTAAGCGCGTAACGCCACCGTCCGCGCCGGTCCTCGTCACACTGTCGGGTCCTTCCTCGCCTACTTCGAGCACCGTCGCCGCGTGATACGTCTCCAACGTATCTATAATTTATGAATTATTCATGCTATTATACTATCCTTCTAGGATGTTTTATATGCATTTACATGATTTTTGGAACTAACATATTAACCTAGAGCCCAGTGCCAGTTTCTTTTTTCTCCTTGTTTTAGAGTATCGCAGAAAAGGAAAACCAAATGGAGTCCAATTGAATAGCCACTTGACGGAGATCATTTTTGGACCAGAAGAAGCCCACGGAGTACAAGAAGCAGGCCAGAAGAGTCCCGGTCTGCCCACGAGGGTGGGGGGCGCGCCCACCCCCCTAGGGCGTGCCCCCCTACCTCGTGGACAGCCCGGAGACCCCCCTGACGTGAAATCAACGCAAAACTCTTGTATATATACCCAATCTTTCAGAAAGAAACCTAGATCGGAAGTTCCTCCGCCGCAAGCCTCTGTAGCCATGAGAAGTCAATTTAGGCCCTCTCCAGCACCCTGCCGGAGGGGGCCATCATCACCGATGGCCATGGAGGAGTATCCCGGAGGGGCCATCATCACCATGAGGGCCAAGGACCAGAGGGTGGAGGCCATGGAGGAGGAAGAACAAGGGGGAGAACCTCTCCTCCTCTCTTCCGGTGGCGCCGGAGTGCCATCGGGAGGGGGATCATCGCCACGGTGATCGTCTTCATCAACATCACCACCATCAGCACCATCCTCATCTCTTTTACGCGGTCCACTCTCCCGCACCCCGCTGTAATCCCTACTTGAACATGGTGCTTTATGCCACATATTATGATCCAATGATGTGTTGCCATCCTATAATGTTTTGAGTAGATATCCTTTGTCTTTGGGTTGATTGATGATCTAGATTGGTATGAGTTGTATGTTTTACTTTGGTGCTGTCCTATGGTGCCCTCCGTGTCGCGCAAGCGTGAGGGATTCCCGCTGTAGGGTGTTGCAATACGTTCATGATTCGCTTATAGTGGGTTGGTGAGTGACTGAAACACAAACCCGAGTAAGAGGGATTGTTGCATATCAGAATAAAGAGGACTTGATGCTTTAATGCTATGGTTGGGTTTTACCTTAATGATCTTTAGTAGTTGCGGATGCTTGTTAGAGTTCTAATCATAAGTGCATATGATCCAAGTAGAGAAAGTGTGTTAGCTTATGCCTCTCCCTCATATGAAACTGCAATAGTGATCACCGGTCTTGTCAACGGTTGCCTAGGACAATTCCGCACACCGATCCACCATTATTCCACACTCGCTATTTATAATATTTAGTAATATATTCTAACTTTATGATAATAGGACCTACTTTTATATTTTATCTCTCCGATATCATACCAAGTTATCCACTTCATACCCACAACGTAGTTTTATTTCTCGTTTCTAGTTGGAAGCAAACTTTCGGTGTACGTAGAGTCGTATCGGTGGCAGATAGGGCTTGAGAGAATATTGATCTTACATTTAGCTCCTTGTGGCCTGTTCACCGATTGAGCAGCAGGCTGCTGTTGCGTCGCCCCGTCGGGCCGCAACGTCGCCACCTTGTGGTTCTCACCGTGGCTGCACCGATCCACGTCATCGCTGCGTCGCCCCTTCGGGCCGTAGTGCCGTGGCACGTGGCCCCCGCCGTCGCCCTAAGGCCGTTCACGTGGTTGCACCATCCCACGCACTGCCGCTGCATCGCCCCTTCGGGCCGTAGTGCCGCGGTCCGCGGTCAACCGTCGCCCGAGGCCGTCCGCTCTAGGCCGTCCCCGAGGCTGCACCGACCCTCGCGTTGCCGCTACGTCGCCCCGTCGGGCCGTAGCGAGCGTGGCACGCGTTCCCTGCAATCGCCCTGAGATCTTCCTCGCCGTCGCCCCGACCAGCGCGCTGCCGCTGCGTCGCCCCTTCGGGCCGTAACGTCGCGGCGCGCGGTCCACTCCGTCGTCCCCGCGTGTCGACTTCTACATGGTATGTGTCGCGCCATATCCTTAAGCGCGGTAACGCCACCGTCCGCGCTGGTCCTCTTCACGCTGTCGGGTTCTTCCTCGCCTACTTCGAGCACCGTCGCCGCGTGATACGACTCCAATGTATCTATAATTTATGAAGTATTCATGCTATTATACTATCCTTCTAGGATGTTTTATATGCATTTACATGATTTTTGGGACTAACATATTAACCTAGAGCCCAGTGCGAGTTTCTTTTTTCTCCTTGTTTTAGAGTATCGCAGAAAAGGAAAACCAAATGGAGTCCAATTGACGTGCCACTTGACGGAGATCACTTTTGGACCAGAAGAAGCCCACGAAGTACAAGTAGCAGGCCAGAAGAGTCCCGGTCTGCCCACGAGGGTGGGGGGCACGCCCACCCCCCTAGGGCGTGCCCCCCTACCTCGTGGACAGCCCGGAGACCCCCTGACGTGAAATCAATGCAAAACTCTTCTATATATACCCAATCTTTCAGAAAGAAATCTAGATCGGATGTTCCGCCACCGCAAGCCTCTGTAGCCATGAGAAGTCAATTTAGGCCCTCTCCGGCACCCTACCAGAGGGGGCCATCATCACCGGTGGCCATGGAGGAGTATCCCGGAGGGGCCATCATCACCATGAGGGCCAATGACCAGAGGGTGGAGGCCATGGAGGAGGAAGCACAAGGGGGAGAACCTCTCCTCCTCTCTTCCGGTGGCGCCAGAGTGCCATCGGGAGGGGAATCATCGCCACGGTGATCGTCTTCATCAACATCACCATCATCATCACCATCCTCATCTCTTTTACGCGGTCCACTCTCCCGCACCCCACTGTAATCCCTACTTGAACATGGTGCTTTATGCCACATATTATGATCCAATGATGTGTTGCCATCCTATGATGTTTTGAGTAGATATCTTTTGTCTTTGGGTTGATTGATGATCTAGATTGGTATGAGTTGTATGTTTTACTTTGGTGCTGTCCTATGGCGTCCTCCGTGTCGCGCAAGCGTGAGGGATTCCCGCTGTAGGGTGTTTGCAATACGTTCATGATTCGCTTATAGTGGGTTGGTGAGTGACTGAAACACAAACCCGAGTAAGAGGGATTGTTGCGTATCGGAATAAAGAGGACTTGATGCTTTAATGCTATGGTTGGGTTTTACCTTAATTATTAGTAGTTACGAATGCTTGTTAGAGTTCCAATCATAAGTGCATATGATCCAAGTAGAGAAAGTGTGTTAGCTTATGCCTCTCCCTCATATGAAACTACAATAGCGATCACCGGTCTTGTCGACGGTTGCCTAGGACAATTCCGCACACCGATCCACCATTATTCCACACTCGCTATTTATAATATTTAGTAATATATTCTAACTTTATGATAATAGGACCTACTTTTATACTTTATCTCTCCGATATCATACCAAGTTATCCTCTTCATATCCACAACGTAGTTTTATTTCTCGTTTCTAGTTGGAAGCAAACTTTCGGTGTACGTAGAGTCGTATCAGTGGCAGATAGGGCTTGGGAGAATATTGATCTTACATTTAGCTCCTTGTGGGTTTGACACTCCATACTTATCACTTCCACCTTTGGAAAGTGCTATGATGATTCTCTGCACTTGGGGATTATCAAGCTCTTTTCTGGCGCCGTTGCCGGGGAGCAATAGTGTGGGGTTGATATTCTCGTGTGTGCTTGTTTGCTTTTTCACTAAGTAGGTTTTGTTTTTCCTTTTTGTTTCTGTTTAGTTGTGGGCGAAACATACAAAAAAAATTTAAGGATGAAAATAAAAAAAAAATTACTTCCCTTTCTTGCCAAATTTTTTTTTCAAAAATAGAAACGATTGGAAAGTGATGCATTGAAGAAGTGAGGGTCGACCTTGAGCACTTGTGTTCATGCTCACGGAAATAATGTAGAATTTTTCATGGAATTTAATCTCTAAATAATTATCCCCTTGTATATATTCTTTGTATTATAAAAATAATGTGCCAAGCTTTGGTTTTAGGATGTTTAGATTGCTTGTTTACTATGTGCTGAACAAAAACAGAAACTTCGGCTGTAGTGCGTGAATTTACATTTTTTACTGGAGAGTCAAATGGGTCTGAAACTTTTTGCACAGTACTTCTGTACAAATTATCCAAATTGTCAAATTTAGTTCATAATTTTAGGAGTTACAGAAGTTTGCCAAACTTCCAGATTACTACAGACTGTTCTGATTCTGTTTTGCGTGTGTTGTTTGCCTATTTCGATGAATCTATAGCTAGTATCGGAGGGTATGAACCATAGAGAACTTGGAATACAGTAGATTTAACACCATTATAAATAAAGAGTGAGTTCATTACAGTACCTAAAGGTAGTGATTTGCATTATTACACTAACGGATCTCACAAGTTTTTGTTAAAGTTTTGTGTGGATGAAGTGTCCAAAGGTCGAGGAGCTATCAATATGCGAAGAATAAAGAGAGGCAAGAGTTCAAGCTTGGGGATGCCCAAGCCACCCCAAGTAAATATTCCAAGGATACTCAAGCATCTAAGCTTGGGGATGCCCCGGTTGGCATCCCATCTTTCTTCTTCAACAATTATCGGTATACCTCGTTTTTTGTTTTGTTCACATGATTTGCGTCTTTTGTGTTTTTCTTTTTCTTCAAGAACCATGCTAGCATGAGATAGCCCTTCATTGATTTATAGAATAATTCATGTGCTTCACTTAAATCTTTTAAGTATGATCTTATAGAATTGCCCTTTGTGCTTCACTTAAATCTTTTGAGTATGGTTTTATAAAATGCTTCATGTGCTTCACTTATACATTTTGAGCTTGGATATTGGTTAGTTGTAGAATGCTCCATGAACTTCACTTATATCTTTTGGAGTATGAATAATACTATCATTTAAAGCGGGTTTGGAAGAATGTCAACTTTAGGAATTAGTGATCCCACTATTTTGGAGGTGTTGAATCTTAGTGTGATATTTATGAAAGTGGATTTGGAAGAGTGTCAACTTTATCTTGTAATGATTCCACTATTTCAGAAGAGGTTCCAATTGAGTATGAGAACAAAGTTGCTATCCATGATGCTACTGGAAATTATTATGAGGGAGGAGTACATGCTTGTAGGAGTTGCAATAATATCAAGTTTCCTCTCTATGTGCTTAAAGTTTTGAAGTTATACTTGTTTTGCCTTCCTATGCTAGTTGATTCTTGTTCCCATAAGTTGTGTGCTCACAAAATCCCTAGGCATAGGAAGTAGGTTATATTTAAATGTGCTAGTCATATTCTTCAAGATGCTATCCTTATGCTTCAATTCATATCTTTTATGTGAGCATCATTGAAATCATCATGCCTAGCTAAAAGGCATTAAAGAAAAGCGCTTGTTGGGAGACAACCCAACATTTACCCTTACTGTTTTTCTGTGTTTACATGATTAATCTAATGTAGTAATCATGTTTTATATCTTTTGTTTCAATAAAGTGCCAGGTAAGACCTTTGGGAAGACTTGGGTGAAGGTTAATGTGATCTTGCTGTAAAAAACAGAAACTTTGCGCTCACGAGAATAGATGTCATTTTTTACAGAAGAGTGCTTTTGAGTTGATTCTATTTGCAGAAGATTAATAGACAAATTTCTCACGTCCACCAATTTATTTCATAATGTTTGGAGTAGCAGAAGTATGGTTATTGTTCAGATCATTACATACTATTCTGTTTCTGACAGATTCTGTTTTCATTGCATAGTTTGCTTGTTTTCTAGTTTCTATGACTTATATTCCTCAATATAAATTGTAGAAATGACATGGTACAGTAGGCATTGTGTGAGAACAATTATGAACCTTGTCTTTGACAGTACCAAAGTGAATGGTTTACTCTTTATCATACTAACCTATTTCACGAAGTTTGGTTAAGTTTTGTGTGGTTGAAGTTTTCAAGTTTTGGGTGAGATATCGATATGAGGAGAATAAGGAGTGGAAAGACCCTAAGCTTGGGGATTCCCAAGGCACCCCAAGGTAATATTCAAGGAAGACTCAAGCGCCTAAGCTTGGGGATGCCCCGGAAGGCATCCCCTCTTTCGTCTTCAAAACTATCGGTATACCTTACTCGGAGCTATATTTTTATTCACCACATGATATGTGTTTTGCTTGGAGCGTATTTTTAATTTTACTTGCTGTTTTAATAAAATCATTGGATCTGAAATATTGAATAAAACATAATCCTCCCATGGCTAGTTAATTATTTGACTACTCAGTGTTCTTCACTCGTATCTTTTTGGAGTAGTTTGTCATTTGCTCACGTGCTTCATGTATATCCTATGAGTAAATGGTTGAATAAATTGAATGTCATATATCTAAATTTATATATGTTTCACATGCTTATTCTGAATATCACTCTGGTGCGGATCTTACTCTGGTTGATCCACGAGGTTCAGTATTAACTTGTTCTGAAGCTTCATGATCATTATCATTAGCTTCCTCACTAATTGGTGTAGGTGTCACAGAAACCGGTTTCTGTGATGTACTACTTTCCAATAAGGGAACAGGTACATTTACCTCATAAGTTCTACTTTCCTCCCACTCTCTTCTTTCGAGAGAAACTCCTTCTCTAGAAAGGATCCATTCTTGGCAACGAATGTCTTGCCTTTGGATCTGTGATAGAAGGTGTACCCAACAGTCTCCTTTGGGTATCCTATGAAGACATATTTCTCCGATTTGGGTTTGAGCTTATCAGGATGAAACTTTTTCATATAAGCATCACAACCCCAAACTTTAAGAAACGACAACTTTGGTTTCTTGCCAAACCACAGTTCAGATTGTGTCGTCTGAACGGACTTAGATGGTGCCCTTTTAAACGTGAATGCAGCTGTCTTTAATGCATAACCCCAAAAATGATAGTGGTAAATCGGTAAGAGACATCATTGATCGCACCATATCAAGTAAAGTACGATTACGATGTTCGGACACACCATTACGCTGTGGTGTTCCGGGTGGCGTGAGTTGCGAAATTATTCTGCATTGTTTCAAATGTAGACCAAACTCGTAACTCAAATATTCTCCTCCACGATCAGATCGTAGAAACTTTATTTTCTTGTTACGATGATTTTCAACTTCACTCTAAAATTCTTTGAACTTTTCAAATGTTTCAGACTTATGTTTCATTAAGTAGATATACCCATACACTAGTAGAAAAAGGGCCTTCAGTCCCGGTTCATAAGGGCCTTTAGTCCCGGTTCTGGAACCGGGACTAAAGGGTCGATGCTAATGCCTATCCCTTTAGTCCCGATTCAATCCAGAACCGGGACTAAAGGGCGCAGCCACGTGGACTAAAGGAAATTTTATGATTTTTTTTTAAATTTTGTTTGAATTTTTTTTATTTTTTTTTATTTTCAAAATTTTGAATTATTTTAACCTCTAGTCTATAATCACCACCCCTCATCACTTCTCAATTTATCCTCTAATCACCCCTCATCATTCCAAATCATCTAACTTCCCGAACGGTCACCCATCCTCCCACTCCCCTAGCTTGAGCACGCTTAACTTCCGAGTTCTATTCTCCCTCGCTCCAAGTCTGCACTTGTTGTTTTCCTGACAATACTAAGATGTCAATCCTTTTAACCTTCAGGAATTTGCTTGAGCATGAAGTGACACATTTCATAGTTTTATTTTGAAACTATTGTTTTAAAAAACAATAATTATTTAGTAACACTAATATTTCTTGAATAATTAGTTTGACCATTGTTTGACCACAGTTTGACCACAGTTTGACCAGATTTGACCAAAATTGAAATAACAAAAATAATTATTTAGTAACACTAATATTCTAGAATAATTAGTTTGACCATTGTTTGACCACAGTTTGCCCACTGTTTGAATTTTTTTTCGATTTTTTTCACTCTAGATCTTAAAAGCCCCGTAACTTTTTTATATTAGGTTTTTGAGGATTTTGAAAATGTTTAACGGGGTAACTTTTCGAGTAGATGATTTTTCATATAAAAAACTTTTTCATCCGAGTTAGTATGCAAAAGTTATGCCCATTTTTACAAATTTCAGAGAGATTTTGCAAATAAAGTCAAAATTCTCATTTGCAAATTTTCCCAACAACTAGACCACATATCACATGGGAAACTTATTTTCTTTTATTTTTTTGACATTTCCATCATTTTCTTTTATTTTTTGAAAACTGAAAAGGCGATCCACTGGGGGGGGTAGAGTTTGAAAATGGGACCTTTAGTACCGGTTTGTGGCACGAACCGGGACTAAAGGTCTCAACCCCATTAGTCCCGGCTCGTGCCTCAAACCGGGACTAAAGATCTAATCTTTAGTCCCGGTTTGAGACACGAACCGGGACCAATGGTTGTGGGCCAGGAGCGAGGCCCATTGGTCCCGGTTCATCCCACCAACCGGGACCAAAAGGTCCAGATGAACCGGGAACAATGGCCCACGTGGCCAGGCCGGCACCCTGGGCTCACGAACCGGGACCAATGCCCCCATTGGTCCCAGTTCTGGACTGAACCAGGACTAATGGGCTGACCCGGCCTGGACCAAAGCCTTGTTTTCTACTAGTGATATCTGCTTAAATCATCTGTGAAGGTGAGAAAATAACGATATCCGCCACAAGCTTCAACATTCATTGGACCACATACATCTGTATGTATGATTTCCAACAAATCTGTTGCTCTCTCCATAGTACCGGAGAACGGCGTTTTAGTCATCTTGCCCATGAGGCACGGTTCGCAAGTACCAAGTGATTCATAATCATGTGGTTCCAAAAGTCCATCAGTATGGAGTTTCTTCATGCGCTTTACACCGATATGACCTAAACGACAGTGCCACAAATAAATTGCACTATCATTATCAACATTGCATCTTTTGGCTTCAATATTATGAATATGTGTATCACTACGATCGAGATCCAACAAACCATTTTCGTTGGTGTGTATGACCATAGAAGGTTTTATTCATGTAAACAGAACAACAATTGTTCTCTAACTTAAATGAACAACCGTATTGCAATAAACATGATCAAATCATATTCATGCTCAACGCAAACACCAACTAACACTTATCTAGTTTCAACACTAATCTCGAAAGTATAGGGAGAGTGCGATGATGATCATATCAATCTTGGAACCACTTCCAACACACATCGTCACTTCACCCTTAACTAGTCTCCGTTTATTCTGCAACTCCCGTTTCGAGTTACTACTCTTAGCAACTGAACCAGTATCAAATACTGAGGGGTTGCTATAAACACTAGTAAAGTACACATCAATAACATGTATATCAAATATACCTATGTTCACTTTGCCATCCTGCCAACCACTTGGGGTAGTTCCGCTTCCAGTGACCAGTCCCTTTGCAATAGAAGCACTTAGTCTCAGGCTTAGGACCAGACTTGGGCTTCTTCACTTGAGCAGCAACTTGCTTGCTGTTCTTCTTGAAGTTCCCCTTCTTCTATTTGCCCTTTTCTTGAAACTAGTGGTCTTGTCTACCATCAACACTTGATGTTTTTCTCGATTTCTACCTTCGTCAATTTTAGCATTACGAAGAGCTTGGGAATCGTTTCCGTTATCCCTTGCATATCATATTTCATCACGAAGTTCTACTAACTTGGTGATGGTGACTAGAGAATTCTGTCAATCACTATTTTATCTCGAAGATTAACTCCCACTTTATTCAAGCGATTGTAGTACCCAGACAATCTGAACACATGCTCACTGCTTGAGTTATTCTCCTCCATCTTTTAGCTATAGAACTTGTTGCAGACTTCATATCTCTCAACTCGGGTATTTGCTCGAAATATTAACTTCAATTCCTGGAACATCTCATATGGTCCATGACGTTCAAAAGCGTCTTTGAAGTCCCGATTCTAAGCCGTTAAGCATGGCGCACTAAACTATCAAGTAGTCATCATATTGAGCTAGCCAAACATTCATAACGTCTGCATCGGCTTCTGCAATAGGTCTGTCACCTAGCAGTGCATTAAGGACATAATTCTTCTGTGCAGCAATGAGGATAAACCTTAGATCACGGATCCAATCCACATCATTGCTACCAACATATTTCAATTTAGTTTTCTCTAGGAACACATATAAAACATAAGGAAGCAACAATGCGATCTATTGATCTATAACATTATTTGCAAAATACTATCAGGACTAAGTTAATGATAAATTGAAGTTCAATTAATCATATTACTTAAGAACTCCCACTTAGATAGACATCCCTCTAATCCTCTAAGTGATCACGTGATCCAGATCAACTAAACCATAACCGATCATCACGTGAAATGGAGTAGTTTTCAATGGTGAACATCACTATGTTGATCATATCTAGTATATGATTCACGCTCGACCTTTCGGTCTCCGTGTTCCGAGGCCATATCTGCATATGCTAGGCTCGTCAAGTTTAACCTGAGTATTCTGCGTGTGCAAAAACTGGCTTGCACCCATTGTAGATGGACGTAGAGCTTATCACACCCGATCATCACGTGGTGTCTGGACACGACGAACTTTGGCAATGGTGCATACTCAGGGAGAACACTTTTATCTTGAAATTTAGTGAGAGATCATCTTATAAAGCTACTGTCGAACTAAGCAAAATAAGATGCGTAAAAGATAAACATCACATGCAATCAAAATATGTGACATGATATGGCCATCATCATCTTGTGCTTTGATCTCCATCTCCAAAGCATCGTCATGATTTCCATCATCACCAGCATGACATCATGATCTCCATCATCTTGATCTATATCAATGTGTCGTCACATGGTCGTCTCGCCAATTATTGCTCTTGTAACTATTGCTATCGCATAGCGATAAAGTAAAGCAATTATTTGGCGCTTGCATCTTATGCAATAAAGAGACAACCATAAGGCTTCTGCCAGTTGCGATAACTTCAACAAAACATGATCATCTTATACAAAAACTTATAACTCATCACGTCTTGACCATATCACATCACAACATGCCCTGCAAAAACAAGTTAGACGTCCTCTACTTTGTTGTTGCAAGTTTTAGGTGGCTGCTACTTGGCATAGCAAGAACCGTTCTTACCTACGCATCAAAACCACAACGATAGTTTGTCAAGTTGGTGCTATTTTAACCTTCGCAAGGACCGGGCGTAGCCACACTCGGTTCAACTAAAGTTGGAGAAACTGACACCCGCCATCCACCTATGTGCAAAGCACGTCGGTAGAACCAGTCTCGCGTAAGCGTACACGTAATGTCGGTCCGGGCCGCTTCATCCAACAATACCGCCGAACCAAAGTATGACATGCTGGTAAGTAGTATGACTTATATCGCCCACAACTCACTTGTGTTCTACTCGTGCATATAACATCTACGCATAAAACCAGGCTCGAATGCCACTGTTGGGGAACGTAGTAATTTCAAAAAAATTCCTACGCACACGCAAGATCATGGTGATGCATAGCAACGAGAGGGGAGAGTGTTGTCCACGTACCCTCGTAGACAGATAGCGGAAGCGCTATAACAACGCGGTTGATGTAGTCGTACGTCTTCACGGCCCGACCGATCAAGCACCGAAACTACGGCACCCCCGAGTTCTAGCACACGTTCAGCTCGATGACGATCCCCGGACTCCGATCCAGCAAAGTGTCGAGGAAGAGTTCCGTTTGCACGACGGCGTGGTGACGATCTTGTTGTTCTAGCATCGCAGGGCTTCGCCTAAGCACCGCTACAATATTATCGAGGATTATGGTGGAGGGGGGCACCGCACACGGCTAAGAGATCAATGATCAATTGTTGTGTCCATGGGGTGCCCCCCTGCCCCCATATATAAAGGAGCAAGAGGGGAGGCAGCCGGCCTAGGAGGAGGGCGCGCCAAGGGGGGGAGTCCTACTCCCACGGGGAGTAGGATTCCTCCTTTCCTTGTTGGAGTAGGAGAGAAGGAAAGAGGGGGAGAGGAAGAAGGAAAAGGGGGCTGCACCCCTTGTCCAATTCGGACCAGAAGGGGGGCGCGCGCCTCCTTCCTTTTGGCCTCTCTCCTCTATTCCCGTATGGCCCAATAAGGCCCATATACTCCCCGGCGAATTCCCATAACTCTCCGGTACTCTGATAAATACCCGAATCACTCGGAACCTTTCCGATGTCCGAATGTAGTCGTCCACTATATCGATCTTTACGTCTCGACCATTTCGAGACTCCTCGTCATGTCCCCGATCTCATCCGGGACTCCGAACTCCTTCGGTACATCAAAACTCATAAACTCATAATATAACTGTCATCGAAACCTTAAGCGTGCGGACCCTACGGGTTCGAGAACAATGTAGACATGACCGAGACACGTCTCCGGTCAATAACCAATAGCGGAACCTGGATGCTCATATTGGCTCCCACATATTCTACGAAGATCTTTATCGGTCAAACCGCATAACAACATACGTTGTTCCCTTTGTCATCGGTGTGTTACTTGCCCGAGATTCGATCGTCGGTATCTCAATACCTAGTTCAATCTCGTTACTGGCAAGTCTCTTTACTCGTTCCGTAATACATCATCCCGCAACTAACTCATTAGTTGCAATGCTTGCAAGGCTTAAGTCATGTGCATTACCGAGTGGGCCCAGAGATACCTCTCCGACAATCGGAGTGACAAATCCTAATCTCGAAATACGCCAACCCAACATATACCTTTGGAGACACCTGTAGAGCTCCTTTATAATCACCCAGTTACGTTGTGACATTTGGTAGCACACAAAGTGTTCCTCCGGCAAACGTGAGTTGGATAATCTCATAGTCATAGGAACATGTATAAGTCATGAAGAAAGCAATAGCAACATACTAAACGATCGGGTGCTAAGCTAATGGAATGGGTCATGTCAATCACATCATTCTCCTAATGATGTGATCCCATTAATCAAATGACAACTCATGTCTATGGCTAGGAAACATAACCATCTTTGATCAAAGAGCTAGTCAAGTAGAGGCATACTAGTGACACTCTGTTTGTCTATGTATTCACACATGTATCATGTTTCCGGTTAATACAATTCTAGCATGAATAATAAACATTTATCATGAAATAAGGAAATAAATAATAACTTTATTATTGCCTCTAGGGCATATTTCCTTCAGAGTCATGGTGATCTTCACCTTTCCTTTTTACATTTTATCCTTTGGCAAGCACAGGGTGTTGGAAAGATCCTGATATATGTATCTAATTGCATGTAAGTTAGCATGAGCTATTATTGTTGACATTACCCTTGAGGTAAAAGGTTGGGAGGCGAAACTGTAAGCCCTATCTTTCTTTGTGTCTGATTAAAACTCCATAACCACAAGTATTGCGTGAGTGTTAGCAATTGTGAAAGACTAAATGATAGTTGAGTATGTGGAGTTTGCTAAATCAAAGCTCGGACATAGACTCTTCCTGAAAATAAGATGGATTGCAATTGTTTGATGACTGAGAATATTGTTTGTTAGTTTTCAAGAAAGTTTATGATCTATACTTTAACATGTGATTAGCTTGTTACTTTATCATGAGAAGTTTTATGAGATGAGCTATTGTTATGACATATAATGATGCTAGAAAAAGTGATTAGAATTATCATTGATCAAACTTATGCACTTGCTAGCATTCACACTTCATAAATTATTTCTTTTATCATTTACCTACTCGAGGACGAGCAGAAATTAAGCTTGGGGATGCTGATATGTCTCCAACGTATCTATAATTTATGAAGTATTCATGCTATTATACTATCCTTCTAGGATGTTTTATATGCATTTATATGATATTTTATATGATTTTTGGGACTAATCTATTAACCTAGAGCCGAGTGTCAGTTTCTGTTTTCTCCTTGTTTTAGAGTATCGCAGAAAAGGAAAACCAAACGGAGTCCAATTGACGTGCCACTTGACGGAGATCATTTTTGGACCAGAAGAAGCCCATGGAGTACAAGAAGCAGGCCAGAAGAGTCCCGGGCTGCCCACAAGGGTGGGGGGCGCGCCCACCTACCTCGTGGACAGCCCGGAGACCCCCCTGACGTGAAATCAACGCAAAACTCTTCTACATATACCCAAACTTCCAGAAAGAAACCTAGATTGGAAGTTTCGCCGCCGCAAGCCTCTGTAGCCACAAGAAGTCAATTTAGGCCCTCTCCGGCACCCTGCCGGAGGGGGCCATCATCACCGGTGGCCGTGGAGGAGTATCCCGGAGGGGCCATCATCACCATGAGGGCCAAGGACCAGAGGGCGGAGGCCATGGAGGAGGAAGCACAAAGGAGAGAACCTCTCCCCCTCTCTTCCGGTGGCGCCAGAGTGCCAGCGAGAGGGGAATCATCGCCACGGTGATCGTCTTCATCAACATCACCATCATCATCACCATCCTCATCTCTTTTACGCGGTCCACTCTCCCGCACCCCGCTGTAATCCCTACTTGAACATGGTGCTTTATGCCACATATTATGATCCAATGATGACTAGTAATGAATTAGATTCAGCTTTGAAAACTCAGTCTTCAGGAGTGGGAATGGCGTGCTCTCGCGACTGGGAGCCCCGCCAGTGCTGCCCACCCCAGCCCATACCAGCGGCCGCCGCTCCGGCCCCGTCGGCCACCCAAGCTCGGCACTTCCCCGCCGCCCCTGCCGCTACCCTGCAGTGGGGCTTCCCTGCTGCTGCCACCATCGTCGCTCTGACCCCAGATCTAGATCGGGAGCTGCAGACCCCGCCCCCTCCGCCGCCGGGGCGGCCGGTCAGGCCTGCTGACGACGTGGATTTCGTCCCCGAGACGCCACCCGAGCTCTTGCACGCCGCGGTTCCATTCAATGCGGGCGATGGCGTGCCGCGTGGGGGCGGCATTAACTCTTGCCTGCCCGCGGGAGGGTGGTTGGCCTGCTTCAAGAGGGTGGAGGGTGCGGCGCATTCAACGCGCGCGCCTGCTCCGCAGTCCAACGAGGGGCTCGAGGGAGGATGGGTCACCGTCGGGTCAAATCGGCCGCGCCGAACGGCTTTTCCTCCGGCGTCATTCAAGCCTCGCTCCTCCCCTCCGGAGTGGATTCGTGGGCGCTGCTTTCACTGCTTAAAGCCCTGCCATGACGCTTCTGCGTGCCGCGACCCCATCACTTGCCGCAGGTGCTTCCGCTCGGGCCACCGCGCTAGCTTCTGCACCAACCCGCCGGCGCCTCATCTTCGCCCACCCCCGCTGTCCCAGCGCCATCCGTCTCCGCGTCCGCAGGCCGTGAGGCAGCAGCCGCGGCAGCCACCTCGGCCTGTTCCGCCACCTCCCCGTCTGCAACCTGCTCCGTCGGCGTCGGCTGTGCCAATGGCTTGGAGCGGCGACCATGGGGCAGGGCCGGCGGAGGTCTTCGCCATCATCCACTAGACGCCCTCCATGCTGCAGGAGGCGACCGTCCTCAAGGCCCACGCAGTTGTGGCCTGGCCGGACCGTGATCTGCGCGCATCCATGCAAGAGGTGGCTGTGGCGTTCGTCAAGGAGTTAGGCGTCCTGGAACCGGACATCAGCGTCGTGCGCCACTATCCGGAGGCGTTCTTGGTGTGCTTCTACCACCAGCATCACTACACCAACACCGTCGGCCGCCGCGAGATCCCTTTTGGAGCCACCAAGCTCCAAGTTCGTCAGTGGCGCCTTGAAGCCCATGCCGAGCATGTTGACCACTGGCACCACGTGCGGCTCTGCCTCGAGGGGTTGCCACTGCACGCTTGGGAGGAGCAGCCCATCGCCACGGCCATCGGCTCCGCCTGCTCGGTGGATTACGTGGAGCCGGCTTCCAGGATGAAGACAACGACTGAGGTGCTGGCGGTATGGGCATGGACGTCCAGCCCGGCCAATGTGCCACGTGTGAGCCGGGTCACGCTACCAGGAAGGAACGGCGGGCGAGCCCATCTTTGGGAGGCGTGGCCTGGAACACCGGGTGATTGTTCACCTGTCCATCCACGAGGACCCGACCCAAGGGCCAAACATCGTGTCCCAGGGATACGACTATCGCATGGGCATTGTTGATGGCGAAACAAAGCCGAGGGACAGGCGGCAGCGCATCTCCAGGCCGGTCGACCCTCATAGGCGGGACCGTGATGACGATCGTGACCGCGACCGTCGTCGGGAAGATGAAGGACGTCGTGGCCGCAACGACTCTAGGGACGGCCAGGGCTGGGGAGCCAGAATCCGTCGCAGTCTCTCCCGGCGGCCCCGGGACCGTGACCGTGACTCCGGTCGTGGCGGTGGAGGCGATGGGAGGCGCAGGCAAGGAGCGTCTCCACCACGCATGCTTGCAGGTTCTGGCTCGGCCAGCGCTGATGGGGTGCATGCGGCGGAGGGCGACGTCATTGCTCCTTCATCCGCGCTGCTTGATGGGCGTGGCCGCAGCCCGGTGAGGCAGGCCTCGCCGCATGGTTCAGCTGAGAGCCTCACCCCACAGGCTGCTCCTGTCTCCTCCGCTCTCACGGTCTCACCAACCACGGTGCTGCCGCCCTCGCCCCGCTCCAAGCGCGGCGAACTTGAGAGCGCTGCTCTGGCTTCTAGAATCACTGCTGTGAGCCCGCAGGTGGCCCTGCTCTGTTCCCCGGCGCGCATGGCCACTCCATCCCCAACTGCCTCACGTCCTCCTGGGTTTGAAGCTTCGCCAACGCCCAAAGACCCCTTCTCTCCAGCACGACGCCTAGGCGTACGCCCCCCCTGATGCCTGGGGCTGCTATGGTGGAGAGCTCAATTCCAACAGGATTGGAGGCTCTGTTTCAGCCAAGGCAACAGCCTTTGCTTCCCTCGCCGGTTTCCTCCACAGTCAAGGCCCCAATGCGCAGGCGCAAGACCCTGGCTGGCATGCACATCACCACCAATGGTGGGTTCTCGCTGAGGCGCAACAGTGCGCGGATCATGGCTCACAGCGCTGGCGTTGCCACTGCCATGGCCAAGGAAGCGCTGGGGCTGCTCTGCCGCTCGATTGGCATTGTGCAAGACGGGGAAGATATCACAGACAAGGAATTGAAGGCGTTCGAAGACCAGTTCAAGGAGCAACTCCCAGAGGCGGTCATGGCAGCATTGTGAGGCTTGTTCAAAGTAGATGATGTTGTTGCTGGAGAGGTGGAGGAGGCCCTAATCAACCACGGGGCCGAGGCTGCGATTGACCATGAGGCCACGGCAATGGTGTCGTCTGCCTAGGTCCCTGTTGTCTGCCATTGGGTTCCATAGTTCCTTATGATAGCACAATTTTATGTAGTTCAGTCTACGTTCTGTAAGGGGCTGTTCATGGATGCATGCTTGGATGCCATGACAGTGAGGTGGGTCGAGTGTAGAGACCACCTGATGCTATTTTGGTGTTTGTCCATGCTGCCTGTGTGGAATGCGAGACAGAGAAGCCCAAATTGTCTTCTGGGTGATGCTTTCAGCCGGGTTGTGGTTGTGTTAGGGTCTGTGCTAGTTTCCATATGTTAGGAGAAAACATCAACTTTCTTTGCTGGAATGGAAGGGGCCTAAACTGTGTCAATCGGCGTTCCACCATCCATGAAACCATTGCGGCAACAACCCCTACTGTCATGTAGCCTGCCTACAGGAGACCAAACTTGATCATATGGACCAATTCATTGCCTCTTACCTGGGTGGTAATAGGCTGCGCAGCTTTGCTCATCGGCCAGCTACTGGTACTAGGGGTGGCATACTGATGTTATGGGACGACAATGCGGTCCAGATTTCCGACGTGGTCAGCACCATCTACTGCCTCTCGGCCATGGTTCTCATACGTGCAACTGGGAATATGTTCAAGATCACTACGGTGTATGGCCCAACTGAACCTTCTTGCAAAGACGCATTCTTTGCGGAACTGCTCGCTAAAAGCCAGCGCCCGGGATCAAATGGCTCGCGTTGGGCGATTTCAATCAAATCTATCGCGCTAGGGACAAAAATAAGCGAAATATCAATCGCTCACGCATCAACCGTTTTCGCAACGCCCTTCATGCTTGTGAGCTCAACAAAATACATCTTCAGAACCGCAAGTTCACTTGGAGTAATGAAATAGATAACCCGACTCTGTGCAAGTTAGATGCATTTTTTTGCAACGTCGACTGGGACACTTCCTTCAGCACTCACGTGTTGCATGCCCTCTCCACATCGCTGTCCGATCATTGTCCCCTTCTTCTTGCGGATGATAGTGGGCCCCGTAGGCCTCGAACCTTCAAATTCGAGAATTTTTGGACGTCCATGCCGGGATTTAATGAGTTGGTGCTTAACGCTTGGAATGAAGATTGCCATCATTTAGAGCCTTATCAGAGGCTCTTTCACAAGCTCAAGAAGACAGGGCTAAGACTCACTGATTGGAGTAGGAAATTATTCTCCAGGTCCAAGTTGCACCTCCATGCCGCTCTGCTCGTGATCCTTTGGCTGGACACTGCTCAGGAGGGGCGTGCGCTCTCTGTGACACTCCAAAATTTTAATTTGGTTTTCATCATAAACTTTGTTGGATTTTAAAAGAGAGCATTTAAAATTTCTTTTCCAGAAATCCTTCCTCTTAAAAACTTCCTTTCCTTTGGCAAGGATTTTCTTTTCCCTTTCAAATTTGGTGTTGAATTTTTGGAAGCTTTTCCTTCTGGTTGTTACTCTCTCAAACTTATCTATTTTCATTTAAAAAAAAACCCTAGGAGTTTTGGGACTTCTTTCTTTTTGAAACCACCCATGGTTTTACCATGTCTCCCATAGTAAATCTTCTCAAAACCCCTCCCTCCACCTTTGAGCAATTTAAATCCTCTGTCTCAACAAGTCCAAACAAGTTTTGGATTTTATTTCAATTATTTTATCTCCCAAAACATTTCTGCCAATTATTTTGAGCCTAAGTGATTTTCAAAGCAAGTACCACTTTGCCTTTGAGTTTTTATCCCAAACCAACTTCCCTGGATTGTCTTTAGTACCCACAACCTAGAACCATCTTGATCCACTCTTCTTCTTTTCAAATATTTCAAATTTCACTCACTGCAAGTTTGGACCAGATTTGCCAAATTTGGTGAAATTCACATCTACACTCCTCCAAAAATTCCACCAAAAATCATGCAGCCTACTAGAGCAATGAGAAGCCACTCCACCAAATTTCAGCTTAAGGAAAAATCCCTAGATGCCAAAAGCATTCTGTCGAACACCTGAGCTGCACTGTTCTTTGCATTTTCAGTAAAGTTCAGTAAAATTCAGTTTTACAGTGTCGTTTTCTTCAGAGTTCAGTCACAAGCTCACAGTGCGCTTGGCTCGATGCTCGGAGCCCCTCCCTCTTGTCCGGATCTTCACACGCGTGCGTGGAGCCTTCCTGGCGTCGGTGGCACGCTGGCCCGCCCTCGCCGGCGTCTTCTGCGGCGTCGGGACCTCCCGTGGCGGTCGACAGAAGGCACACCACGGCAGAACGCGATTCAGCGCCGCCCAAAGCCCCCTGGCTCTCCGCGTGGCCTCATGCATGCCAGCGCACGTCCGTGGCACCATCACCATGGCCCAGCAAGCACGGAACGTGCTCCCTGCCGCCGACGGGCCGCGCCACCCCCGTTCCGTCGAGCTCGACCCAAACACCCAAACCCCGGCCAGTTTAGCACCTAAACGGACCCATTGAACCCCCACGACGGCGCTCGACCCCTAATCCTCCCCGACCAATGCCCTGCGCCGCCGTAAGCTTCGCCGGAGAACCCCGTTCTCAGCCACCGCCTCGAATCGCCTATAAAAAGGAACCCGAGCTCGCCCTCGAGCACGCACCTTCACTACACCTCCCCAGGACCCTGCCAAGCCACCAGGAGGACCTCGAGGAGGTCTCCTTCCCCAACTCAATTTGGCCTTTGCAGTCCTCTCCGACGAGCTCCATCCACGCCCGAACCACCATCCGCCGGAGTTGAGACCGCCGTCGACGTGGTGCTCCCCGGCGACCAACACCACCACCCACCATTGCAGAAGGACAAGGTGAGCACGCTGGTAACCTCCGATCCCCTTACCTCGCCGTGGATCACCGCCGGCGACCACCGCAGCCCTCAGGCGCCGATGAGCCTCGTCCCTCCCATTTGAAAGTTTAAACATGACAAGTGGGACCCACTGTCAGCCTCTCTGTCCTTTCTAAACGAAGCATTTTCTGAAAACGCCTTCTGCCAAATGCGCTTTCCCTTTGGGCTGGCGTAGTTTCTGCCGAAGCGTTTTCTGTTTTTATAAACTAGCCCCTGGAAACTTTCTGTTTCATTACAAATGAGTCCCTGGATTAAAACCCTTATAACTTTTTAACAGAAAGGAATTTTTGAGTGATTCTTTTTCTGTCCTCTTCAGAATTTTGTCTAGTTTTTTATCATATTTACTTGAAAAATATTTGGTATAACTTTCTGTGCACCTCTTGGTATTTATGATAGCACATGTATTTCTTTGTACCGTAGATACCGAAGGAGGTAACGGAGCCGCGAACTTCACCGAGCTAGGCTCCGACTACTCCGAACCAGGCAAGCATGTTTGAAATTTTGATATGATGAGTGTCTTGGCATGTTTTGCATTTAGTTAGTTTCATGGCATGTTGATGAGCATACCGATGAATGTTATTTTATGCAATGTTGAGGTAAGTGAGTTCGATGATCCATAAGTGGATGGATGTGAGTATGAATGGCCATGTGTTGGCATGAGGATGGGTAAGATGGCAGTGTCGTAGCATGCCAGTCTTATGCCATACTATATGACTTCAGTGTCAAACCGTATCGGTCCAGTTCCTCTCATTCCCTTCCCTGTACTACCACATGTTTTCCGCAAGGAATATGGTTTAGTAAGTTGCAAACCGCTTTCCTGGTACACACCAAAAGGAGAGGCCGGGATGATGGTTCCATGGCCCTGGATTAAAGCCAGTCATCCGGTCAGGGGGCATGGGTGTTTCCGGTTGGGACCGAGAGGGGGGCACCCCTTAGAGCGCGCGTATATAAATTTGATCCCATGCTATTCGAGATTGTGATCTCCCCGTCTCAAAAGTTTTTCTTGGACGATGTCTAGGGTGATTCCTAGCATCGAGAGGTAGGCTGGGTGTGTACTGGTTAGCTGTGTTTTCTCCCGAAAAACCGTAAACGGAACTAGTCCTTCGGGACTACGGAAATCCGTTGGCTGTGGGAAAAATTTTGTACAAACTCTGCAGAGTCATATATTCCTCCAAATCATCTATTCCATGTCCAAGATCGATATTATCTTATCCTGATCAAATGTCAGTTTTGATGACAGAGACTCCGGTGAATCGCATGAGTGCTAAGTCCGGTTAAATGATTATTCCTGTGAATGGACTAACCCATTTATTCTCATGAATTGAATGTTTATTATGAGTATTATTTACTCGTGAATAAAAGCCCTTTCTGCGATGTCGCTCAGACGTCCGACTGTGGCATTGTTGTATTTTACTTTCTTTTAAAGCCCTTTCTGCGATGTCGCTCAGATGTCCGACTGTGGCATTGTTGTATTTTACTTTCTTTTAAAGCCCTTTCTGTGATGTCGCCCCGACGTCCGACTGTGGCATTTCTTTTAAAGCCCTTTCTGTGATGTCGCCCCGACGTCCGACTGTGGCAT
>NC_041393.1:758667631-758677513 GCF_002162155.2 Triticum dicoccoides | reverse complement strand
TTTCTGTGATGTCGCCCCAACGTCCGACTGTGGCATTTCTTTTAAAGCCCTCTCTGTGATGTCGCCCCGACGTCCGACTGTGGCATTTCTCTTAAAGCCCTTTCTGTGATGTCGCCCCGACGTCCGACTGTGGCATTTCTTTTAAAGCCCTTTATGTGGTGTCGCTAAGACGCCCGACTATGGCAGGATTTTCTCCTTTATTTATTTGTTCACCTTTCGAGGCGTCGCTTCAGACACCCGATCGGTTTCCATTTATATTTCTGTCGGGATTTCAGGTGGACTACCGCCGATTCCCCCTTTGCTTACCTTGCCTGCTAATACTTTAAATGTACATTGGTGAATTAATCATGACGCATTCATGCATGCATTTGTTATATCTTACGTCCGAACTGTCTTGCGAGTACTTTCAAAGTACTCACTGGCTTGTTGATTTGGCCAGATGCTGACGAAGGCGATCTCATGGATGAAGAGTTCGATAGCGAGTCCGACGCCTAGAGGAATCCCAGTCAGTCTCGTGCGACCCTGGATTTGGTCACTGTATTATATCCGCTTCCGCAACCCGAATGAATTTGTCGAGCCTCACCTCGACGCTCGATGAGATGCCAGTTTGAGAGTCGTGTTATCACACTCCCCACTGTGTTATTCCACCATCACTTTATCCTCGAGTCAGTAGTATGCCACCACACCATTGTGTTATATCCGCCATTATGTATAATTATTGGCGCGCTTGTAATAATTTGTTGAGCAGCCCTAGCTCAACCCTGTAATATATCCTATGCTACTGGCTTATTGTATCAAGAATTTGTCTACCAGTGAGGAGGATTTCTCTCATACTAGACTCAAAAGATTGGTTTCTCAATAAATATTTTTATTGGAAAACCGGTCGTGACAAGCTTGGTACCAGAGCCAGGATGACTGTAGGAAGCCACTAGGTGCGATCGCTAATTGGTTATTAGCATGATAGAGCTAATTTATATTTTTGCAATTGTAGTCATTTTCTGACTGTCAGCATAAATTTATGATCTGACCATTCAGAATTTTTGCTTACCATTGTAGATGGCCGACAACAGCTGCGAGTCTCAGACCTTCGCCAACGTGCCCGATGGGTTCGTCAAGCTTCTCTCTTTCATCGTTCAGGTCACGATGGGGCCGTCTGTGCGCCCAGTCTTCACACTCTTCCAGCACAAGGTCAACGGCAGTCTGACCATGCACCAGGTCACGATGCAGTTCAGGGGAGGGCGTGGTGAGTTACGCCGCTTCCGGTTCATGGGAAGAGCCATGCCTACGGAGAGGCATGCTATGCAGATGGCAGCCCGTGAGGCGATAGCTCCCCTCAGGGATGTCGTTCCCGCGATGAAGACTCGTCGCTACCGCTATCTTCCGTGCCATGTGCCTTACACCTGTCACTACGCATTCTCCTGCCCCAGAGGAGAACGAGATGAGGCTTTTGAGATGCTCATTGAGTATCTCCGGGCTCTGGAGGCAGCCTTCGACAACCTGGTGGACGACTTCGTAGCTGCCCGCATGGACTCAGTCCATGGCTATGCCGCCAACAGGAGGGAGCTCCTGCCCGCCGCACCGCCATTGACTTTTGTCTCGTCATCAGCATCTTATGCACCTACTCGTCGCCTGCCTACCACCGAAGAGTTCAACCAGGCCATTGCGCCCACTCCAGCGCGCACTGCACCACCCGTTGTGCCTACTCCTATTCGTGTTGCTCCTCCCCTGGTACTCGCTCCATCTACCCGACGCAGCCCTTCACGTCTGGAGCCTATTAGTGAGGAGGAGGTCGAGTGCCCAACCTCACTGCGCCTCACCCTTGGCAGAGCCAAGGAGATCATCAACATTTCCGGCTGAGTGCGTTTGCCCGTCATGCGATGTACCGCTTTGTAAGATATGTACATAGGTTGTGAGGAGTAGCCTGTTTGCGCATCATGTAGGAACTGGAGAAGTGCACTAGCCTAAATAACATGTCAGGATTATGTACACATATCCTGAGTGATGTATTGTATAATTATCGCCCGCGTGTAAGATATGTAATGAGCAGTCCTTCTCCGTGCGCAATTCGATTTGTTTTCTTAAGTGATCTTGGTCATTTAAATTATTTGCCATCCTTGTGCAATTTTGGATTTGTTTTTGCGACCATCTTCGCTTTTCTTATGAGTTTTACAAAATATATCCCCAGAGTGAAAAATGTCTCGTCCTTGGACTCGCTCCATGCCTACTCCGCCAGAGGAAGATTATGACACTCAACCAGGCAACAATTTCACACAAGGGCAGTCAAGTCAGCAGAACAGTGAAACGGCACTTTCCCAAATGTGCCGCCTTTATGAACAGAGTCAGCAACAACATCGTGAAATGATGAACCAAGTCATCAACATGGGGAATCACCATGGACAGTATCAGCAGCAATCCAAGTTATCTGAGCTTCAGAAGACACGTCCCCAAACATTTTCTCACACTGACAAACCTCTTGAAGCCGAGGACTGGCTTCGAGATATGGAGAGGAAATTAATTATTGCAAAATGTTTAGACCCCGAAAAAGTATTGTATGCTCCGCACTATCTCACAGGAGCAGCTGCATCGTGGTGGGAGAATTTTCTGCACATGCATCCCAATGAAAATGACATAACCTGGGATGATTTCAAGGAAGGTTTCCGTGGTGCACACATTCCTAAGAGTATTATGAAAATCAAGAAGAGAGAGTTCGATGACCTCAAACAAAGGAACATGACAGTGTCAGATTACAACAGTCCATTTACTCTATTGTCCCGCTACGCCAATGAAGAGCGTATGACTGAAATCAAGAAGATGGAGAAATTCCTTGACGGTCTAGCACCCGCGCTTAAATGCCAACTGGTCGTGCACACTTTTCCTGATTTTAAAACACTGGTGGACAAAGCCATTACTCTGGAAAATGAGAGACGCAGTCTGGAAGATATCCGCAAGCGAAAAAGGGACCAGACTAACCATGCTAGCAATTACCGAAGCAAGACAGATTTTCAAAAGGGTGGGACGCACAAATCCTCATCCAATGTCTCACGCCCAATCAAGAATTTTCATGCAAGGGACAAGGAGTTCACATATCGCCCCGGCGTTACTTGTTACGCCTGTGGAGAGGAAGGACACTATGCCAAGCAGTGTCCCAAGCCTAGGAACTCAACCCCAAAGCCGAACAACGGCGGCAATAATACAGCGCCCAAGCGAAACAATTTCAATCCCAACAATAACCACAGGAAGGGTCATCTGAACCACATAACCAAAGGAGGCACAAAATGCTCCGGATATCGTACTTGGTACGTTTCCTGTCAACACAATACCTGCAATGGTTTTGTTTGATTCTGGAGCTTCTCACTCTTTCATTTCGAAAAGTTTTGCTTTGCAAAATAATTTTTCAATGCTTCCTTTGGAGAAATCCATAATCATCAAGTCCCCTGGGATTCAGCAAGTTACTCAGAATTACTGTCAGAATGTGGTCATTGAGTTCGAAAGTTTGGAGTTTCACGCAAATCTTATTGTATTGGAAAATAAAGGACTGGATGTCATCCTAGGGATGGACTGACTAACCACCAACAAGGGTTTTATCGACTGTTTCAACAGGACCGTAATTCTCACACACCACCAAGGGAAGACAATAAGAGTGTCAGCCAAGGAAGGAAAAATACCCCGGTAACCGAGATTAAATAAGGTGGACGTTTCTGAGCTAAACAAGGTTCCAGTAGTGTGTGAATTTCCAGATGTATTCCCTGAAGAGCTACCAGGCATGCCACCAGACCGAGAGATAGAATTCAGCATTGAGCTCGCACCAGGAACCACCCCCATATACAAGAAACCGTACCGAATGGCACCATCTGAATTAGTTGAGTTGAAGAAACAAATAAAGGAATTGCTAGACAAAGGATACATTCGAGCCAGCTCCTCACCTTGGGGATCACCAATTTTATTTGCCAAAAAGAAGGATGGAACACTGAGATTGTGTATTGACTATCGAGCACTTAACATGGTCACAGTCAAAAACAAATACCCGATGCCTAGGATAAACGATTTGTTTGATCAACTCGCTCAGGCCAAGGTATTCTCAAAAATTGACTTAAGGTCAGGATACCATCAATTGAAGGTACGAACGGAAGATATCCCCAAAACAGCCTTCACCTCAAGATATGGTCTGTACGAGTTCACAGTGATGCCATTTGGATTAACTAACGCCCCCGCATATTTTATTCACCTCATCAAACAAAGTATTTATGAAGTTTATGGACAACTTTGTCGTGGTATTCATCGACGATATTCTGGTATACTCCAAGACACCAGAAGAGCACGCAGAACATCTTAGGATTGTGCTAGGAGAGCTCAGAAAATACCAATTGTATGCCAAGTTCAGCAAGTGCGAATTTTGGCTAAGACAAGTAGGCTTTCTAGGCCATGTACTGACCCAAGACGGTATCGCAGTGGACCTAGAGAAAGTCAAGGCCGTACTTGGCTGGAAGTCACCAGCCAGCGTAACGGACATATGAAGTTTCTTGGGAATGGCAGGATATTACCGCAGATTTATTAAAGGATTCTCCACCATAGCCAAGCCTATGACGCAGTTACTCAAGAAAGATAAGAAGTTTGAATGGACAGAAGCCTGCGAGAAAAGTTTCCAAGAACTAAAGCGGAAATTAACGACAGCACCGGTATTAATTGTACCCGACATACACAAGAATTTTGAAGTATATTGTGACGCGTCCAGAAAGGGTCTCGGATGCGTGTTGATGCAGGAAGGCAAGGTTGTCGCCTACGCTACAAGGCAACTTCGCAAGCATGAGGAAAATTATCCCACTCATGACTTAGAAATGGCAGCAGTTATTCATGCACTCAAGGAATGGAGGCATTTCTTACTTGGGAATCGATGTGAAATATATACGGATCACAAAAGTCTCAAATATATTTTCACGCAGCCAGAACTAAATTTACGGCAACGACGCTGGTTGGAATTGGTAAAGGATTATGATGTTGGTATCCATTACCATCCAGGAAAAGCAAATGTAGTGGCCGATGCTCTTAGTCGGAACCCCAGCTCCGACGAAAACAATCTGCACAGCTTGAGGCCCGAATTCCAACAAGAATTTGCCAAGCTCAACTTGATAATGGTAGCAGAAGGCACCATATCAAACTTGGAAATACAACCCGACCTTGTGGGGAAAATTAAAGGAGCTCAGCCCGGTCACACCAGCATCGAAGGCATCAAAAGAAAGTTGAGTATGGGCAAGGCCTCGGAATTCGTCATAGACAATGAAGGAATATTATGGTAGGGAGAAAGGCTCTGCGTGCCAAACATAGAAGACCTTAAATAGCAAATTTTAGCTGAAGCCCACACCGCCCCGTACTCGATCCACCCTGGAGGAACCAAAATGTATAAAGATATTCAGGAAAGATTTTGGTGGCACGGTATGAAGAGGGACATAGCCACCTTCATTGCATGTTGCGACTCATGTCAACGCATAAAAGCTGAGCATCAGAGACAAGCCGGACTACTGCAACCGAACAAAATACCTGAGTGGAAATGGGATGAAATAGGGATGGATTTCATTGTCGGACTACCTCGGTCACGACACGGGAATGATGCCATATGGGTCATCACTGACAGGTTAACCAAAGTGGCACACTTTATTCCAATAAAGACGACCCACACCACTCAGAGGCTTGCCAGGATTTATCTTTCCCGCATAGTTTGTCTGCACGGTGTCCCGAAGACTATAATATCCGACAGAGGCACTCAGTTCGTCTCAAGATTTTGGGAGCATTTACAACAGGCTATGGGAACCCAACTAGCCTTCAGTACCGCATACCACCCACAGACTGATGGACAAACAGAACGCGTAAACCAGGTTTTAGAAGACATGCTGAGAGCATGTGTCCTCACATATGGAACCAGTTGGGAAGAAAGCCTGCCATACGCCGAGTTCGCGTACAACAATAGCTACCAGGCCAGCCTGCAAATGGCACCATTTGAGGCTTTATACGGACGGAGATGTCATACCCCGTTAAATTGGTCAGAGACCAGAGACAGCCGCATCTTCGGACCAGACATGCTCAGAGAAGCCGATGAAAACGTCAAGCTAATCAGAGACCGACTTAAGACCGCTCAAAGTCGACAGAAGAGTTATTATGATCAGAAACATCATGGGGTCAGCTTCGAACCCGGTGAGTTCGTATACCTGAGAGTATCCCATATGAGAGGATTGCAATGATTCAAGATTAAAGGGAAGTTAGCACCAAGATTCATTGGACCATTCTGCATAGTGGCACGACGAGGCACTGTAGCCTACCAGCTAGACTTACCCGAAGACTTGTCCGACATTCACGACGTGTTCCACGTCTCTCAATTAAGGAAGTGCGTAAGCAAACCAGAGAAACAAGTATCCCATGAAAACATTGACGTGCAGCCAGACCTCACTTATCAGGAACGTCCCGTAAGAATATTAGAGGAGTCTGAAAGGAGGACCCGACAGAAGACCATCAAGTTTTTCAAAGTCCAGTGGAGCAATCACACCGACAGTGAAGCAACTTGGGCAAGAGAGGCTTTTCTTCGGACAGAGCATCCACACTTATTTAAGGATCAGCTGAAATCTCGGGGACGAGATTTTTCCTAAGGGGGTAGGTGTTGTGACACTCCAAAATTTTAATTTGGTTTTCATCAAAAACTTTGTTGGATTTTAAAAGAGGGCATTTAAAATTTCTTTTCCAGAAATCCTTCCTCTTAAAAACTTCCTTTCCTTTGGCAAGGATTTTCTTTTCCCTTTCAAATTTGGTGTTGAATTTTTGGAAGCTTTTCCTTCTGGTTGTTACCCTCTCAAACTTATTTATTTTCATTTAAAAAAAAACCCTAGGAGTTTTGGGACTTCTTTCTTTTTGAAACCACCCATGGTTTTACCATGTCTCCCATAGTAAATCTTCTCAAAACCCCTCCCTCCACCTTTGAGCAATTTAAATCCTCTGTCTCAACAAGTCCAAACAAGTTTTGGATTTTATTTCAATTATTTTATCTCCCAAAACATTTCTGCCAATTATTTTGAGCCTAAGTGATTTTCAAAGCAAGTACCACTTTGCCTTTGAGTTTTTATCCCAAACCAACTTCCCTGGATTGTCTTTAGTACCCACAACCTAGAACCATCTTGATCCACTCTTCTTCTTTTCAAATATTTCAAATTTCACTCACTGCAAGTTTGGACCAGATTTGCCAAATTTGGTGAAATTCATATCTACACTCCTCCAAAAATTCCACCAAAAATCATGCAGCCTACTAGAGCAATGAGAAGCCACTCCACCAAATTTCAGCTCAAGGAAAAATCCCTAGATGCCAAAAGCATTCTGTCGAACACCTGAGCTGCACTGTTCTTTGCATTTTCAGTAAAGTTCAGTAAAATTCAGTTTTACAGTGTCGTTTTCTTCAGAGTTCAGTCACAAGCTCATAGTGCGCTTGGCTCGATGCTCGCAGCCCCTCCCTCTTGTCCGGAGCTACACACGCGTGTGTGGAGCCTTCCTGGCGTCGGTGGCGCGCTGGCCCGCCCTCGCCGGCGTTTTTTGCGGCGTTGGGACCTCCCGTGGCGGCCGACAGAAGGCACACCACGGCAGAACGCCGTTCAGCGCCGCCCAAAGCCCCCTGGCTCTCCGCGTGGCCTCATGCATGCCAGCGCATGCCCGTGGCACCATCACCGTGGCCCGGCAAGCACGGAACGTGCTCCGTGCCGCCGACGGGCCGCGCCACCCCCGTTCCGTCGAGCTCGACCCAAACACCCAAACCCCGGCCAGTTTAGCACCTAAACGGACCCATTGAACCCCCACGACAGCGCTCGACCCTTAATCCTCCCCGACCAATGCCCTGCGCCACCGTAAGCTTCGCCGGAGAACCCCGTTCTCGGCCACCGCCTCGAATCGCCTATAAAAAGGAACCCGAGCTCGCCCTCGAGCACGCACCTTCACTGCACCTCCCCAGGACCCTGCCAAGCCACCAGGAGGACCTCGAGGAGGTCTCCTTCCCCAACTCCGGCCGCCTTACTCCGACTCGGCCTCCAGCTTGATTCACTCCGGTGAGGCCATCTCCGGCGCCCAAACCTCGTCCGTAGCCCTCTCTCACACCCAGTACTCTAACCCCCTCATCAATTTGGCCTTTGCAGTCCTCTCCGACGAGCTCCATCCACGCCCGAACCACCGTCCGCCGGAGTTGAGACCGCCGTCGACGTGGTGCTCCCTGGCGACCAACACCACCACCCACCGTTGCGGAAGGACACGGTGAGCACGTTGGTAACCTTCGATCCCCTTACCTCGCCGTGGATCGCCGCTGATGACCACCGCAGCCCTCGGGCGCCGACGAGCCTCGTCCCTCCCATTTGAAAGTTTAAACATGACAAGTGGGACCCGCTGTCAGCCTCTCTGTCCTTTCTAAACGAAGCATTTTCTGAAAACGCCTTCTGCCAAATGCGCTTTCCCTTTGGGCTGGCGTAGTTTCTGCCGAAGCGTTTTCTGTTTTTATAAACTAGCCCCTGGAAACTTTCTGTTTCATTACAGATGAGTCCCTGGATTAAAACCCTTATAACTTTTTAACAGAAAGGAATTTTTGAGTGATTCTTTTTCTGTCCTCTTCAGAATTTTGTCTAGTTTTTTATCATGTTTATTTGAAAAATATTTGGTATAACGTTCTGTGCACCTCTTGGTATTTACGATAGCGCATGTATTTCTTTGTACCGTAGATACCGAAGGAGGTAACGGAGCCGCGAACTTCACCGAGCTAGGCTCCGACTACTCCGAACCAGGCAAGCATGTTTGAACTTTTGATATGATGAGTGTCTTGGCATGTTTTGCATTTAGTTAGTTTCATGGCATGTTGATGAGCATACCGATGAACGTTATTTTATGCAATGTTGAGGTAAGTGAGTTCGATGATCCATAAGTGGATGGATGTGAGTATGAATGGCCATGTGTTGGAATGAGGATGGGTAAGATGGCAGTGTCGTAGCATGCCAGTCTTATGCCATACTATATGACTTCAGTGTCAAACCGTATCGGTCCAGTTCCTCTCATTTCCTTCCCTGTACTACCACATGTTTTCCGCAAGGAATATGGTTTAGTAAGTTGCAAACCGCTTTCCTGGTACACACCAAAAGGAGAGGCCGGGATGATGGTTCCATGGCCCTGGATTAAAGCCAGTCATCCAGTCAGGGGGCATGGGTGTTTCCGGTTGGGACCGAGAGGGGGGCACCCCTTAGAGCGCGCGTATATAAATTTGATCCCATGCTATTCGAGATTGTGATCTCCCCGTCTCAAAAGTTTTTCTTGGACGATGTCTAGGGTGATTCCTAGCATCGAGAGGTAGGATGGGTGTGTACTGGTTAGCTGTGTTTTCTCCCGAAAAACCGTAAACGGAACTAGTCCTTCGGGACTACGGAAATCCGTTGGCTGTGGGAAAAATTTTGTACAAACTCTGCAGAGTCATATATTCCTCCAAATCATCTATTCCATGTCCAAGATCGATATTATCTTATCCTGATCAAATGTCAGTTTTGATGACAGAGACTCCGGTGAATCGCATGAGTGCTAAGTCTGGTTAAATGATTATTCCTGTGAATGGACTAAGCCATTTATTCTCATGAATTGAATGTTTATTATGAGTATTATTTACTCGTGAATAAAAGCCCTTTCTGCGATGTCGCTCAGACGTCCGACTGTGGCATTGTTGTATTTTACTTTCTTTTAAAGCCCTTTCTGCGATGTCGCTCAGACGTCCGACTGTGGCATTGTTATATTTTACTTTCTTTTAAAGCCCTTTCTGTGATGTCGCCCCGACGTCCGACTGTGGCATTTCTTTTAAAGCCCTTTCTGTGATGTCGCCCCGACGTCCGA
>NC_041393.1:758655509-758667324 GCF_002162155.2 Triticum dicoccoides | reverse complement strand
CGTCCGACTGTGGCATTTCTTTTAAAGCCCTCTCTGTGATGTCGCTCCGACGTCCGACTATGGCATTTCTCTTAAAGCACTTTCTGTGATGTCGCCCCGACGTCCGACTGTGGCATTTCTTTTAAAGCCCTTTATGTGGTGTCGCTAAGACGCCCGACTGTGGCAGGATTTTCTCCTTTATTTATTTGTTCACCTTTCGAGGCGTCGCTTCAGACACCCGATCGGTTTCCATTTATATTTCTGTCGGGATTTCAGGTGGACTACCGCCGATTCCCCCTTTTCTTACCTTGCCTGCTAATACTTTAAATGTACATTGGTGAATTAATCATGACGCATTCATGCATGCATTTGTTATATCTTACGTCCGAACTATCTTGCGAGTACTTTCAAAGTACTCACTGGCTTGTTGATTTGGCCAAATGCTGACGAAGGCGATCTCATGGATGAAGAGTTCGATAGCGAGTCCGACGCCTAGAGGAATCCCAGTCAGTCTCGTGCGACCCTGGATTTGGTCACTGTATTATATCCGCTTCCGCAACCCGAATGAATTTATCGAGCCTCACCTCGACGCTTGATGAGATGCCAGTTTGAGAGTCGTGTTATCACACTCCCCACTGTGTTATTCCACCATCACTTTATCCTCGAGTCAGTAGTATGCCACCACACCATTGTGTTATATCCGCCATTATGTATAATATTAGCGCGCTTGTAATAATTTGTTGAGCATCCCTAGCTCAACCCTGTAATATATCCTATGCTACTAGCTTATTGTATCAAGAATTTGTCTACCAGTGAGGAGGATTTCTCTCATACTGGACTCAAAAGATTGGTTTCTCAATAAATATTTTTATTGGAAAACCGGTCGTGACACTCTCCATCCCCGAGCAAGATCTGCGGACCAAGCTCAAACGGAGGGTCGTGAGTTTGGCGGTATTAGAGAGAGCAAGGAAGAAGCAATGCGCGAGAATTTCCAATCTGAGAGAGGGTGACGCCAACACCAAATTCTTCCACCGGAGGGTGAACGCGAGACGTAGAAAGAATCACATTCACAGGATACAACACAACAATGGTTGGGTTACAGACCATCAACAAAAAGAGAACTTGATCTATGAGCACTTTTCCAATGTTCTTGGAAAAGGGATCAGGAGGTCCATGGACTTTAATTGGGATGAGCTGGACCTCGAGGACCAGGACCACGAGTTGGGCGAGCTTGACTCCACCATCACCGAAGCGGAAGTCAAAGCTGCGATTGATCAAATGCCATGTGGCAAGGCACCGGGGCCGGACGGCTTCACTGGCATCTTCTTCAAGCACTGTTCGCCCATCATCAAAGTGGACTTGATGAATGTCATCCACTGTTTCGACACCCTCCACACGGCCAACCTCAAGTGGCTTAACTCGGCGAACGTGGTACTTCTCCCCAAGAAGGAGGGAGCAGAAGGGATCTCTGACTATAGACCTATAAGCCTTATCCACGCCGTTCCTAAGATCATCGCTAAGGTGCTTGCCAACCGCCTAGCCCCTCACATGCACTCGCTCATCTCCAATGCGCAAAGTGCTTTCATCAAAAGGAGAAGTATTCACGACAACTTCATGTATGTGAGGGGTCTTGCTCGCAAGCTGCACAAAAGTAAAACACCTTCACTCCTCTTCAAGCTCGACATCCGGAAGGCATTTGACTCGGTCCGATGGGAGTATATCATTGATCTTTTGCAGAGAAGAGGGTTCCCACCCAAGTTTCGCAATTGGATCACCGCCTTGCTTCATACGTCCTCCTCAAGGATATTGCTCAACGAAGTGGTCGGTCCTCTGATCTTGCATGCATGCGGCCTTCGACAAGGGGACCCTATCTCACTGTTACTATTTGTCATCGCGATTGACCCGCTGCAGAAAATCCTCAACCTTGCAACCACCCATGGTCTCTTCCATAAGGTTCGAGGACGGAGGGCAATATTCCGCACTTCCCTCTACGCCGATGATGCGGCGGTTTTCATGGCTCCTATCAAGGAAGATATTGAGAATCTCTCAAAGGTGCTCACCTGCTTTGGCAACGTGTCGGGCCTATGCACCAACTTTCAGAAGAGCTCGGTTGTCCCAATTCGTCGTGTGGCTATTGATCTAGATGCGATTCTTGCTAGCCTGCCGGCCACCAAGGTTGCCTTCCCCATCAAATATTTGGGTCTACCACTTTCGGTTTGGCAGCTTCGGAAAGGGGACTTCCAATTCCTTGAAGATAAGGCGGCGGCACGGCTTGTGCCGTGGGATGGGCTGAACATTACGACCATGGGGCGATGTGCTCTTGTCAAGTCAGTCCTCACTTCGCAGCTGACCTACCACATCATCTCCCTCAACCCTCCTGCCAGCACACTTCATAACTATAACAAGATCCAGAGGGCTTTCCTTTGGGCGGGCACGGACAAGGCCACCGGGGCCAAGTGTAAAGTGAATTGGCGCAATGTTTGCCGCCCAACCGACCTTGGGGGCCTTGGTGTCATCGACCTCACCAAGTTTGCGCGGGCGCTACGACTTAGATGGCTGTGGTTCGAATGGAAGGACCCAACTAAGATGTGGGTTGGCCTTGACAACCCTTGCGACAAGATGGACCGGGCTCTCTTCTAGGCGTCTTCGCACATCATCATTGGCAATGGGGCCCGTGCACCTTTCTGGGATTCACCTTGGATCAATGGGGTGGCGCCCTTGGACTTGGCACCACTCATTTTTGATATCTCCTCGAGAAAAAAGTGGAAGGTCCGAGAGGCCATGCATGGCGATGCTTGGCTTGAAAAAATTAGGTTACCCATGGACTGGACAATGGAGCACATTACACAAATTGTGACTCTTTGGGCTCGCTCTCGGTATATTCACCTTCTGGACGGAATCGAAGATGACATTATATGGAAGCATACGACAAGTGGTCACTACTCCGTGACCTCGGCATATAAGGCTCAATTCCTTGGCGCCACGCGATCACCCATGGGGCAGACGATCTGGAAGGTCTGGGCGCCCCCAAAAGTCAAATTTTTTGCATGGCTTGCAACTCAAAACCGACTGTGGACGGCGGATAGGCTCCAGAAGCGAGCTTGGCCAAATTGCGGTTTATGTCCTCTTTGTAAGCAGACTAATGAAACGGTGGATCACCTCTTCTTCAAGTGTCGTTTCACTAGGAGACTTTGGGGCATGATCAAGGACTGGCTTGGGCTAGACGACATGGACACTTCTCACTGGAATGACGAGCGCTCCATCAAGGATTGGTGGATCAACATGTCCGAGAAAAACGTGGCAAATCAGAAGGCAATGGCAACCCTCACCATGCTGTCTTGCTGGACTATTTGGTGTGAGCGAAATGCTAAGATGTTCCAACAAAAATCGACGTTACCATCCATCATCTTTGGTAACATCAAGAATGAGGCTAGGCTTTGGATCGCCGCCGGCGCGAAACAATTGGGAAACATCATGCCGCGAGAGTAGAATCTATGTATCTTATCTTGCTTTTCTGTTGTAAAAGCAACTCTAAAATTCTTTTTAATTAATGGATGAGGCAAATCTTTTTCCTCCGTTTCGAAAAAAAAATTATGATCCAATGATGTGTTGCCATCCTATGATGTTTTGAGTAGATATCTTTTGTCTTTGGGTTGATTGATGATCTAGATTGGTATGAGTTGTATGTTTTACTTTGGTGCTGTCCTATGGTGCCCTCCGTGTCGCGCAAGCGTGAGGGATTCTTGCTGTAGGGTGTTGCAATACGTTCATGATTCGCTTATAGTGGGTTGGTGAGTGACTGAAACACAAACCCGAGTAAGAGGGTTTGTTATGTATGAGAATAAAGAGGACTTGATGCTTTAATGCTATGGTTGGGTTTTACCTAAATGATCTTTAGTAGTTGCGGATGCTTGCTAGAGTTCCAATCATAAGTGTATATGATCCAAGTAGAGAAAGTAAGTTTGCTTATGCCTCTCCCTCATATGAAACTGCAATAGTGATCACCGGTCTTGTCAACGGTTGCCTAGGACAATTCCGCACACCGATCCACCATTATTCCACACTCGCTATTTATAATATTTAGTAATATATTCTAACTTTATGATAACATCACCTACTTTTATATTTTAGCTCTCCGATATCATATCAAGTTATCCTCTTCATACCCACAACGTAGTTTTATTTCTCATTTCTAGTTGGAAGCAAACTTTTGATGTACGTAGAGTCGTATCGGTGGCAGATAGGGCTTGAGAGAATATTGATCTTACCTTTAGCTCCTTGTGGGTTCGACACTCCATACTTATCACTTCCACCTTTGGAAAATGCCATGATGATTTCCTGCACTTGGGGATTATCACCGCACTTCTGACCAAGCCGCCGCCGCTGCCTCTTCAGGCCGACGCCGCCGCTCTTCTTCCCGGTCCACGACGACTATCTCGACACCGGACACCCCGACTCGACATCGACCACGGCATTCTTCGCACGGCTACCTCGACCAACGGCTACACCACCCTACGCTCTCGGCTACATCGACATCGGCACAAAGGGCTACCGCCTTGCTTGAGTAACCTCGTCGGTTTCCACTCCAGCCACGACTCCGCGATGCATTGACCGTTACGACTGTGGGGGGTGTCCGTCGGCTTCCCTTCGGATTTTTCTCCAGTCTCACCGTCTGCGTCACTACCGTTGTGACCGCGGGTGGATGTTGAGTATTATGTTTAGTTAGGAAATATGAGATAGAATAGGATATGTTTCGGCTTGTCTTGTACTCCAAATTGACCATGTAGTCCTATATATATGCTCATGAGGCTCAAGCAATAAACAAAAAAAAATTCCACCAATCTTCTCTCTCCCTTTTTAACAATATGCAAGTAGGAGAGAATGGGAAACAACGATGCGATTAATCCATCTAGGCAATGTTGAGGTACAGCGGGTAAACTTAAAGGTGTGGATCAGGCTGCAAGTGAACGCAGGCTACCTACGGTGCCCACATAAAAGTCCACAAAAATCATGTTCGTGGACACCACAGAAAAACCTCATTCTTATGTGGTACATGTGGGCTATCCCGCGAAAACCACCTCGAGCCCACATAACTGAAACCTGCTCGTGCAGCGACCGTGAGGGTCAGAGTAAGGCGACCAGCAGTCGGAGCGCCGTGGCTAGCTCCACCCCCATATGTCCTCCGTGCCATCGCCGAGTCCTAGTAAGAGCTTCGCCGGCGCCGGCACTAGCGTGTGCCTCCACGCTATCACCCGCTCCGACGTGCTAAGGTAGAAGTCTTCGCGTACTCTCGCAGATCTCGCCGCAGCGAGCGTAGGCCTTCCAGAACCCGCCGCGACGCACCTCCAGCTCCCTGACAATAGCTGGCGGCTGTGATCGGAGCTGGCGCTTGAGTAATGCCTTATGCTTTACCACCACTTACCAAAGCTCGACGTCACCGGTGCCGAGGCCGGCAGACAAGGCTTCTCAGAGCAGCCATCGCAGTGGCCATCCATGCTAGAGATTGCCGTTTCTTCCAGCATTCAGCACATGCATCGTACTGCGTGAACTGTGAAGAATGAATTCACGAGCACCAGGTACTGTGTTCTTCTTGGTCGTGTGGTGGATCTACCCGCGATCCAATTCCTCTTCATCATCTGTTCTACAGATATGTAAGCACAAAACAGCAGCGCCATGCTTCATTCACATACATATTCCGGTTTTGGCATGGGCATGATCGGCTCGGACATCCGGCCAGCCGTCAGTCAGCCGCCGATGAGGGACAAAGTAAGGCCACCGACGTCGAGAATCCGGCCGTCCTCTAGCGTAAACATATTGTTGTTTAGTACGTAGCTATGTGCCTTTGGTTGATGCTTGGGAGTGGCACTCCAGCGTAAACAACGTAAGCACAGGCAGACAGGCTGCACAGCAGTAGTGGAAGGAAGCGATAGTTTTCATGGTCAGGATGCACGATGTGTTTTAGACGGGTATCCAGCTTGTCCCACTTACCCACAGAAACAAGATGTAGGTGTTGGCGGGCCTCCCACATAAACTATGTGGCAGTAGTGGACAAAAGTGGGCTGCCCGCGGAGCGTCCCACTTGCACCCTGAGTTGTGGCGTTTCTTCTCCGGTGCTCCCCCGGGCTGAACGCGAGTGGGAAAAACACAAGGACGGTCCAGATGCGTCGATGGCGGTTCGTAATGAGGGGCACGATGGTCATTTCAGGTGGGTGTATAGCGCGCGTAGACCAGTCGTAGAGCCCTGTATGAGCCCGCGCCGGCCCGTGTACTATTGTACGCCGGGTGTGTACGTGTATTATACGCTGGCGGATGCGTTTCCCCGTGGTCGTGCGCGTGCACGTGTTCGTGGGTAGTTTCCAGAAAAAGCCCCCTAGTATAAGAGGAGGGGAACGGGCATCGGCCGCATCGCCCACCCCATTTCCCCCAAATCGCCTCCCTCTCCCTCCTCTCTGCTCTGCCTCATCGTCTCCCTCACCGGCCACCCCACCTGCTCGCTCACCACCGCCGCCTCCCTCTCTTCTCCTGCTTGCTTCTGGCTCGGATGGAGCAAGGCCGTCGCGAAGCCGCCGTCGCGGGCGGAGATCTGCAGAAGACGGGCGCGGAGACCGTGGCAGATGCCGTGCAGACCCTCGTCGGCGGCGAGGGTGCAGGAGCTGCTGCATCCCCACGTGCTGGATCGGTCGCTGCGGCGGCGGATCTGGAGGAGAAGAAGGTGGCCGTGGCGGACTCAGCCGTGCCGGTGCTTGGCGTGACGGCGTCGAGCGGCCCGTCTGATGGACCTACGGAGGCCGGCGGCGAGCACGTGGACCTGCAGGTAATCCTTGCCAGCAGTCCCCTCCGTTGCTGTTACCCCCGTTAAGCAGTAGTTTTGGGTGTTAGTGTTTTTTGTAGTTGCTAGTTGCTGCATCCCCTTCTGATAGTTAGGGTTTATAGATGTTTGATTGATTTATAGTGAAGGTTAAGTTTCGATTATGTGATTGAATCATCCAGTAGATCAAGTAGTTAGGGTTTTTTAATGAGATGTTAAGTTGGGGATTTTTTGTATTGGATTCAATTAGAGCCACAGATATGTTGTATCTGTGATTGAATCACATGCAGTAGATGTACTAGTTAGGGTTTCTTAATTAGATGTTTAGTTGATTCTGTGATCGAATCATCCAGTAGACCAAGTAGTTAGGGTTTTTTAACGAGATGTTAAGTTGGGGATTTTTCGTATTGGATTCAATTAGAGCCACAGATATGTTGTATCTGTGATTGAATCACATCCAGTAGATGTACTAGTTAGGGTTTCTTAATTAGATGTTTAGTTGATTCTGTGATTGAACATTGTGTAGATCAAGTAGTTAGGGTTTTTTAATGAGATGTTAAGTTGGGGATTTTTTGTATTGGATTCAATTAGAGCCACAGATATGTTGTATCTGTGATTGAATCACATCCAGTAGATGTACTAGTTAGGGTTTCTTAATTAGATGTTTAGTTAGGGTTTATTTGTATTGGATTCATTTATAGCCTCTGATATGTAGAATGTGTGAATAAATCACATCCAGTAGATGTAGTAGTTAGGGTTTTTTAATTACATGTTTAGTTGGGAATTTTTTGTACTGGATTCAATTAGAGCCACTGATAAGTAGAATTTGTGATTGAATCACATCCAGTAGATGTAGTAGTTATGGTTTTTAAGGTTTATTTGTATTGGATTCAATTATAGACAGATATATACAGAATCTGTGATTGAATCATCTAGTAGATGTAGTAGTTAGGGTTTCTTAATTAGATGTTTACTTAGGGTTTTCTTGTATTGGATTCATTTATAGCCAGTTATATGTAGGATGTATGATTGAATAATCCAGTAGATGTAGTAGTTATGTTTTTTTAATTAGTTGGTTAGTTTAGGGTTATTTGTATTATTCATTTATAGACAGTTATATAGATTCTGTGATTGAATGATGTAGTAGATGTACTAGTTAGTGTTTCTTAATTAGATGTTTAGTTAGGTTTCTATTGTATTGGATTCATTTATAGGCAGAGATAAATGTAATTAAATGGTGTGACTGAATGATGTAGTAGAAGTAAGAGTTATGATATTTTAATTAGATGTATTAGTTAGTGTTATTTGTAGTGGATTCATTTATATCCAATGATATATGTACGTAAATTTTGTGATTCAGTGTTCCAGTGGATCTAGGAGTTAGTGTTTTTTAATTAGATGCTGGAGTTAAGGTATTTTAATTAGATGTAGGAGTTAGGCTTCACCATTTCACTTATTCTGACTTATGAGTGATCATTGAGAACTGCTTTGAACTAAATATTTATTAAGATTTACAAATGAAATGAAAATCTGACATGTTTGTGAAGTTATATATAAAGGTCCTATTTGCATTGTCTGTCAAAAACTGCTATATCATGGGTTAATAAGAGAGGAATGATATTCATTTATACCTTCATATGCATGTTCAAAAGCAAAAAACTGAAATTCTATGTCCATATGAATGAACTTGTATTTTCATAAGCTAATTGTTTAGTATGTGTATAGCTTCATATATAGTGTATGAAATATAGTTAGGAGCTTTCCATCATTATGCAAAATCAACTTGTTTGGCATGACATTATTTGAAGTGCAATTATATTCCTTGTAAATGACTTGCTTGGTTGACAATATAGCAGAAGGAGGATCTTGTTGGCCAGAAGAGGAAGTGGGACTCATCTGGCTACTACCCTTATGACAGTGATGAGGATGAGCCGTACGAGGTAAGGCCTAGCTGAAATGTTATTTGTGCATTGACTTAGTGTTAGATGTTTATAGTATTTGAATGCATAATGTATTAATGTCAGTCATTAATGTGTGCAGTATCAATCTGGAGATGATGTAGTCGAGGGGAATGTCGAGTCCTTTGAAGAGAAGGAGGTGCTGAAGATCAGGGCCCAAGGAGCTACTAGGTACTACAACTGGAGGTCTGACAAGTACCGGTGCCCCTACTGCAGTAGGCCCAAGCCCAGGTCTGGGTTGCTGGAGCATCTGATGGAGCATTGTCGGGCTACATCCATCACCAGTCATGACTACAAGATCAGGGCTCAGCATTCTGCCCTCCACAAGGTCCTGAAACCCTGACGTGTAGTTGCCCTAGACCCTCGTTGTCGTATGATGTAGGAAGGCGCAGTCCTTTTGGTGAACTTTGTGTGGTATTCTGATGGTGGAAACTTGTGGTGGTAATTTAGTATGAACTTTATCTAAGTGCAGTACTGAGATGTGCGGTCGAAACATATCTAATATGGTAGTGGTCTGCATCAGCAAGTGTGCTGTGTGGATGCTGCTATCTATGGCAGTAGTATATATTTCTATCTATATTTGTGTCCCTTAAATTTGCCATTATGGTTCCTTAGATGTATGATTTGCTTCAATTTAGCTGCTGCAATGATCAGACATGCCGCATCAGTGTTGCTTCACTGATCAGGCATGCTGCAAACACTTCCCATGCTGCGGCCATGTGGAACATGCTGTGGCAATGGTGCAATAAATTCCCAGGCTGTGGCCATGTGCAACATGCTCTGCCCATAAGCAAAATTGACCAAATCTAAAACTTTGGGTTAAGTAAATTAATGTTTTTAGTGCAGTAGGTGGAAATTGTTCGTCGACACATATGCCATCTTTCCTTCATTTGAGTAAGCAAAAATAGCAAATAATCCACCATATGATCAAATATTCCAATAACTGAGCACATATTCCTTCATTTCATAAAATTCAAAAATTGTGACCCAAATGTTCTTGAAAAAATGTGATTTTTCCCACCACCTCCAAATCACACAAACTTTCTTGAACATGGTGACCCACATGTGTGCCAACTTGGAGGTGGTCGAAGTTTTTTTGTGCAATAGATCATGTGTGCCAAAGTTGAGGTCATTTGGAGGTGGTCGAAAAAATGACCACATTCCGGAGGGGCCATTTGGTCTAACTTAAGCCAGTTTTTGGACAAATAATTTTTTACAATGCCCCCCGAGGTATAGACCGATGTTTTTACAAGTCAGTCTAGAAGGCATTATAAATTAATAAAAAAATCAAACAATTTCAAAATAATTTATTAGATGACTTGAAGGTCAAAACATTAACTTGTCATATATGCAAAAAAAATATGTGTATTGAACGCAAGTGAGCATGTTTATAATTTAGTGTGTGATGCCAATCATTGCTATGAAAGAAAATTTGGAAAAAGAATTTTTTACAATGCCCCCCTCAGGTATAGACCGATGTTTTGACCAGTCAGTCTAAAAGGCATTATAAATTAATAAAAAATTCAAACAATTTCAAAAAAAAATTATTAGATGACTTGAAGGTCAAAACATTAACTTGTCATGTATTACAAAAAAAAATTGTGTATTGAATGCAAGTGAGCATGTGTATAATTTAGTGTGTGATTCGAAGATCAATACACATGGCAATATGCCAAAAAAAGTGCCCACCTACAAGAGCAGGAGAATTCATACTCCACGCCCTGCATACGACTAGGAACCCTGCTGTGCATGGGCCAGGATGCACGCACGTGGTGCAGAATATCTCTGCTACTAGTAGGCCCCACAGGGCAGAGGGTACGAGAGTTAGGCAATGTACTGCCTGCAATTGATAGGAGCTTGTGAGAGGAGTCGCAGCCGGGTATATAAACCGGTGCGGCGCTCTCTCGCTTGGCGAGGTGGGACTAAACTCCCACCACCCAACGGCTATGCGCTGCGATGTGCCCTGCGCGGCTCCGCCTTGGGCCCAATTCGGGCGGGCTGGCCCAGGGCAGCCTTACCCGCGCGCTGATATGTTTTCTATTTTCTTTGTTTCTTTTCTTGTTTATATTTCTAATATTTAAAATCAAATCTCTTTTTTCTATATTATTTGTAAAAGTGTTTACTAAACTTTAAAAAATAAGCCAAAATCTGTTGTGTTTTATTTTATTTGTTCGTTCTCTTTTGTATATTGATAATATTTACGAAATATAAACTAAAATGGTGTGTTCTATTTTAATTGTTAATTCTAATATTTCTTATGTTTATTATTTTTTGAAATAGTTTTAGTTTGTAAGATAAAATGTTCTATTTTATTTCACTTCTTCATTCTAATATTTGTTCTCTTCTTTATATTCGAAATATTTCCAAAATGTAAGATAATATGTTATGTTCTATTGCACTTCTTCATTATTTCAATTCTTCATTCCAAATTATAAATTTTATTTTCTGTTTGATACTTGAAATATTATTAAATCAAATATAGTTGGGACAGTCGCATGCCACATGCACCATGTACCAGGAGCAGGTTTATCTTCTCGGTCTCACCAATTCAGACCAAACTGTATGCACACCCTAGGATGACCATGGCAAGCATGCATGACGAGTATCGTTCATTTCCAAAACTCGATGTTTTTTCTAGGGTCTTTTCGGCGACAAAACCCTACAACACTGCCCCCACGTGACGCAACGTGTGTTTTGTGTCTGAACTCGTGCACACCTTGCCTGGGGGGGCAAATTGGCCATGCTCACATGCTCCCAAAAGTTGGGGTCATCTCATGCATGCCCCCACATGCACTATGTACAAGCAGGACCATTCGGATCTGCCGGAGATCAGGTCTGAAATTGGTTTTCCTTGACGGTCCCACCAAATGGTCCCAAACTTCATGCATACCCTACGATGACCATGGCATGCATGCATGCGTGACAAGTATCGTTCATTTGCGACACTCGATGCATTTTCTAGGGTTTTCCGACTACAAAACCCTACAACACTACCCCCACGTGACGCAACGTGCGTTTTGTGTCCGAATTCGTGCACACCTTGCCTGGGGGACCACATTGGCCAAGCCCA
>NC_041393.1:758625597-758655215 GCF_002162155.2 Triticum dicoccoides | reverse complement strand
TCCACATGCACCATGTACAAGCAGGACCATTCGGGTCTGCCGGAGGTCAGATCTGAAATTGGTTTTCGCTGACGGTCCCACCAAATGATCCCAAACTTCATGCATACCATAGATGACCATGGCTTGCATGCGTGACAAGTATCGTTCATATGCGACACTCGATGCAATTTCTAGGGTTTTCTGGCGACAAAACCCTACAACACTGCCCCCATGTGACGCAGCGTGCATTTTGTGTCCGAATTCGTGCACACCTTGTCTGGGGCACCACATTGGCCAAGCCCACATGCTCCCAAAAGTTGGGGTCATCTCATGCATGCTTCCACATGCACCATGTACAAGCAGGACCATTCGGGTCTACCGGAGGGCAGGTCTGAAAGTGGTTTATGCATAACCTTTTTTTCCATTTTCAAGAGTGGCATTCTATGTCCAATATCTCGATCGAAGTACCTTTGAAGCAAAAACTCTATAGGTTTGATACCCTGTATCTATTCTTCTTTACGATCTCACGAAATGATCCCAAAGTTAAGCCGTAACTTACAATGACCATGGCATGCATGCATGACAAGTATCGTTCATTTCCGACACTCGATGCATGTATAATATTGTAGAAATGATAGAGATACTATAAATATTGTTGAACATATACAAGTATACAATAACTAATACGTGTCACAAATAGTTTTTTTAGGGATGAACCAATGATATTTATTTTGAGGGAAGAAACAATGCAGGTAGGTGGGCCGGCCCAGACCGCAAATAAGTGTCGGATCCATATTGTGGAGCGCACAACGATGCACTTTCCATGCACGTCGATCACACGCACGTCGATCACGGGAATAGTTGCTGTTCTGTTACACAATTCTGGGATCATGCTAATCCATATGTTCCTAATCCCTACGATTTAGGAGCACGTTCAGCCTCGCTTCAACGGAGGAAAATATAGATCGCGAGATTGGCCACAGGGAAGTTACGACGACCTAGGCGTCGACCTCGTATATAATCTCCTCCTCCTCGCACATGTCGTCGACTAGATCGACTCCTGCCGGCAAGGCGTCGACAGCTCCGTCCGCCGCATCCCACACGCAACAAAAACCCCGAGAAGATCAAGGTCGTCCGCACGTGCAGGCCGACCTCGACGAACTACGTCGAGAACGCATCGCCGACTTCTTTCATCTTCGTCGACAGTTCAAGTAAATTGTCCTCTTTCCCTCGCGCCTTCAAAGCAAGCTACTTCCTCCGTCTCGTTGCTTTGATGGACTTAGGTTTACCACATAATTTCAACTAGTATGAACTGGACTAGATGCGTTCTGACTAGATGGCGTAGATGAAAACATTCTTTGGTTCTTTCATAGCATGGTAGAATAAGATGTTGTTTCTCTAGAAGCATGACGCAATACATTTTTTGTCACAAGATCCAATTATATTTTTGTCACACGATCCAATTATAATATTGTGCACATAGAACATTAAAGAGTTATTAACATTAGATGTTGATGAACCTCAAATAGGTACCATTGCTATAGACTCTAGTTTATTTACAGCTGAACAATTTTTCACCCTGTTAGTAAGACAACCAGACGAATAAGTAACAGTTTACCATATTAATTTTATTGATTATATAATTTATATGATACTCAAAGAACTTGATCAGATGCAACTAAATTCAATTACCAATTGTAGTTATTTTTTTATTGCCTCATGTCAGCACACACTTGGCTGCATGTTGCAGTATACATGGTGATAGTTTTGTATTGCCATTAGTGTTATTTTTGCATTAGTGTTAGCTACTACCAGAAAGTTTTATATTTTTGCATGCCTATTGTTATTTTTGCTTTAGTGCTAGCTAATGTCACGAAGTTATATATCTTCTTTCAACAGGATGGACGAGCTGAATGGAGAAATAGTATGCGCAGTGGAGAAATGGTGCAAGCTTGTTGCAGATCTATCGAGCGGTCAACGCGCTAGAGTGGCTGATACATCATTGCGCAGCATGCTGCAGATACCATCTATTAAGATGCGTACCCTACTGATTAGGTATATCATTGAGAATTTTCAGGCCAGCACGGGCAGATTCATTATACAAGAGCAGGTTGGGGAGGTGACTCTCGGTGCGGTCGACGTCGAGTGCATCTTTAGCCTCGAGAACCAAGGACTGTCCATTTCGGACATTCTGACTGAAGAAGGCGAGGACATGAAGGAGCGGGTGCCGCAACAATTTCTCAGTAAGACATCAAAAAACATAGTGATAGATAATCTCATTGAGGACATAATTAAAAGTAAAGCCACCGGCGATGATTTCCTTTGCAAAGTAGTGCTAGTCCTGTTAGGAACAATTATTGCTCTCATGTCGAGCAAGATTGTGCCAAAGCAGTACTACGCTTTGGTCTACGATGTGAAACGTATTTCAAAGATTAACTGGAATGCCTTCACCATGCGTGTTCTCCTTGATTGCCTTCGCATAGTGAAGAAAGGCAAACACCTGCGCCAATGGCCGAAAGGCAATTTGGCTCTCTTGCAGGTACACATATCAGACATGTTGCATAATGTCAATTATCATATCATTGCAATTTTATGTGATGTATTTTACTAACTCTAAATCCTTATATTTTTCTGTAGTACTTGTACTGGGAGAAGGTGCAACCGGTCCAAGGCGAATGCGCCTATAATCCCAACTTGTCCATACAACCTCTTATGAGGAACTGGACAGAAGGTGCAGCCACTGGGAGAGATAGGTTCGACTTTGATAATGGGCGCGGCCGTGGTAACGTAAGGGTAAGTCATTGTGTTTCGTCTTTCTTAAATGTTTTGTAACTTAATACTATTTATTTTTTATTCATCACATGTACTTCAATATCGCATGCAGATCGAAAATAATATCACCCAGGAGTATAGGGCTCAGGAGCCCGACATCCCAAATAATGTGCCTACCATGAAGCCAAAAACCAAGCCTACAACTGGAAATGCAAAGAATTCGACGACAGCCGCATTGTCGGAAGATTTGATGGAGCTTGTAATGAAGCGGTGCATGGACTTCATACACACCGAGATGAGGCAAATCCCTGATATAGTTGCTGAGGTGTCACACCCAAACTTTATAGTTTAGAGTATGTTTGCTGTTTTAAGCCATGCTACCATTACTAAGTTTATATTTCTATTGCAGAGGTTGTTGGAGAAGTTGAATAAAGCAGGTGTCATGTACAAGTCGGCTGCTGCCGTGCCATCCGCGGAGAATGATCCGGACGAAGTGGATTCGTTCGAGAATGGTCCATATGAAAAGAAGGAATTCGTGTACAAGGAAGACATGGACAGTGATGGACACCCGATCATTGATATGACGCAGCCTGATATAGTGCTTCCCGACCATAAAACCGTACCTGAGGTACTATGTATTTGTCTTTCTGTCTTTAATTTTCTCGTTTAATTTTTTTCGTCCAGAAATGTTCACACGATTTAGTTTTCGAAAAAGAAAACCCCACCGAAGTTGAATGGACACAAGGAAGCTTCACCTTTTAGGCGTAATGATGTATGTGGGGCTACACCGGAAAACCCTTGGGTGGTTGGTACTTCTACTGTAGCACCTTCATCGGACATAGACATTTGTCCATCTTCTGTCAGCAAGTTCATGGCTAAGGCGAATGGAAAAAAGGGTGCAACAATCGATAAGGATGACGAGGTTATGTCCGGTAAGCGGAAGCGGACCGTTCCCAAGAAATTTGAATCCCCCTTCGCACTTGACAAGCCCGGCAGGCGTACCAGCCGTGGTCAGAGAGCCTCTGGTACTAGTACTGCTACTAGAGGTATCGTAACTAACATTCTTAAGTTTTTTATTTACTACCAATGCATATGATCACCATTGTTGACGTTCATATTATTTCATGCAGCTCTATTTTTGAACAATAATGTGCCGGAGGTTGTGGCAGATGAGTTGACGCCGGAAATAATTGATGTTGTTGTTTCATTTGTCGAGTTAGCTGCTAGCACTGAGAAGAACAAGAACAAAAAAAATTACTACAGTGAAGGCCGTGGCATAACTCTGACTTCCGAAAGGATTCTACCGGTACTAGGCCATAGATGGCTGTCGGACGATGTAAGTACTACTTGCATGTCCTATTTTTAAAATGCTCAAAAATCTATGTCTCAACTCTCAACATGTAATGTGCTGATATTCTATGCAGGTTATTGATGCTTATATGGGACATTTGGAGCTGCGTGTTGGTCATGATCGTTACCTCTGTCCAGCGTGGAGGTCCAAATTCCTTGTAGATCGTGCTATCGCAAATGACGATCCATTGCCATCTAGCTGCAACATGGATAGTGCTCTGACCAAACCTGGGGCAGTTAATAGAGTCACGAAAGAGTATACTGTGCGTGATAAGGTACGTAATGTTTGTGATTCATCACTACAGGATAGTTCATCAAGTATTTCTTTTGCTACGTAATGGTTTTTTGCACTGTAGACGTATATCACGTTGAATATCGACAATAGCCACTGAATGACCGTGGTCATGCACATGATCAAGAAAGAATTCCAAGTTCTCGATTCGCTCTATCCTCTGCACCTGACTGGGAGGACTGTTAAAGCACTGGTAATGTAACCAACATTTGTACCATTGCTCTTACATATTGTTTATGATTGTTCTTTAACACTATCCTCTTTATAGCGAATGGCTAGAGCACACGATATGCGTCAGGCAAATCTTATTACACCAGGGAAATATCCTGATGTAAGTAAGTGGCCTATCAAGGAGTATGACATACCCCAGCAAGAGGATGGGTGAGTTAATAGGACATCATGCACAATCAAACAACAACACACATTTTTGTATTGCCCACCGCTAATTTCTGCATATGTACCAGGAACTCTTGTGGCCTTTTTGTCACACAATGTCTAGAACATTGGGACGGGGACAAAATCACCCGCAAATTTACACATGTATGCTGTTATTTTCGTTTGTAGACTAGCTACTATGGTGGTGTAGCAACTTCGGTTCATGTAACATTTATGTCATTTTTTGCAGGCCACCATTGACGCAAGGAGAAGACGTTCCGTCGCAGAGTTGATTATGTCACCTTCAAACACGATGGAGTGTGTGAAGAACAAAATTCACGAAATCGCAAGCAAAAGGCGCGCCTGAAGAATCCATGCGGCATGCAAGATTGAAGTTTTAGTGGTTTGGATTTAGTCCGGTCGAAGGTTTCGACGGCATGATTATCTTAGGGGTTATATCATTTTATGTAATAAACAGGGCACATGCATGTGTATGTGTCTGTCAGACAATTTGCTCGTACAAGACAATTCGGTCATAAAATTCGCTCGGAGAAGACAATTTGGTCGTACCAATAAAGTTTTGGCTTCACTTATCAATTGTTCTTGCTTAATATTTTTCTCCTTCTCCAATTTTTTATAATTGTATTTTTCACGGCTTCACTTATCAACTGTTCTTGCTTAATATTTTTCTCCTTCTCCAATTTTTTATAATATTCTATTTTTCTCTTCAACTGCTCTCGTGAGTTTCATATTAAAAATTTCACAATCTTAACTTTTTTTAAACTCTACCAAGCTTAGCATTCTGCCTTAGCTATCTGCATGTCATAATATTGCATAATCTCTCAGTAATTCCCCCTCATCACATTATTATGAAAAGTAGTCATGGTAGATAAGTAAATATATCAAGCCCAAATGTAATATTACACTCATCAAAATTAGTCATGTCAGCTCGTTGGCTCTATCGTGTGTTATCAGGCATCATGTTTTTCTAGTTTGTTTTACAAACCCGTCGTTTTTTTATTATATGTATAATTAACTTTTTCTGTACTCACCATAATGCCAGGCACGGCCCATCTAACCACGTGAGGGGCCCCACAGGCGGGGCTATCTTCCCGGCAGCGCTACACCAGCCCATTTTGCCAGGTTCACATCGATCTTTCCCCTTTTCTCGTTTCCCTTTCCAAATCCCTAGCCCTCCCTCTCTATTTGCGCCTCCAAATCTCGAGGCGAAAGCATGACAGCGAGCTGGGCATCAGGCGATGGCGGCTGCGGCGAGAAGAGCGGTGGCGACCGCAAGTTAGGTCGAACCCTGGGTCCTGCAAGCAGGTGGGCCGGATTTAGTGGCATAGGAGGCAGCGGCGGCGGATCTAGTGGAACAGGGGACGGGGGTTTCGTGGGCGGCGGCGGGCCGGGAGAACCCACGGCTAGGATTTCTTCAGTGCTACACTTTGGTGGCAAAAAGGTAAGTTCTTTACCGTTGTTCTTTACATCCCAACATTATCGCCCATAATTCATCACCTGTGGCCATGACAAGCTCCATCTATGTGGTCATCAGGAAACTCCTAGTGCCCGTGTCTGCATAGATGCAGACAATTTTGGCAGCGCACTCGGGGGATGTGTGTTTGAGGTTAGTGTACTGAGCATGATCTTCAAACTAGTACTGCTATTGCGGTCAAGCTGCAAAAAAGTTCAGTGTTTAACGCCTGCAGCGACAAGTTCAGTTATAAAATGACTTGAATTGCTCATGATTTATTTAGGATGATATCACTTCTGAGTATGTTGAATGGGTTGATGGGGAGTGGGGTAGCAAAGCAAAGTCAGTCATTAAGTATCTTGCCATGAAGAACAAGAAACTGGAGACTAAGATTACAGAATATGAAGCTGAAATTAAAAGGAATGAGAAAGAAAAGAGGGCAATGGTTAAGATGCACAAGGAGATATTGCTCTATAGGGATAGGATTTTAGGATTTGGAGGTCTTCTGTATCTTGGCCTGCTTGCCATTATGATTGCCGTCATAGTTAGCAAGTAGATTGTTCATAAAGTTATTGACATCATTGTAATTGACATGATGAAATGATGCTGAATTATTTGCTATTCAGTTTATGGGCAAAGTGTAACAGAGATTGCAGCATAAATAACATGGGGCCATAATGATTGGTAGACAGTGCACTTTTGGCATGTTCTATATTTGGCAGACAATGCACTTTTGGCATGTCCTGTATTTCACAGACAATGCACTTTTGGCATGTTCTATATTTGGTATGTGATGCACATGGGCACATCACCTAGCAACACTACTGATTTATGTAGCAGACTAGTACATTGTCTTGTTGCAACATAGGAGCAACATCTAGCAGCTTCCATGCAACACTGAAGCAAAGCAACAATATATATTCAATATTCAGAAATTTAACTGAACTTGGCACTTAGGGTGAGCAGTAGATATTCAGTTCTTCAGCCACAAAGAACCCGATCAAACCGTACCGATTGCATTACTTATATGCTTACATATAAAAGCATACCTAACCAACATCAAACCCAAAATAATGTTAACTTATATGCTGAAACATATAACAGCATACCTAACTTAAGATAACCAGCAACTTCATCCTCCTTCAGCAACTGTGCCCATCTTCACTTCTTCAGAAATTTGAGGCGGCGTGAGCGGCGCACCACACACGGAGAAGCCTTCTTCTTGACCACCGCCGGCGCCACCTGATCCTGAGCCACCTCCTTTTCTTCCACCTTCACTATGTCAGGGTGCAGGGGAAGGAGCTCGACGTCGATGGGCATTGTTTTTCCACCCTCGACGGCAACCGGCGCTACCATCTGCACGGCGTCCTCCTCGCCCTCCTCAGGGTCATCAGGGATGAGCAGTACCTCGTCCACATCGTCCTCCACGACGTCAGAGCCCAACGGCAAGACTGGCTTCGGCACGTGGCGGACCTGGTAGTCCGGGCTCACGGGCGCAGGGATAGCGAGCTCGACGTCGATGCGCTCCGCCATCGACGCGACGCGTGCTGGATCTGGCCGCAGCGTCATGGTGGTGGAGCGGTACATCCACCACCTTGCACGCTGAACAGGGGAGTCGCTCAGCATGGCCTCTCGCATTGCCCAGACGAGGAGGAGAGCCGGCGGGACGCCGCAGCCGTAGGGGAAGGCGCGCTTCTTCTCGGCGTCGGTGAGGACTTTGACAAGGCCACGCGCGTGGTAGACCAACATCTTCGTGCTGGGGAACCAGCCGCACACCTCCGCCAACTGGGCGCGCCACCCCTCGTCATCGCTAGCGAGCTTCATCATCGCTCTCTGCCAGCCCAGGCTTTTCTCCATGGAGGCGGCTGCAGCGGTCGCCGGCGGGGGTTTTCTAGATCTACTGTAGGTGGGGATAAGGGGAGTTCGAACCGGCGCGCGAGGTAGGTGGGTGAATGTGTGGTGGGGAGTGGTAAGTTAGGTGATTTAATGGCAGTTAGGACGTGGGGAGGGGAAATGTATAATATTCTTTCTAATTTATAGCTAATTTATTTAGGTCGGATTTTGTTGTTTATTTAGAGATGTAAAAATTTGACACTCCCACTAAACAAAGTGTCGATCAGTTGCTACAACTAGATGATGCCCCGCGCGTTGCTGCGGGAACCGTTTTAAAACCAATCCATAAATTAGTGCTTAAAACCAATGAAATTAAATGTAAGAGTTTTACATGTTAAAAATGATAAAACTTAAAAGAAGTGTGTGTGGAAAAATGATGTATAAAAGAGAAGAAAAAATCCCCACAAATAGAAGACATGATTGATGAAGTGGCGTTGTTTGAGGTTATTGGTTAATGCAAAAAATGCATGCATGCGTTGGGAAAATAAGACATGCATGACCAATGAGGTGGCATAATTTACATTAATGCAAAAAGTAACTTATGAGCACATGCATGATTCCTTGATGCCACACAATTTTGATCGGAAGGTTGTAAATAATTGAGGTGATGTGGAAGCACGCATGTGTAGACAAATCTAGTAGTGGGGGCTAGCTATTTAGGTATAGAAGATATATATAGGATCCAAAAACGATGTTAAACGTCGAACTAAAATTGATGCCATAATGTGAAAAGGATATACTGCCATGTTCACTCGATTTATCCGTAAAAAATTGAAGCAAGTGTTCTACACTTCTTCCTTCTCCACTGTTCTGCACATCATAGAAGACAAGATAAGTTAATGAATGATAATTTTTTAAATAATCCAGAATGCATACAAACACTTACTTCTGATTTAGTTTGCATTTCTTGCTACGTTTAGTGTGTCCTAGCAATTTGCAAGCGCCGCACCGGGATTTCAACTCATCAAAAGAGAGTGGTCTACCATTTTTCGAGACAGGGCGGTTCTCATCTACCTTTGTTGCACCTTTGCTGGACACTTTCATAGGATCTTTAACTGCGACCATGTTGCCTTCACCATCGTTTACATATTCAACTCCACACTTACTGAAGTCATTTATATTGTTGCTCAAATTTTCCTGTAGCAGATCATACTCATGACTCTTAGCTATCACAGCCTTCAAACTATCCTGTAATTGATCCCACAAAGCTGGGTGTTTGCATGCCGCATGCATAGCTTCTGAAGCTAACACACTGACCTGGCTATATTTCATTCTTTCCTCTGCCCCAGTCCAACCATATCCCAACAGATCGCTTGTGCGCCTCGTGGGCAGTCCCAACCTTGCTTGTTTCGTGAACCGAACAAGAACTAAACACTTTGGTATTTCAGATATGTTCAAGTACTTCAGTACGTGGAATATGTGTTTGCAAGGTAGACCCGTTCGAATCATTCTTCTGCAGCTGCACCGTATAGGTTCTGCGGAATTTACTGCTGTATACTCCACCCAAAAACGGCTATTCCGGTTATTCTTCCAGGCCACGATGTACTGTTGTGATCCGTCTCCCAGCTTAATTTCTACAATCTCCATGCCATCAATTTTTCTAAGATCATCTTGCAACATATAGAAGTTTGTTGGAGTGAAGACGTGAGAAGCAGCTATCTCAAGTTCCCTCGAGCTAGTAACTGGCACCGGTAAACTCTGTGAGGCCATGCAGTCATCTCGCGCCTCGTTTTCACGGATACGTACAACGGCGTTCTCATAATGCAAAATCATATCCACCAGGGTCATTTCACCGTCTAGGTGGAGGTGAAGCCATGAGTTTAGGCTTTCACTCCGCTGGATGCTTTTCATGCCAAGCCAAAACCCCTCTGTCAGATAAGCCGCGGCCCACAGTCTCCTCTTCTTATACATCCGTCTCAACCATGTTACTGTTTTTTCCGACTGCCATCTTTTGGTAAACGCGTGCCATCTCTCCTCAAACGTGGCCGTGGATGTGCTGTAGTACAGAAGGGTTCGGAACTCATTCAAGGACTTGGGACTGAGGTGAATCTTCATATTTTTTTTCTATATGCCACGTACATATACGGTGCCACACGTCTGGCAAGACTTCATGAATTGCCTTGATCATCGCAGCGTCGGCGTCTGTGATTACACTCTTCGGCATCTTTTGACACATGGACCTCAAAAAAGTCTGCAGCAGCCACACGTATGTCTGTTCGGTCTCGTCCGAAACTATGGCACAACCAAAAACAGTGGTCTTCCGGTGATTGTTAAGACCAACAAAAGGTATGAATGGCATACCATAGCGGTTTATCTTGTACGTGTTGTCAAATACAAGCACGTTGCCAAAGTCCTCATAGTCATGACGAGACTGGAAGTCACACTAGAACATCCTATTCAAGTGTCCTTCCTTATCTAGCATGTACTCGAAAAAGAAGCTAGGATCCCTCTGTTTCCTACTGGCCATGATGCCTATGGATGTGGCAGCATCACCTTTTGAAAGCAGCTTCCTCTTCTCCCTGGCACAAAGGTTGTATATTTCACGCCTGGTAAAACCAACACCGCCATACCATACATGTTTGCTGATGAGGAATCCATCATGTCGTGAATTCTAATCCCTGCAGCTTCCATGGACATTATCTCATGCTTCTGAAACTCTTTGATTTTTCCGTGGGACCAAAGAAAAGGTACCTCGTCCGGTCCTGCCAACATATGGCTATGCTTGTCCTCAAAACTTGCAACATACCAAACCCCACGCTTTTGGTCAAGCTTGACAGTCAGGTGTGCTTCGCAAAAGCAGCGTGTCTCGGCTCTGAGCCGACGGCTGTGCCCTTCCTCGGTTAGCAACTTGCTGTCACGTTTCCCTTGGCTGGAACAAACAAACTTCCTATAACGCATAAGATGTGCCTCGGTTTTGGTATACCTGACCTTATTCTTCCTAATGCTGAAACCATTAGCTTTAGCATAGCTGTTGTAGAAATCATACGCAGCATCGTGAGTCATAAAAGTCATGTCCATTATCTGCATGAACATATCCCTCTTATCATCTGCACTCGCAGTATCTTGGACATTCATTACCCCACCATCTTCTGTCACCTACACAATCAAAACATAGCCAGGAAAACTGTTTTGTATGGTTTAACATTACTTTCATAGAACATTGATTACACAAATACCTCACTGATGGTGACCGACGACTGTGAATCCCCAGATTCAGGTGCATTTGATGATTCATCATTAAGGCCTGTCTCCGTGTCGGATTCACCGTAATAGTCGTACGCATTATTGTTGGGGAACGTAGTAATTTCGAAAAAATTCCTACGTACACGCAAGATCATGGTGATGGCATAGCAACGAGAGGGGAGAGTGTTGTCCACGTACCCTCGTAGACCGTAAGCGGAAGCTTTATGACAACGCGGTTGATGTAGTCGTACGTCTTCACGATCCGACCGATCCAAGTACCGAACGTATGGCACCTCCGAGTTCAGCACATGTTCAGCTCGATGACGATCCCCGGGCTCCGATCCGGAAAAGCTTCGGGGATGAGTTCCGTCAGCATGATGGCGTGGTGACGATGATGATGCTCTACCGGCGCAGGGCTTCGCCTAAACTCCGCGACGATATGACCGAGGTGGAATATGGTGGAGGGGGGCACCGCACACGGCTAAGGAACGATCCGTAGATCAACTTGTGTGTCATGGGGTGCCCCCTGCCCCGTATATAAAGGAGGGAGGGGGAGGCCGGCCGGCCCTTGTGGGCGTGCCAAGGAGGAGGAGTCCTCCTCCTAGTAGGAGTAGGACTCCCCCTTTCCTACTCCTACTAGGAGGGGGAAGGAAAGGGGGGAGGGGGGAAGGAAAGAGGGGGGCGCCGCCCCCCTCCTAGTCCAATTCGGACCAGAGGGAGAGGGGGCGCGCGGCCCACCCTGGCCGCCCCTCTCTCTTTCCACCAAGGCCCATGTGGCCCATTATCTCTCCCGGGGGGGTTCCGGTAACCCTCCGGCACTCCGGTTTTCTCCGAAAACGTCTGGAACACTTCCAGTGTCCGAATATAGTCGTCCAATATATCAATCTTTATGTCTCGACCATTTCGAGACTCCTCGTCAAGTCCGTGATCACATCCGGGACTCCGAACAAACTTCGGTACATCAAAACTTATAAACTCAAAATAAAACTCTCATCGTAACGTTAAGCGTGCGGACCCTACGGGTTCGAGAACTATGTAGACATGACCTAGAACTATTCTCGGTCAATAACCAATAGCGGAACCTGGATGCCCATATTGGTTCCTACATATTCTACGAAGATCTTTATCGGTCAAACCGCATAACAACATACGTTGTTCCCTTTGTCATCGGTATGTTACTTGCCCGAGATTTGATTGTCGGTATCCAATACCTAGTTCAATCTCGTTACTGACAAGTCTCTTTACTCGTTACGTAATGCATCATTCCGTAACCAACTCATTGGTCACATTGCTTGCAAGGCTTATAGTGATGTGCATTACCGAGAGGGCCCAGAGATACCTCTCCGACAATCGGAGTGACAAAACCTAATCTTAAAATACGCCAACTCAACATGTACCTTCAGAGACACCTGTAGTACTCCTTTATAATCACCCAGTTACGTTGTGACGTTTGGTAGTACCCAAAGTGTTCCTCCGGTAAACGGGAGTTGCATAATCTCATAGTTACAGGAACATGTATAAGTCATGAAGAAAGCAATAGCAATATACTAAATGATCAAGTGCTAGGCTAACGGAATGGGTCATGTCAATCACATCACTCTCCTAATGATGTGATCCCATTAATCAAATGACAACACATGTCTATGGTTAGGAAACATAACCATCTTTGATTAATGAGCTAGTCAAGTAGAGGCATACTAGTGACTATATGTTTGTCTATGTATTCACACATGTATCATGTTTCCGATTAATACAATTCTAGCATGAATAATAAACATTTATCATGATGTGAGGAAATAAATAATAACTTTATTATTGCCTCTAGGGCATATTTCCTTCAGTCTCCCACTTGCACTAGAGTCAATAATCTAGATTACATAGTAATGATTCTAACACCCATGGAGTCTTGGTGCTGATCATGTTTTGCTCGTGAGAGTGGCTTAGTCAACGGGTATGCAACATTCAGATCCGTATGTATCTTGCAAATCTCTATGTCTCCCACTTGGACTTGGTCCCGAATGGAATTGAAGCGTCTCTTGATGTGCTTGGTCCTCTTGTGAAATTTGGATTCCTTTGCCAAGGCAATTGCACCAGTATTGTCACAGAAGATTTTCATTGGTCCCGATGCACTAGGTATGACACCTAGATCGGAAATGAACTCCTTCATCCAGACTCCTTCATTTGCTGCTTCCGAAGCAGCTATGTACTCCGCTTCACATGTAGATCCCTCCACGACACTTTGTTTACAACTGCACCAACTTACAGCTCCACCGTTTAATAAAAACACGTATCCGGTTTGCGATTTAGAATCGTCCGGATCAGTGTCAAAGCTTGCATCGACGTAACCATTTACGACTAGCTCTTTATCACCTCCATATACGAGAAACATATCCTTAGTCCTTTTCAGGTATTTCAGGATGTTCTTGACCGCTGTCCAGTGATCCATTCCTGGATTACTTTGGTACCTTCCGGCCAAGCTTATTGCTAAGCATACGTCAGGTCTGGTACACAGCATTGCATACATGATAGAGCCTATGGCTGAAGCATAGGGAATATCTTTCATTTTCTCTCTATCTTCTGCTGTGGTCGGGCATTGAGTTTGACTCAACTTCACACCTTGAAGCACGGGCAAGAACCCTTTCTTTGCCTGATCCATTTTGAACTTTTTCAAAATTTTATCAAGGTATGTGCTTTGTGAAAGTCCTATTAAGCGTCTTGATCTATCTCTATAGATCTTGATGCCCAATATGTAAGCAGCTTCACCTAGATCTTTCATTGAAAAACTTGTATTCAAGTATCCCTTTATGCTATCCAGAAATTATATATCATTTCCAATTAATAATATGTCATCTACATATAATATCAGAAATGCTACAGAGCTCCCACTCACTTTCTTGTAAATACAGGCTTCTCCAAAAGTCTGTATAAAACCATATGCTTTGATCACACTATCAAAGCGTTTATTCCAACTCCGAGATGTTTGCACCAGTCCATAAATGGATTGCTGGAGCTTGCACACTTTGTTAGCACCTTTTGGATGAACAAAACCTTCTGGCTGCATCATATACAACTCTTCTTCCAGAAATCCATTCAAGAATGCAGTTTTGACATCCATTTGCCAGATTTCATAATCATGAAATGCAGCAATAGCTAACATGATTCAGACAGACTTAAGCATCGCTACGGGTGAGAAAGTCTCATCGTAGTCAACCCCTTGAACTTGTCGAAAACCTTTCGCAACAAGTCGAGCTTTATAGACAGTTACATTACCATCAGCGTCAGTCTTCTTCTTAAAGATCCATTTATTCTCAATGGCTTGCCGATCATCGGGCAAGTCAACCGAAGTCCATACTTTGTTCTCATACATGGATCCCATCTCAGATTTCATGGCCTCTAACCATTTTGCGGAATCTGGGATCATCATCACTTCCTCATAGTTTGTAGGTTCATCATGGTCAAGTAACATGACTTCCAGAATAGGATTACCGTACCACTCTGGTGCGGATCTTACTCTGGTAGACCTACGAGGTTCAGTAGAAACTTGATCTGAAGTTTCATGATCAATATCATTAGCTTCCTCACTAATTGGTGTAGTTGTCACAGGAACCGGTTCTTGTGATGAACTACTTTCCAACAAGGGAGTAGATAAAGTTATCTCATCAAGTTCTACTTTCCTCCCACTCACTTCTTTCGAGAGAAACTCCTTCTCTAGAAAGGATCCGATTTTAGCAACAAAAATCTTGCCCTCAGATCTGTGATAGAAGGTGTACCCAATGGTCTCTTTTGGGTATCCTATGAAGACACATTTCTTTGATTTAGGTTCGAGCTTATCTGGTTGAAGTTTCTTCACATAAGCATCGCAGCCCCAAACTTTAAGAAACGACAACTTTGGTTTCTTGCCAAACCACAGTTCATAAGGCGTCGTCTCAACGGATTTTGATGGTGCCCTATTTAACGTGAATGCGGCCGTCTCTAAAGCATAACCCCAAAACGATAGCGGTAAATCAGTAAGAGACATCATAGATTGCACCATATCTAGTAAAATACGATTACGACGTTCGGACACACCATTTCGTTGTGGTGTTCCGGGTGGCGTGAGTTGCGAAACTATTCCGTATTGTTTCAAATGTAAACCAAACTCGTAACTCAAATATTCTCCTCCACGATCAGATCGTAGAAACTTTATTTTCTTGTTACGATGATTTTCCACTTCTCTGAAATTCTTTGAACTTTTCAAATGTTTCAGACTTGTGTTTCATCAAGTAGATATACCCATATCTGCTCAAGTCATCTGTGAAGGTGAGAAAATAACGATACCCGCCGCGAGCTTCAACATTTATTGGTCCACAAACATCAGTATGTATGATTTCCAACAAATCAGTTGCTCGCTCCATAGTTCCGGAGAACGGCGTTTTAGTCATCTTGCCCATAAGGCATGGTTCGCAAGTACCAAGTGATTCATAATCAAGTGATTCCAAAAACCCCATCAGTATGGAGTTTCTTCATGCGCTTTACACCGATATGACCTAAACGGCAGTGCCCTAAATAAGTTGCACTATCATTATCAACTCTGCATCTTTTGGTTTCAACACTATGAATATGTGTATCACTACTATCGAGATTCAATAAAAATAGACCACTCTTCAAGGGTGCATGACCATAAAAGATATTACTCATATAAATAGAACAACCATTATTCTCTGATTTAAATGAATAACCGTCTCGCATCAAACAAGATCCAGATATAATGTTCATGCTTAACGCTGGCACCAAATAACAATTATTTAGGTCTAAAACTAATCCCGATGGTAGATGTAGAGGTAGCGTGCCGACCGCGATGACATCGACTTTGGAACCATTTCCCACGCGCATCGTCACCTCGTCCTTAGCCAATCTTCGCTTAATCCATATTCCCTATTTCGAGTTACAAATATTAGCAACAGAACCAGTATCAAATACCCAGGTACTACTACGAGCATTAGTAAGGTACACATCAATAACATGTATATCACATATACCTTTGTTCACTTTGCCATCCTTCTTATCCGCCAAATACTTGGGGCAGTTCCGTTTCCAGTGTCCAGTCTGCTTGCAGTAGAAGCACTCAGTTTCAGGCTTTGGTCCAGACTTGGGTTTCTTCTCTTGAGCAACAACTTGTTTGCTGTTCTTCTTGAAGTTCCCCTTCTTCTTCCCTTTGCCCTTTTTCTTGAAACTGGTGGTCTTGTTAACCATCAACACTTGATGCTCCTTCTTGATTTCTACCTCCGCGGTTTTTAGCATTGCGAAGAGCTTGTCCATCCCTTGCATATTATAGTTCATCACGAAGCTCTTGTAGCTTGGTGGCAGTGATTGGAGAATTCTATCAATGACACTATCATCAGGAAGATTAACTCCCAGTTGAATCAAGTGATTATTATACCCAGACATTTTGAGTATGTGTTCATTGACAGAACTATTCTCTTCCATCTTGCAGCTATAGAACTTATTGGAGACTTCATATCTCTCAATCCGGGCATTTGCTTGAAATATTAACTTCAACTCCTGGAACATCTCATATGCCCCATGACGTTCAAAACGTCGTTGAAGACCCGGTTCTAAGCCGTAAAGCATGGCACACTGAACTATCGAGTAGTCATCAGCTTTGCTCTGCCAGACGTTCTTAACGTCGTCAGTTGCATCAGCAGCAGGCCTGGCACCCAGCGGTGCTTCCAGGACGTAATTCTTCTGTGCAGCAATGAGGATAATCCTCAGGTTACGGACCCAGTCCGTGTAATTGCTACCATCATCTTTCAACTTTGCTTTCTCAATGAACGCATTAAAATTCAACGGAACAACAACACGAGCCATCTATCTACAACAAACATAGACAAGCAAAATACTATCAGGTACTAAGTTCATGATAAATTTAAGTTCAATTAATCATATTACTTAAGAACTCCCACTTAGACAGACATCTCTCTAGTCATCTAAGTGATCACGTGATCCAAATCAACTAAACCATGTCCGGTCATCACGTGAGATGGAGTAGTTTCAATGGTGAACATCATTATGTTGATCATATCTACTATATGATTCACGCTCGACCTTTCGGTCTCCGTGTTCCGAGGTCATATCTGTATATGCTAGGCTCGTCAAGTTTAACCCGAGTATTCCGCGTGTGCAACTGTTTTGCACCCGTTGTATTTGAACCTAGAGCCTATCACACCCGATCATCATGTGGTGTCTCAACACGAAGAACTTTCGCAATGGTGCATACTCAGGGAGAACACTTCTTGATAATTAGTGAGAGATCATCTTAAAATGCTACCGTCAATCAAAGCAAGATAAGATGCATAAAGGATAAACATCACATGCAATCAATATAAGTGATATGATATGGCCACCATCATCTTGTGCTTGTGATCTCCATCTTCGAAGCACCGTCATGATCACCATCGTCACCGGCGCGACACCTTGATCTCCATCGTAGCATCGTTGTCGTTTACGCCATCTATTGCTTCTACGACTATCGCTACCGCTTAGTGATAAAGTAAAGCAATTACAGGGCGTTTGCATTTCATACAATAAAGCGACAACCATATGGCTCCTGCCAGTTGCCGATAACTTCGGTTACAAAACATGATCATCTCATACAATAAAATATAGCATCACGTCTTGACCATATCACATCACAACATGCCCTGCAAAAACAAGTTAGACATCCTCTACTTTGTTGTTGCAATTTTTACGTGGCTGCTACGGGCTTAGCAAGAACCGTTCTTACCTACGCATCAAAACCACAATGATAGTTTGTCAAGTTAGTGTTGTTTTAACCTTCGCAAGGACCGGGCGTAGCCACACTCGATTCAGCTAAAGTGAGAGAGACAGACATCCGCCAGCCACCTTTAAGCACAAGTGCTCGTAAGGGTGAAACCAGTCTCGCGTAAGCGTACGCGTAATGTCGGTCCGGGCCGCTTCATCTCACAATACCGCCGAACCAAAGTATGACATGCTGGCAAGGACCGGGCGTAGCCACACTCGATTCAGATAAAGTGAGAGAGACAGACATCCGCCAGCCACCTTTAAGCACAAGTGCTCGTAATGGTGAAACCAGTCTCGCGTAAGCGTACGCCTAATGTCGGTCCGGGCCGCTTCATCTCACAATACCGACGAACCAAAATATGACATGCTGGTAAGCAGTATGACTTGTATCGCCCACAACTCACTTGTGTTCTACTCGTGCATATAACATCAACGCATAAAACCTAGGCTCTGATACCACTGTTAGGGAACGTAGTAATTTCAAAAAAATTCCTACGTACACGCAAGATCATGGTGATGGCATAGCAACCAGAGGGGAGAGTGTTGTCCACGTACCCTCGTAGACCGTAAGCGGAAGCGTTATGATAACGCGGTTGATGTAGTCGTATGTCTTCACGATCCGACCGATCCAAGTACCGAACGTACGGCACCTCCGAGTTCAGCACACGTTCAGCTCGATGACGATCCCCGGGCTCCAATCCAGCAAAGCTTCAGGGATGAGTTCCGTCAGCACGACGGCGTGGTGACGATGATGATGCTCTACCAGCGCAGGGCTTCGCCTAAACTCCACGACGATATGACCGAGGTGGAATATGGTGGAGGGGGGCACCGCATACGGCTAAGGAACGATCCGTAGATCAACTTGTGTGTCATGGGGTGCCCCCTGCCCCCGTATATAAAGGAGGGAGGGGGGAGGCCGGCCGGCCCTTGTGGGCGCACCAAGGAGGAGGAGTCCTCCTCCTAGTAGGAGTAGGACTCCCCCTTTCCTACTCCTACTAGGAGGGGGAAGGAAGGGGGAAAGGGGGGAAGGAAAGAGGGGGGCGCCCCCCCCCCTCCTAGTCCAATTCGGACCAGAGGGAGAGGGGGCGCGCGGCCCACCCTGGCCGCCCCTCTCTCTTTCCACCAAGGCCCATGTGGCCCATTATCTCTCCCGGGGGGGTTCCGGCAACCCTCCGGCACTCCGGTTTTTCTCCGAAAACGTCCGAAACACTTCCGGTGTCCGAATATAGTCGTCCAATATATCAATCTTTATGTCTCGACCATTTCGAGACTCCTCGTCATGTCCGTGATCACATCCGGGACTCCGAACATACTTCGGTACATCAAAACTTATAAACTCATAATAAAACTGTCATCGTAACGTTAAGCGTGCGGACCCTACGGGTTCGAGAACTATGTAGACATGACCTAGAACTATTCTCGATCAATAACCAATAGCGGAACCTGGATGCCCATATTGGTTCCTACATATTCTACGAAGATCTTTATCGGTCAAACCGCATAACAACATACGTTGTTCCCTTTGTCATCGGTATGTTACTTGCCCGAGATTTGATCGTCGGTATCCAATACCTAGTTCAATCTCGTTACCGACAAGTCTCTTTACTCGTTACGTAATGCATCATTCCGTAACCAACTCATTGGTCACATTGCTTGCAAGGCTTATAGTGATGTGCATTACAGAGAGGGCCCAGAGATACCTCTCCGAAAATCGGAGTGACAAAACCTAATCTTGAAATACGCCAACTCAACATGTACCTTCGGAGACACCTGTAGTACTCCTTTATAATCACCCAGTTACGTTGTGACGTTTGGTAGTACCCAAAGTGTTCCTCCGGTAAACAGGAGTTGCATAATCTCATAGTTACCGGAACATGTATAAGTCATGAAGAAAGCAATAGCAATATACTAAACGATCAAGTGCTAGGCTAACAGAATGGGTCATGTCAATCACATCATTCTCCTAATGATGTGATCCCATTAATCAAATGACAACACATGTCTATGGTTAGGAAACATAACCGTCTTTGATTAATGAGCTAGTCAAGTAGAGGCATACTAGTGACTATATGTTTGTCTATGTATTCACACATGTATCATGGTTCCGATTAATACAATTCTAGCATGAATAATAAACATTTATCATGATGTGAGGAAATAAATAATAACTTTATTATTGCCTCTAGGGCATATTTCCTTCAATTATGACATTCGAAAATGAACTGAAAAATACAACACAAATACATAATTACTTATCATATAATATTCCAGAATGAATTCAATTTGCATGCCAATAAATTTTTTCACTTACGTACCTGACTAATGTAATCTTCATTTGAGAGCTCCGAATTGTTTTCCTGACCATCATCATGCTCATCCATCTACAAATTTTCAACACAAAAATATAATGTTGTAGGATGGCACCAAAAAATTACAACATGGTAATGCCACTCACATTCAAATCTTCCCATTCGTTCCCATTCTCTGACTGATTTCCAAGATCTGAATTTTCATCATCTGACCAATCTTCTATCCAGTCTTTCATCAGTTCTCCAAACTCCATGTCTACCATCATATCAGTTAACTCCTCGTCCGCCATTTCCTACAACAAATGATGAAAACATTATCAATGATGAAATATCTACACATAGCTCACGATCATGGATGTTATGTAAACAACCCCAACCGAGGTCGTTCAGATCTGCCAAACCAAGTCAGGAAGATGGCCATGACACCCGTAGTGATCACTTTCAATCGCGAGGAGCAGCACTACAAAACCTAGCTAGATCTGTGATTACCTCTGCCGCCGGATACCTAGGTTAGCCGCCACATCAAATAATGATAGTCCTGGTGGACACAGCCGACGGCTACCGACACTACGTGAACCCTACACTAAAGAAACTCAGATCACGAGGAGCAGCACTACCGGAACAAGATCCACGATTGCATACGCCGCCGGGTAGGTAGGTTTCCCTCCCCGCTAGGCTAACCACTATCTCTGACGGCGGTAGTTCGTTCGATGTTGCCGCGAGCGAGACTAGAGGGGTGTGGGGGGATGCAAGATGTGGTACCTGTGAGCGCTGGAGATTCACGATGTTGCCGCGCCCGCTGTCCGACGAGATCGCCGGTGACGAGATAGCCCTGCGCGCCCCGCTGGAGATCTACCGCGTGAATTATGGAGCTGCGTGAATGCTCGCGAGATTGATGGAGCTGCGTGAATGATTGGATCCGGCAGGTCCTACGTGGTCGTGGGGTCGTGTGATGTTTTTTTTTTGGACCAGGTACTATATGTATACGGTCTGGGCTATACAGGGCTTGGCAGGGCTAGACAGGGCTTGGATCTGGGCTACAGCGGGCCAGAAAAAAAACAAAATCACGGGGACAAAAATACCCCTCTGAAATTAGGTTCGGGGGGAGCACCGGAGCAGGCCTCGAGTTGTGGAGGTGTGGACAGGGCACCCAGCTGTCCCAGCAGAAATCAAACCTTGCATCTCCCACATGATCAATACTTAAACTACACAATTTCTGCAGATTGTCGAGAGACGCCAACAAAGATTACACACTATCGTCTTCTCCCACCCACCAAACGCCAAGCCTCCTCAGCTCCACCAAATTTCCTAGCTCTTTCGCAATCGCATTAGTACCTATAACCTTCATGTTATACAACATTTCTAAGGAAACCAAGTTCCCTATCCCATCGGGCAATCTCATACAACTATGAACATATAGGCACATCAATTGTCCTAGTCGAATAACACTTGATGCCACCTCCATAGATCCGCCCGTTCTCAAGTCTAGTGTTTGCAAAAACTGTAGCTTCCCTATTTCCACCGGGAGAACGTCTACATGTGTATTTTGTAGCCCTAGATACCTTAGGTGTAATAAATTCTCGAAAAAGTTTTTCATTATCCCTTAGCAGCTAACCACACTCACATTGCTGTCTCTAACTCTGGTCTCATGCATGTGCATTCGATGGTTGTCCCATTCACCTATTAAGATGGCCGGCCTTACGAATATTTATATTTCATCCAACAGGCAAAAAAAGCAAGTTGCGTCTCAGCACGATCAAATGGCTGGCCAAAAAAAAGAGAGAACAAAAATTGTTCAAGATGCAAATGACCACCAACCGTTTGTCATTACCGATTGATGAAGTGAAGGACTAAAAAAGAATCCATCAACAGAAGACACACAAACAGACAAATAGCTCTGCACAGTTTTCTTCCTTATTCCCCAACCACTTTGACCGCACACAAACAGACAAATAGAATCCACCCACTTGCTAAAAGAAACACGATCAAGCCCTTCGTAACCTCATTACCCAACCACACTCACCAGCTCCGGCCTCATGCATGTGAATTCCATCGTTGCTTCGTCGTTCAAGATTACATCTACCACCTTTTTTGAATAAAGAGAGCATCTCTTCTCAGACACTGTGTATGACCGCCTTATTATATTTATTAGCAAGTTGCACTCAGCACGATCAGATTCAGATGCATCTACCTAACTAATATGGCCAAACAAGAAAGGTATATTAGCCTCTACCTCGCCAGTTAAAATGCCTAGTTCAAAGCAACAGCAGGATCTGTCTTGTCCTGTTACAAATTTCACCACCATTGTACACCCATCACATGTAGTACATAGGCTAAACTGGTCTAGTCCATGGCGTGCACCTTGATTTCATGCCTCCTTTGGTTCATAGGATTCTAAAAACACATGAATTAAATAGAAATATATGTGTAAAATAGAGGATTGGGAAACAATTTTTTTTCCAGAATCAAAGCTTGGAGGATGTTTGGTTCACAGAATCACAGGAATAGGAAAAACACATGAATCCTATAACCCCGTTCCTCACTCTATGGCCGGTTTAGCGGCAGGCACCTCGATCTCGACCTCACGCGCGGCATCAACAACGGGCGATGCAGGTCACTGTGTTCTTCATTTTTGCCTAAAAAATACCTGCATCTTTTCGTCCGGTGCTTACCCACTAGCTTAGCGTGCAGATGAGACAAGCAACGGCCCGTTGCAGCATTTTCCATCTAATCAATGCAGCAGGTCGCTCTGTTCCTCTTCCTTAAAAATTCTGCACCTTTTTGTCCGTGCTGAGTTGCTTAGCACATGGGCTGTCGTCCCCCTCGAGTTCCTGATTGATTTGTTACACTACTGCCTAGGCTCGTCCTTCAATTTCAGATCTAGCTTAGGAGTAGCACCAAACTTTACTAGTTATTCGTTAATTACAGAGGATCACACCCTCTATGCCTACAGATCTGTGCTATAAATGGATCCGTCCATCGATCCACCAGGAACACTCACAACCAAACAGCTAGCCTTTGCCTAGCTCACACAACCTCTCATACATACCACCAACCACCATATATAGTTAACCCTGCCTTCCGGGGCGCCGGAGGAGATGGAGGCGGCGATCGGTGCGGCGAACAGGCTCATTGGCAGCATGCTGAACCACCCGTCCAATGAGTTCGTGGAGGCGTTTGTTGCCAGCTCCCAGCTTGGGCTCAACTCCCACAAGATCAAGCAAGATCTCATGCTCGCACAAGGCCTGCTGCAAGAGGCCCAAACGAGGGGTGTGAGCGCTAACCTCGGTCTCCAGGGGTTGCTGCAGAAGCTCACCATCAAGGCCGACGAGGCTGAGGATGCGCTGGATGAGCTTCACTACTTCATCATCCGGGACCACCTCGACGGCACCCACGACGCGGTGCCTGACCTGGGTGATGACATCCTAAGTCGTGCTCGCCATGGTTGCTATGCTCTTCGCCACACTGTCGGTAACTGCCTTGCATGCTTTTCTTGTTCACGCATCAAAGATGGTGATGATGGTGTTGCTGCTGATGTCATTACTGATAATCCACCCAATGCCACAATAAACCCTGGTAGTGGTGATAATGATGATCCAGTTGCTAAGTTACCATTTGACAGAGTTGCCATGTCCAAAAAAATCAAGCTAGTAATAGAGGAAATACAGTCCCTGTGTGACAGTGTCTCAAAGTTGCTCCCCACAATACCACACCATAGCACCATCAGAACAATCACCCCAAGCCATCGTGTCACAGGATCAACCATTACACAACAAACATTGCATGGGAGGAGAGCCCTTTTGGATAAAACCATAGATGATATCCTCACTACTGCCACACAACATTTTGAAACCCTGTCTGTTCTTCCTATAGGTGGTCTAGGGGGTATTGGAAAGACAACTTTCACCCAACACCTTTATAGTGATGAAAGGATAGAAGAGCACTTTGCTGTTAAGGCTTGGGTTTGTGTATCAACAGAGTTTGATGTGGTTAAGCTCAGCCAACAGATCCTTAGCTCCATAAAAAGAAGCAACACTTGAAATCAAACAAACAATTTGGATGAGCTCCAAATATCCATCACAGAGGAACTCAAGTCCAAAAGATTTTTAATTGTGGTTGATGATATATGGGAATGCAATAGCGAGGGATGGAAAACCCTGTTAGCTCCATTCTTGTCACAACTCGATTTCCATATATAGTTGAAATGGTGAAAACCACCATCCAAATAGAACTGCAAGGTCTGGAGTTTGATGACTTCTTCACATTTTTTTCATTAATATTTGGGGACAACAAACCTGAGTATTGCTAAGGGGACTTGGGTGATCTTGCAATTGATATTGCAAAAAAATTGAAGGGTTCACCTCTAGCAGCCATAACGGTTGGTCGGTTATTGAGCAAGGACTTCTCTCAAGGACATTGGATGGGAGTTTTTCAAAACAACGAGTGGCAAAAAGTGAAAAATGTTGATGACATTATGCCATCATTAAGGATTAGCTATGACTACCTTCCTTTTCATCTAAAGAAATGTTTTTCATATTTTTCCTTGTTCCCTGAAGATTTTGAATTTAAGAAGTTAGATATGACGTATTTTTGGATTGCACTGGGAATCATAGAAAAAGATGAGAATTATATAGAAGAATTAGTAGATAATGGCTTCCTTGTGAAGGTAGTTAATGATTCTGAGCAACCATACTATGTAATGCATGATTTATTACATGAATTGTCTCTAAGTGTTTCGTCGCAAGAGTGCCTCAACATATGTAGGTCAAATTTTAGAGTTGATGACATCCCACAAACTGTTCGACATGTATCTCTCACAATGGAAGATAGATTTGAAGGGGGTGTTAGGGAAGAAATGATTAAATTGAGGAGCAAGATAGACATTTGCAATTTGCGAGCTTTGACGATTTTTAGAAAATATGATGAAACAACTGATGGATTTTTTAAAGATATTTTTAAGGAAATAGAGGGTCTTCGTGTCCTATATATAGTAGCAAATTCCCAAAAATCTTTGCCGCTCAACTTTTCAAAACATATCCACCTCCGATACCTAAAAATTACAGGACCATATTTTTTAAACATTTGGTCAGAACCGACTTTTCCTAGTACACTATCCAGATTTTATCACTTGAAATTTTTAGACCTTAGAAGCTTTGGTGACTATAGAAAGTTACCTAAAGACATTAGCCGCCTTATAAGTTTACGCCATCTTTTTGTTGATAAAGAACTCCAATCCAATGTTCCTGGGATCGGAAAGATGAAATACCTGCAGGAGCTAAAAAAATTCTGTGTTAAAAAAGAGAGTGTTGGATATGAACTGAGAGAGTTGGGGAAACTAACAGAGCTTGGAGGAGAACTCAGCATACATAATCTTGAGAAGGTGGCAACCAAGGAAGAGGCTGCAGAAGCCAAACTTGAGATTTGAAAGAGTTGTGGTTAGTTTGGGGTACAGATCACCAACATAGCACAGAATATGGTGTTCTTGATGCTCTTCAGCCACACCATAATCTTGGAGCACTTGGCATTATAAATCATGGTGGTGTAAATGGTCCTAGTTGGTTGTTTGGTGACATTAGCATCAAAATGTTGGGGTCTCTGCACCTGGAGGGTGTGTCTTGGGGCACCCTTCCACCTTTTGGGCAGCTAATGCATCTCACATCACTCACATTGACCAACATCTCTGTATTTCGTGAGATCAGGCCTAGTCTTTTTTGTGTGACGGACAAAAGCTTTATGAGTTTGAAGCGGATTGTTCTTGCTAGATTACCTGAATTTTTTGAGTGGGTTGGAGGGGCCAATTCTTTTTCAAGGCTTGAATACATCAGCTGCAAAGATTGTCCGAATCACTTCACGCTGCCCTTCCTGGAGTGCTCTGTCTCTTATACCAATCTTTGGCATTTTTCCATTGATGATTGCCCAAAGTTGTCTCTGCCCCCCATGCCTCACAGGTCCACGCTGACATATTGTCGTGTGGCACTTCCTTCTAGAGAGCTTACATATTCTAGAGGGAGGAATAGGATGTTTGTTGATGGGTATAGTGGTGGGCTGGCCTTGCATAACCTGCGTAATGTAGTGGAAGGGAGAATCAGTAATGTGTCAGCCTTTTCACTGACGGAGCTCAATAAACAGAAATCCCTAGCAAGGCTATATTTCTTCAAATGCAGCATCACGTGCCATGGACTGCAGGATCTCATGTGCCTCGAATCAGTTGAAGTAAGGGATTGTCCCAACTTGTTTCGGTGGCCCGTCGAAGCAGCTCACACCATCAGGCCTTTCCCCGCTTCCCTTAAGACACTTGAGATCCAAGGAGAGTCAGGCATGCAGTCAATGGCTCTGCTCTCAAACCTCACTTGTCTCACCCATCTAAAACTGGTGGACTGTGAGAATTTGACAGTGGATGGGTTTAATCCTCTCATCACAGTCAACCTTGATACATTGGTGGTCTATAACGCAGATAAGTGTATCAGCGGATCTGTTCTCAGAATTGGCGGGAGCAAGGACCAGCCTATCATTGCGTCCGGGGTCGTTCCTGAAGTTGAGTTACCTTGTAGTGGATTGCATCTCAGCGGTGCTTGTTGCTCCCAGCTGCACCCTCCTCGCCCCTACCGTCAAGTTCTTATACTTCTGGAATGATCAGCGGGCAGAAAGCTTCACGGGAGAGGAAGAAGGAGCTCTTCAGCTCCTCACCTTCCTCAATTTTCTCCATTTTGGGGATTGTCCAAATCTGCTATCCCTTCCTCAAGGGATACACAGCCTTCCTTCTCTTGAGACACTACGTGTTGAAGGTTCTCCTCAAATCCGGTCTCTGCCTAAGGGGGCCTTCCCCACTTCACTGCAAAGACTAGCCGTACGAAGTTGCAGCTCTGAGTTACAAGAGGAAGTCGAGAAATTGAAAGCAACAAATCCAGATTTTCAGGTGCTGCTTTGAGTTGCACAAGGTAACACGCCTCCTGGTTTCTATGTATTCCTTGTTTTCTGGAGGCGTACACGGGTTCGAGGGACCAGTGGGTGGTTTTTTTGGTGGAGCGGTGCTTCATCCTGTACATTGATGACGGCGGATCTCGGCGGCGTGGTGCAATGGAGACTCGGCGCCCGATGCGCGGTGCTGGACTCGCGCAGGAGGCGGTTGTTGTCTGGCGTCATGGTGGCGTCGATGGCAGAGTGGCCTGACAAGGTAGAAGCAATATCTGCTCTGAAGATGGACCAGTGGAAGATGGCGGCGACGACACATGTGAGTGCGTCAGACCAGTTCATGCCCCAGACCCGGTATGTGGCTCGGCTGGGGCTTCTGGCTTTTGATGATAGGTTTAGGTGAGTGGACTAGGTATTTGGCCAGCTAGCGCCCCTTCATCATATGGATAGGAGTAGTGGCATATGATGTCAAGATGGCGGATTCATGCCTATTATTGTAATACTTTGTAAGGTCCTCGAGAATAATCAATAAAGTGGCCGCATGCATCTCCCAGATGCACAGAGGCCGGGGGTCATCCTCCTTTTTCTAAAAAAAATGTATTCCTTGTTTTCTTACGAGAAAAGGAAATCAATCCCACCATTCTCTACTGTTTTATAGTACTGACAAATAACTTGTTACTCTGACAGGTGGCTTAGTTGCCGGCACAGCTGCTCGGTCGTTGGCATTGTTACATAAGTAATGAAGCCTTTCGGTCTACAGTTATTGAGTTCAGCTCTGGTCAGGATATATCAATGCAAGTGATCATGTCGCATGTGCACGCGTCAGTCGATCCATTCGTCAGTTAATTAGTAGGTGCTTGTTTGACACTTTGCGCGTTCTGTGTGGCATCATCCTTCAGGTTCAGGTGTTCCCTATTGACGAACCCAAACAAAACCCTGCAGAGGAAGCTATGATTAAAGATCACACGGTGTGATCATGACCCCTTTCAACCCGACGGAGGTGACTAACGAGTAGAGGCTGGTCAGTGCATGAAGGTACTGAACATTTGAATGCCTATATATTGTTTTTTTTTTTGAAACGAGGCAAAAGACTTGCCATTTTCATTGATTAAGAAGAAGTAAGAATTGCCCGGTTAACTGACGGAAAACCGGGCTAAAACCAATATAACCCAACCCATATAACATGGGCACCACCGGCCAACCTGGCCACCGACATGAAACATGAGCTGCAAAGAAGAAAAGACATCCGCCGGGGAGTCGCAAGCGTCATCGTCATCACCGGTTATCTCCGAACGGGCGACTCCGACTTCACCATAGAGCTCCACCAACAAGTCGCCCTCGCAAACAGCTACACAGAGCAATGACGGCACATGCCAACAGATGGCCACACGCGCCAACAACCGACAACTTCGACTTTGACGACGAGCCTCACAAGGGAAATATGCAGGACTTGCACCGCCCGTGCCCTAAAGAGCACCTCCGACTACCAAAGCCCGAGCCGCGACCCAAGCTCCTCTTGACGCCATCATCGTTGCCAAACAGAAATCAGCGCCCCTGAAACGGCTGCCTCAGCAAACCACGCGGCGAAGATGCCGCCATCCCACGCGGCGAAGATGCCGCCCTTCCATGCGGCGAAGATGCCGCCATCCACCGGTCTCAGGTTGTAGCCGGCTCCAAGACGATGCCCCCAAGGAGGAAGAAGACGTGAAGACGCCTTCAACGCCCGATCCCGCAGATCAGAGGTTTCCCTCCGGAGCCAAGGCCGCGGGGTGAGGGGTGGAGCACCATACATCGACGACGCTTCCAGGAAAGAGCGCGACGCCCATAGGCGCCGCCGTCGCCAGCTCCGGCAAAGGCCGGAAGAAGGATTTCTCCCTGAGATGCTCGACCACCACCAGCCCGTACCGGCCAGCCACAGACCTCCATCAAACCTCCCTAAAACCTCCACCAAACCAGCACCGCAGAGCACCGAGGGGAGCCTCCCGTCAGCGCCCGCCCCTGCCAAGGCCGTCCCGCGCGCCCGCCCGACCAGATGCCGGGCCCTGGACGCACACCACCGTCACCGCCATCGGGCCGACCTCACGCCGTCGCCCTCACCAGGCCTTGGGGCAGGAGGTCACCGCCGCCACGCCGCAGGAACCGCACCACGCGGAGACAACGAACAGGCTGCAGCAGAAAACCCCCGAAGAACGCCCGGATCCAGCCACGCCCGGCCAGATCCAGCGTCCGCCAGCCTCCCCGCCGGCCACCGAAGCACCACCGAGGCTCCCGCGCCGCC